>NW_018127996.1:1192661-1205972 GCF_001952655.1 Monopterus albus
TGTGTAGAAAGACTCCAACTGATTTAGACTCACTCACTGCAATCAGTTAAAGCATGTCTACCCTCTATTTTACTCTGGCTCTCACACACAGAGACATAGACGTGGAGCAACAGAGAAAAGCACAGCTGAGATCACAATGAGCGCCAGTAGGGCAGCAGTCCCTGGTGTTTAACATACAAAGTCTGACTATACTAAGGATCTGAGGTTTTGTATGCTCAGCATTGAATTCCAATGTGAGCCCCGTGACTGACAAATAGCAGCAGTAGTTAGATCTGAGATTTGGAAAGGCGTGCATTGTTTTGCTTCAAATGTTACAAAGTGAAAAGGAAAGGTATCAGTAAATAAACAATTTGAAAGGTAACTCAAACATCCTCATTTGGTTGTATCTGTCACCTCTACTGAACCAAAACCACAACAAGAGCCTAAATCTGATTAATCATATGATATGCACTTCATCTCAGAGGGAATGGAAGCACATTCAGTGATTATTAAGTGAGAAATGTTTAAAAAATGAGACATCATGAGAAGAAAAGAAGAAAAAGAGCCGAACAAGAGAAGAGCAGGGAAGAATAGAAGAAGAAGAGTGTTTCCCTCTCAGTTTCCATATGGCAGTTCAAACCAGGAGATGGCCTGTCCTGCATATGGAATCAATCTGAAATAGAGAGCCATAGCAATGAGTCCTAAAACCTAGAAGTGTGTTAGCATTTTTGCACCCCCAGTTCCCTCACCCTTAAGTCTATGGGTTTTTTTTAATGGGGTTTTGGTTAGACACCTGAAATAAGGTCTGTGGGTAACACAAGGCCAGTTTTTCATGTTTTGTTCTATGACAGAAAATACACCAGCAAATACTCCACTCATGATTAAAAGAGGTGGTTGCTAACAAGTGGCTAAATGAGACAACAGAGGGTATCTTGGATATTAACTATCACCACACCAAACACCAGTGGTGGAAGAAGTACTCAGATCCTTTACTTACATAAAAGTACCAATACAACATTTTAAAAATACCCTATTACAAAAAAAGGTCATGCAGTCACAATGTTACCTAAGGAAAAAGTACAAAAATATTAGCATCAAAACATGATTAAAGTACTAAAATGAAAACTCTTCATTATGCAGAATGGCACATTTCACATTCCTGTACAGTATATCAACTATTGGATTATATTGACTGAAGCATTATTGTGCACATCACATTTAATGTTGCAGCTGGTAAAGGGGCAGATAGTTTTAATGAGCTTATAAGCATTTAATTTGAATTACTGCTGGGTAGCTTGTGAATTTTTCACTGCAGATCAATGAGGTCTTAGAATTATACTGTATTTTTCTATTAATCTGATTCAGAAAAATCACTAGTAACTAAAATTATAACAAATGTAGTGGAGTAAAAAAGTACAATATTTGCCTCTAAAATGTGGTGAAGTCAAAGGATGAAGTAAGAGAAAATGAAAATACTCATGTAAAGTACAGATACCTCAAAATTGTACTTACTGTAAGTACAGTACTGAGTAAATGAACTTAGTTACTTTTCACCACTGATTTTATATTTGAGATGACTAAACTCCTTGGATAGATTGATTGACAAGCAGAGCCAGGTTGCAAGTCCTGTTTATTTTAATTGTTACTGTAACTGGTTACTCTGCAAATCTTTTTTAAAAATTAATCATTAGGTGTAAAAAATGTCTGGAGGGTTTGAAAAATGTTGAGTTTTACTTCCAAGAGCTGAAACGTACCCCTTCAAATTGCTTGTATTACATTTTTAAAGGCTGTCATAATAAAATAAACAGTTAATGATCTATCAATTATATCAAAATAGTTAGCAATAAATTTTCTGCCAAGTAATTCGTCAACTAATGGCTTTAGCTCTAATGCACACTTTTGTTTTCCATATGTGGACTGCAACAGTTTTGAATGTGGTGTGTTTGGCTTTTGAGAGGGTGCCGGAGACTTCCAGGTATATCAGGATACAATTGTTTCAAAGAAGTATAAAACTAACCAGTGTTTCACAAATAAGCAATGTTTAGAGAAAAGTCCAAAAAAGAAAGACTTTATTTAGCCTATTCTCGCATTGGTCATCACAAAACTCTGAGATTAATTTTGTGGCCCTTAGGTTGAGAACTACTGGATTAAACTCATTTTATACAGCTTTAAGTAGTTAAAGTAATCACAAAAATATTAAAGTAAAATATTTCTCAAGTAAAGATGCATCAGTATTTATGTAGCCCACAATCTATGGCATTAACCTTATCATAGACCAACATATCAGATAAATGGTAAACTAAACTTCATATCTTTGATCCTTAAGTAGGCCTACATTTTAAATACTTATATAATAATAATGTGACACCATCTGATACAGTTCAAGTTTATAGAATAACCTAACTCTACAGGTCGAGGATACTACTATACGGCCGGAGGAGACACGCATGCAAAAGATTCTTACCATTGTTCATGTCCCCGGTCGAGTGGATTCCACCGCAGCCTCCTTCAAGGTGTCATTTACTGCTCAGACATCTTGTCTGCAGACAGGAGGTTAATGGACCTCCTCACAAACACTGGACAGCCGGTGGTCCTGAGGTTGCAGCCGCGTGAGGAGGGTCTGTATTCAGTTTTACTTTGAAAGTCTTTCTACATCTCACTAAACACAGTTTTCAGTTTTTAGACACTTGTCTAAATACCACAGGTAGCAACACCATACGACCATGTTCTTCACTTCAAACTTAAAATTGATCAGCAGCTGTCGCGAGCTCGGCTCCGCTCCCCAGGGAACGCGCTGCTTCACGCGAGCGTTTGTGAAAGCTGATTTCAAAGTAAAAGCCTCTGTAGAAGGAGGAACGCCGTCTTCTTGGAGTGAAACGTGAGAAGCTTCCCCTCTCTATAATAACGTTTCTTCAGCTGCCAGAAAACTGAAGACAGAGCTTCACACAGGGAATGAGGCAGCCCATCTTACCCCCTAAACGAGAAACCAAAAGAAAAAAAATCTATATAACATATATAATCTATAGAATTTTTTAGGAGGGGGAAATCATGCATAAAATAAGCATCTCTTCCCAGCTGCATGGGAAATATATTCTAACCACATTCACCATTCACGGCACAGGTATGTTTATAATGGGGCAAATACTGTATAATGTTTTGTGGAGCAGAATGACAGTTTGTTTAGGTAAAACAAACAGGTCATATCACATGCATGAATAACTAACCAGCCACATAGCCTATTTCACATGTTAGCAGATGCCATTCACTTCATTATCCCATATTTGTTTAGGAAAAAATCTATTTTATTTCTTTGTGCCACTAGGTCCTGCTGCTCTTCCGGTCTTTTTGAACATGATACTGTATATTCCAGACATTGCCTATACATTTCATTTACACTCTACTATTACCAAATAATGAAAGTGATAGTTGTAGATGTTTGGGGCAGTGGCAGTAAATAATTTGTGAAGAGTGAGCTTGCAGCCTGAAGGTTCAGTCAACACCCTGGCAGGATACATCTGGGAGGGGAAAGTGAATAAGCAGCCCTCCTTCATAACCAACACTGAGGTGCTCTTGACCAAGGTCCTGAAGCCCCAAACCCCTTCACTGGAGCTGTTCAGTGTCCATCAGATCAGACTTCAGTTTTACTGGGCAGCTTCCAAGTCTAATAGTCTGTAGTTTGAGTGTTAACCGGGCATTTCTAACAAAGAGCATTGCTGTCAGCAATAATTCACTGGCCAAATGAATTATACATCATTATAACTTTTAATCAAGCTTTTTATCAAGATTTTTCTGTTTTACATTCTCTTCACTTGCAAGATCCCAGTTAACCCACAGGAATCATTAAACTTCCATGTTGTGTTATAGGTTCAACTTATTAACAGAGGCAGGAAAAAAGGTATCCTATAGGAATGACCACTGCCACAGCTGTGTCCTACATACACACTGATCCTTGTAGAAGGTTTAGGGTGCCCTCTTGTGTTCATCCAGGTTATTTGTTTGTTAGTCTTTCCTTTCCAACCACCCTGAGTTGGGCACAAGCCCTGCAGATATAGTTAGTGGTTAGTCAGGTCAGCAAAACCTCCATCCCACATGCTATGCAGGGTGAATTGGTGAGAGATCAGTTTGTCCAGGCCCTCATCCCTGACAAGCTTGGACTGCATGTGCAGCTTGTCCAACCTAGAACCTTGGGAAGGTCTGGAGCTCACTGTGGAGTGGGATACCACTGTCTGTGCACCAAGGCAGGGCTTTGTGCCCTGGTTCATGGCCACAGCACAGTGTGGCCAGCCAGAGACCGATGAGGAGGAGGCAGCCTGCTAGATTGCTGCCACGCCACCAATACCTGCACTGATACCAGGCGAGTCAGTGAGGGCTCATACGGGAGGAGCTACGGAAGGACAAAGTGCCAGCGCAGTCGGCATGCCGAGGACCAGGATACCACCACACGGCAGCAGTGTCCCTGCAGGCTGTTTCCCCCTGACCCAGCAACCACATGCTCCCCTGCAGCAGGACAGGTGGGGGCCCGATGGATGCAGAGCCTCACCAAATGTAGGATACTTGCAACCCGAGAACTTTTGAGAGGTTTTGAATATGCTGAATATTCTTTCAGGAAAATAGTTGCATGGATAATAAATCCATTTGATTTTCAGTGTGTTTTTTACTATTGTGCCACAGTGCAATGCACAAAGAAAATAAAGGGGGCAGTCACAACATTTATCTATCTAGCTATCTGTCTGTCTGTCTGTCTGTCTGTCTGTCTGTCTGTCTGTGTTTGTGTGTGTAATATTGTCCTATTTCCTGTTAACAAAGTGAAAGTACAATGGCTTCATGGATACTAAAAGTACTGTAGCACATAAGGAACATGACTACAGGGTGAGTAGTATGTGAGACACAGGTGCCTGTAGGTGGCAGTGTTGGTATGTTTTTGAACTCAAAATCATGAAATTTTCTTAAAATAACATATTGTGTTTCACATTGTCATCTAAGACATACTGCTAAAAGCTTGAGACTACAGTGTAAGTTTATCAATGTGGGGCTAGAAATTGCTAGTGACAGTCAACTGTACAGCCATTTGTATCTCTAGCACCAGTGACTGTTAAAGCTTGCAGTATAATTTATTAAAGCAGGGGAATACACAACTACACACACACAAAATTAAAAAAAAAAGTTGTGTTATGTTATTTTATGATAATTTGCTAGTTTGATTCAGCACATGAACTGCTGCCTTTTTGATGTGGGCAGCACCTTCCTTTTTATAAAAAAGAGCTTATTCTGCATGTTTAAAAGTACAACACTAAAGTGCACCATAACAGGAGAAAAGTGTCCGACTCAGAGCTGTCCTGAAATGATTCCAGTCCACGAAGGAGTGTGTGTGCAGACAAGCACTGAGTGTGGTATACAGAAAGAAGGAGGAGATGGAGAACATGTGTGTAGCACATAGCTCATGCTGATTGTGCTCATCTGGTCTCTGACCTTTCTGTCTCTCCGCTGCCTTCCCACCTACTCACTCATGCCTTATGTTCGGGACCACTGTCTCGCTGTACAATCAGCTGCTTCATCTGACTCTACTGACCTCTGACTCCTCACCCTGACAAACCAGCCATACGACCCCTGCAGCTCACCCTTTGACATTTCAGCTGCATAAAAGATCCATTAAACGGGATTGTGTGTGTGGAAAACACAAGATCAGATTTTTGTGCAAAGGAGTGCATGTACATTCAGTAACATGGCTGAATTTGTGTGTGTGCACAGTACATATGTGTGCTCAGTTGTTCTGCATTAGTCCATTCTGCAGGCTTCATGGAAGGCAGAAGGCAAATACTTCCAAACCACTGAGAGGCATATAGAGGAAATATTTCCATGCAACACAGTGAAAGCTTTGTTCTCTGGAAGCATTCCTCTGAATTTACACTACTGTACATTATCAGCACTTTGAAACCATTGTTCATTTATCTTGTAGCGTAGATAAAGCTCTATGGTCTGTAAAATCAATATCTTCTGTGGTGACACACTTGAAAAACAATGCTGCTGTCCCTGCTTCTTCCCTGGGACTGTCCTTTCAGTGTGTGATAATTTGAATTGTTTAATCTGTGGTTTAATAAACAAACATCAACCAAGTCTGCCAACACTGCTACGATTATATACTGCAACTGTATTGCTGCAGGATGTGCAACTGCTCAGGGCCCTTTTTATTTGAATCTGCAGAAACTCCCAAGCTGTTGGAGACACCCATCATAATCTTACAAGACAGTGAGACAGAGATAATAAATGGGCCCACATATTTGCACCATTATCAGATAAGCTTTCTCGTACTGTTTAATGCTTGGACAGCTCTGGGGAAACTCCAACCAAGACATCTACACACCAGAATGATGGTTCCACATAATTTTTGTTCAGCTGTCACTTTTCTCTTTTTCATTTTTCTTCTAATTCTGCTGTCCCACTCCTTTGGTAGTGCCATCTTATTCATGTTTTGAATTCATCAAAACCAGAGGCTTAAAATATGTTTTCTCAAGTACTCACTTAAGTACAGTTCTGGGGTATTTGTGTATTGTTCTAAGGAATTTTTATTTTCATTTTAGTAAATAAGTAAAAAGTAAAATCCTACATGTATGGTTTGTTTAGTTGTATTGTTTATTTATTAAAGATATTAAATATTATTTGCAAAATGTTCATACAGTATCAAAAGTAAATGTACTCACTATGCAAAATGACCTTTTTCAATGTTTTGATGAATAACAGACATTCTAATAGTAGCTGATTAAGGTGCAACTGATTTGAACTACTCAATGTGAAACTTACTAAACTCCTAAGAAGTTCAAATTGATTATTTCAACCTTCTACTAACATTGTTTTAATAACCTTTTTTAAATTAAAGTGAGAATCTTAAACAAAAGAGTTAAAATCAAGTAACATGTCAACGTACTACACAGAAATAATTTAGTTGGCTTTTAAATTATGTAACTTTCATTTGTTTTTAGGTCATAAGATCAGACAGAATCCAGGGATGAAGAGCACCAATGGGAAGAGATGGAGGAAAGAAAGAGGAATCAGCACCTAATGTCATAACACACAGGATGATTGAAGAGACACAGGTCCTGATTTGAGGTCTGTAACATATAAATCCACTGTTACTGAACATCCCAGAGCAGATGACTTAGGTCACAGGAACACACATATAAACATGTAAACAAGCGGTTCTCATGCAACAGAGAACCTCACATCAAGGAACAACAGCAAAACTCTGCATCAGAATGTACTCTAGTGTGAGTGGTATCATTAGTTTTACCAGCTGTCAGACCACTGTTTTGCTGTGGACAAGAAACAGGACAGACCCTGTGTGAGTGTGTGTCCATTTATGTGCAGCCCTGCAAGAGACTTACCCAAGGCAAAGTTCCATCACTGTAATGAAAGCCAGGAAACTGTAATAGGTTAATATAATCCCAATGCAGTTGCTCTAAGCAGACTGACATAAAAGCTAAAAGCCTAAAAACTGTAACTTTTGGTAGAATTTACAAGATATTATTTAATCAGGTTCATTGTTAATGTATTTTGCTATAATCTGCAGAAAAGGTTAGCTTTTATCTAACTATGACAAAAAATGGCTCAACTGACAATGTGAGTATGCTCAATAAAGAATTTGATGTACAGGTACACTGGAACATTAGCAGTATTAATCTTCATGTAAAAGATTTACTCTGCATTTCAACATTATGTTTGTTTCTGATATGTAAACCAGCAGACCTTGCACACATATTGCAGAAATGACCAATGTCAGTATCATCACCAATTGTTCAGGAATTCATATCCATGTAAATGAGTGACCTTTGACCTATAGTCAGCTACAGTAAGGCCCTTCTCAGGGGATAGTTTAACCTCTCATGGCCCAATGCCCAGTTTGTGTCACCAAAGGTCAAGGGGCATAGACCACAAGTGTTTAGACTTGCAACTATACATACCTGAAACCCCACCACTTCCCCCCTCGTACCTGTGCACACCTGGACAGTCACTACTTGACGTGAACATGCTTGTCAAAGTAGCTGCCAGATGCTGTCCCCCAAATCTGATGATCGAAAGGTGGCTGGTACCTATGTATTTTCATGCATGTTTGTAATACAAGCATACTGTATCTAATTATACTGTGCACATGCTACAGTTATGTAGTGAACCTATGGTACAAAACATTTACTAGAAAGATCACTGTTACTGTACCTTTCTTTCCAACCAAGCGTTAAATAATCAGCCATTATCTTTGAATTTCTGAATATAGTAGTACAGTATCACTAAAGACTCTATCTTCCCATTAAACTCTTTGGTTTATTATGTCATAGAGCAGAAATGACTGGAAAATACTGTAAAATCCTAGCATGGACCTACCCACTGCAGCGCTCCACTGCTAGAGCTCAGCGAGGGCTGTGGAACAACAATGATCTCAGTGTTGGTCTGGTCCAGGGTGGAGGCCTCAGTTTCTCTCTGGCAAACAGATGCTCCTCTGCACAGCAGGTTCATTTAAGGCCTTTCTCATCTTCAACTGGTAGAGGATGACAGTGAAATGAGATCCTCCTTTTTTACGCTGTTGATGTCTTTCTCACATGCTCTTACTCTTGCCTTCTCCCTCTGCACATCTCAGTCTCATTTCATCTTCTTTGTAGACTTCAGGCACTTTTACATCGTCACGTCATTCTGTATAAATGGTACCAAGCTGACATGGGGGGCTGTTGTTGATTGTCCATTATTCCACCATGAGAGGTAGTAAAACTGGCACAACTGTTCCGCCTCAGCCTCTGTGTGAAAGGTGAGAGGCGGCATGAGGGTGGAGGTTTGTGAAGTTCTGATAAAGTGTTTTTTTCTTTGACGTGCCACAATGGGTTTCAAATTTTAACATCGCTGGCGAGAAACACATTCCTTGAACTTAATCATTAATAGGTTGTACACATTGCACAACAGCTGTGAGTCTGAGTCATATTGTAAATGTGCAGGATGAGCAAAAACACATCTACCTTTGTTGATTTGAAAGCAACAATGTTACTGGTATGCTTTGTATTTCCAAAATGTGAGTTATATGCATGGTTATTCTGTATGTCATACTGGATGTAAAAAGTATGCTGTCATTTGTGTAAAAAGAACACATGTGTGTGTAGATAGACAAAGTCACCATAAAGAAGGGCCAGGTTAATGTCAATACAGCAGGATGTCTGTCTAAAAGAGGCATTTGTGTGTCTCTGCTTATTCCTGTTTGTAGGCTCTGAAGAAGAAAAGGTTGTAGGAATCTGGAGAAAGAATTTCTGGGCCTCTCTTCTCATCCCTACATATTGGACTTCTTCACTTCCCCCATGTGTGCTTTAAAAAATAATTACAGCTGGAGAGCTAGGCTCACTTTCCCAGACAGATGTATTTATTGCTGCCATGTCTGGAGAGTTATTTGGATCTGGTCCCTCTTTCTATCTCTCTCTCTCTCTCTCTCTTTCTTTGGATTCCTCTCTCTCTTGCACTCCTCTTCATTTCCACTTCTTCTCTCTAGACATGCTTGTGAGCCCAGACCTCGGTGTGAGGGCCCAGACTGGTCGTCATGGGGACCTACCCAACAACAGGCATAAACAGAGAGGAGAATGACGGTGAGCAGTATGAGATAGGAAGAGAGCAGAGGAGAAAGGGCAAGTAGAAAGGACCAAAGGGCAACAGAGAGGGGGAGTTTCACATCAAGGTGTCCAGGAGTGAAGGGACGACATGGATTAGAGTCAAGCCTGGGAGTAGTCTGACAAAGACATCAAAAGAGAATTACTTTGCTGTATGTACATTTGATGTGCCACTGCACCATTGCAAAAGAAACCTTTGCAGTAACAACTCTGCAGTACAATGCTGGCTGGTGAAAGAGCAGGAAATAATCTAACAAACCTCAAATGGATGCTTCGAAACAAACCTAATAGTGAAGAAGCATATAAAGAGTTGTGATAATGAAATTAACCAATGCACACAGGAATGGGTTCATAATAGCAGCTGCAACTGTAACCATTTCCTTTGAACTTATTTAACAACTGTATACACAGGATTACATGCACACTACCAGCATAGTGGCCATTTAGTCTTGTAGGCCTTTTCCACTACAGGAATCCGTTGACTTGCAACCTGGAGCGTAAAACGACCTGAACCTGTAAGAACCTGTAAGGCCTAGGTTCTGGGTTCTGCCTTGTTTCCACTGTGGTATATAAACCGGAAGGTGCTACTATTTGGTAAGTGTCAAGTGCAAAAGATACACAGAAAATGCACAATTTTAGATTTGGCTTTACTTTTCATTATGTGGTGATGTTTGAACATTGGTATCACTAAATAAATAAAGGCCCACCTACAGGATTTAGTCAACAGAACTGATCAGACCAGCTCTGATCCAGAATCCTTTGCAGTCAGTGAGTGACCTGAAATCACATAGAGATCACCAGATGCTTTGTACCTTCCCTGACCTACGTATCTACTTTATATTTCATTCTGCAGATGGCAAAGTAAGAATTTCATTGTACAGGGAAACGCGTTTCCTCACTGTGCATATGACGATAAACACTTGACTCGACTTGAAATAACACTGATATAATAAAGCTAAGTTAGAGTGTCCTAACAGTGACTCACAGTGCCACCCAGTCCACCCAGACAAATCAATGGGAAAATGTCCAAGCCACCACCTGGTCTGTCCCTTGATGCCCCTGCCCAGCCCCAACAGGATTATGCTTAATTGCCTGATCATTCATGAAATGATTAGATTCCACCCACGACAGTTCAGCCACCTCCCAATATTCTGAGCCTTTGACCACCCAGTCGCTCCAACTACATAATCATTAAATCATCACATGATCATGGCACAGTGAGTCCACTTCTGCCAGGGGTACTTACAATCTTTTGAACTGCTTTACTGCTGCATCTTTTTTGTTTTGTACTTTTTTCCAGCATTCCTTCTTGAGTAATTATGTGAAGTTATGTAATAGAACACAAGATCTATTTTGCAAAGAAAACTACAGTACATTGGCATGCAGAAAACAAGCCACAGCAGCTTAAACACTGAGCAGATAAGGGTTAACATTGTGAAGAACCTACAGTATACATCTGCAGTTAGCACACCATATCCTCTCCAGTGTGATGGTTGGTTCAACCCCATTTTTAAAAACACATTTTGTACATGAGGGAGGAAACTTTGTCTGCACAGAAAGCACCCACACTTTGTAGCCACAGAAACTAAAGAGCAGTGTACCACAGTTCTACTTCTACTTTTTGCCAAGCTTGGTTTTAGTTAGAAAGAGAAAATGAAAAGGCAGCATGTGTTGGTGTTCTCCATGTCACCTCTGTCATTTGTGGAAGCCATGTAGAAACAAACAGTGACACTAACTGCTCTTCAACATTCACTTTATTGTGCTAAAAAGACCTGTTTACAGCTGTATGTCAATAAATAAAGTGGTGTGTATTACTATTTACATGTGAACAAGTGGAACAGCTATGATGGAGAGAAAAGACAGTTGTATAAGTGAATGAGAAAAAAACTGACTGAATATCACCCAAGTAGTCCCAGCACAGAGGGGACTGGTTATAAAGTGCAATAGCAGGAAAGACTTCCTGTACTGCACTCTGTTGCAGCAGAACTCCATGAGCCTATCACAGATTGTGCTCCGCTGTTCCATCAGTAAGTGGTGGAGGGGAAGCTCACTGTTCTTCCAAATGGCCATCATCCATTCATCCATCATCCTTCATCCTTCTCCCAAACATTCGCCAGAGTCCTTGTTCTCCTAAAGTCCATCACCATCTAATCCATATAATTAATCTACTTTTTAAGTGATAACATGTTTGTTTGGATTTCCTTGTGATTAGACTTGGACACTTGCCTACTCCTCTTGATCTTTTGCTTGGACTGTTTGTATGGCTCTGACCTACCATTCTCTAATACTGCAACTGTTAAAGTAGATGGTTTCACATGTTAGACTGCCCACCCTTTACATAAACATATTCAACACTCCTATTAATTAATCTGCTCTATTGTGCAGTCTCCCCATTTTACATCTATATGATACGGCATCTAGTTTCTTCACACTGTTATGATGCACAATGTTGTAATTCAGTGTTCTTGTTGAAGAGAATAGAAGAGAAGAGAAGAGAAGAGAAGAGAAGAGAAGAGAAGAGAAGAGAAGAGAAGAGAAGAGAAGAGAAGAGCATTGTGTTAATCCAGTCTAGATTTTCTGCGTCGAATCCATTGTGCTGTGATTGCAGTTAGCTGACATTATGTACTGAACACAATGCTAACTGAGCTTTGGTTTGTCTTTTTCTGATTAAAGCAAGCATTTAAACTCCACTAGCCATGGCTCACTGCCTGAGGAGATCTCGGTCACCAGGGCCAGAGGGTCTGGTCATGCCTTGCCACAGGGTGCTATAAATATTCAGTCCAGTTTGTATTTAGACAGTTACCTGTTTTTCTTCATCAGGCTCTGCTTCAGCTCATCTGATCTGAGATAAAAAAGAATTATGTGGAGACACCCCTTTCAACACACAGTGCCAAAGGCCTCAAGGGTTCAGTGTTAATTGGACACTTGCTAAAAATTTCTTGGGCAGCTGTGTGTTGTTTCTGTGTTATTCCATGCACAACAAAGCCCACACATGACTCAAAATTGAGTTAAATACGGAATAGAGTAGACAGACATGAGGATGTAAAGTTGTAAAGAGGCCACCATCCAAGCAAAGAGGTTCAAAATGAAAATAACAACAACTCGGGCACTTCCAACTTGTAGAAGACCCAGGGGTAGACCCAGAACATGCTGGAGAGACTATATATATCTCATCTGGCCTGGACTACCACGGAATCCCTCAGGAGGAACTGGAAAATGCTGCTGGAGAGAGGGACATGCTGAGCTTGCTGCCACCACAAACTGATTCCAGATAAGCGGCAGAAAATGAATGGATGGATAGATAATGATCTCTGCATATTATCTATCCATCCATCAAAGGGAAGTTTATTTGTTAGTTCCCTTTGTGTATAAGAGATAACTTTTTTGTTTGGATTTCCCTGTGTTCAGACTGTTTCTTGGACACTTGCCTACTCTTCTTGATCTTTTGCTTAGCTTGGGCTGTTTGTATGGCTCTGACCCTCATTTGGACTTTGACACTACCTCTGGTTCTCCCTGGTCACCCATTTCAAATCAAATCAAATTTTATTTGTATAGCGCCAAATCACAACAAAAGTCATCTCAGGACACTTTACAAAGTAAGGTCTAGACCTTACTGTTATCAATATTATTACATAGGGAAAACCCAACAAATCCCCCTTGAGCAAGCACTTGGCGACAGTGGGGAGGAAAAACTCCCTTT
>NW_018127996.1:1207305-1212357 GCF_001952655.1 Monopterus albus
GTGTGTGTGTGTGGTGTGTGTGTGTGTGTGTGTGTGTGTGTGTGTGTGTGTGTGTGTGTGTGTGTGTGTGTGTGGTGTCATGATTCGGTTCTGTGTTGCTTCCTGTCAGGCTTTTATTTTGATGCTACGTCCTGTTTTGTTTCACCACAGTTTTGGTCTTTTTACTTTCTTCATCACCCGCATTAGTTTCACCTGCTCATTATAGTTTGCACCGCATCATAAGCAGCCTTCACCCACCAATCCCAGCCAGATTGTTCTAGACGCCACCTCTCACTCTCCAGCATTTTTCGGTTTTGGTACTTTGTGTTTTTGACCCGGCTTGTTCCTCTGACTATTCTGTTCTGCCTTGCCCTCTTGCTTCAGACTGTCACTGTGTATAATTATCGGACTTCCCTTTGGACTACGTATTTGGATTCCTCTGCTGTATGTGTTTGCTGGCTCTGATCTCGGACTGTTTATACCGACCTGTGATTTTTGTGTTTCACCGTGTCTTGTATGGTTTTGTTTAGCGTTAGTTCTCTTATTAAAGAGACGGTTTTGTTTTACATTTCCTTGTCTGGCCTTTTAATTGAGTTCACCCTCAACATTTTTGGCAGCATAACGCGCCGATTCCTGACATGTGGTGTGTGCGTGTGTGTTTGTCTTTATATACTTGTGCGAACCAACCCCTGATGGAACACCTTTCTTGTGTGGACATTTCATTGGTGACTTTCACCAATGCGGTTTCTGTACTATGATGGACTCTAAATCCTGACTGAAAATCCTCAAACAAATCATTCTTGTGCAAGTGGTCACATAACTGCTTTGCAACAGCTTTTTCAAGGATTTTGGAAATAAATGGGCGATTGGATATTGGTCTATAATTAGCTAGGACACCTGGGTCAAGAGTAGGCTTTTTGAGTAGAGGTTTAATTACTGCAAGTTTAAAAGCCTGTGGAACATAACCTGTTAATAGAGAGAGGTTAATCAGATCTAGTATGATGTGTTGATTAGGGGAAAGACGTCTTTGAGCAGCCTGGTCGGGATGGGGTCCAGGAGCCATGTTGATGATTTAGATGAAGCAATTGTTGAGGTCAACTCAGAGAGATCTATAGGGGAGAAGTAGTCCAAGTATAAATGAGGTCTTACAGATGTTTCTAAAGCCATTGTAGTAGATGGCACATCTGTGAGAGCTGTGGGAGTGGTCCGACCAATTTTTTCTCTAATAGTTGTGATTTTATTTGTAAAGAAGCTCATGAAGTCATTGCTGCTGAGATCTAAGGGAATGTTAAGCTCAACAGCACTGTGGCTCTTTGTCAGCCTGGCTACAGTGCTGAAAAGAAACCTGGGGTTGTTCTTATTTTCCTCAATCAGTGATGAATAAAATGCGGTTCTGGCACTAGGAAGGGCTTTCTTATATATTATTAAACTATCTTTCCAGGCTATGAAAAGCCTGATATCAAGCCTGATATCATTTCTGATATCAGGACTCGCAGCCTTGTTTGTTCTTGTTTTACAAATAAACTGTCTTAGTTTAGACCTGCCTGCCTCTCTGTGTCTGCTGTTAGTACAGAGTGGTTTTAATAGTTGCTCTTCTTCTTTTCCTACTCTCGGCTGTTCCCACTAGGGGTCAACACAGCGAATCCGATTTGCATGATTAAATTTGGCACGTTTTTACACCGGATGCCCTTCCTGACACAGCTCTCTCTATTTATCCAGGCTTGTGACCAGCACAGAAGTCACTGACGTGAAACCACTGTGGCTAGATAAGTTTTAATAGTTGCTCTAATGCAAAGAAATATTTTAGAGCAAACACAGTAAAATAAATGTAAATTAGATCCTATTGAAACAAGAATTTTGCAGTTTCAGTAATGTTTTTAATTTAATTTTAATTTAAAGTAATAAAATTTTAATTTTGTAGTTTTAGTAAGTGGTCACCCCACATTTAATAATAATAATAACATTTAAACATTTAAAGGTGGTTTTGACACATTTAAGTCATCAGCAAGTTTGTTCCATTTGTGCACAGGACAAGCCCCAAGGCGTAGTGTTGAACTGATATATCATATAATATAATGATATTTTAGATGGTAGTGTGATCCACAGTGTGATAGTGTGCCAGCAGTTTCTGTTTAGCTCTTTCCTGCTTCCACCTGACAATGCTCCCTGCACAAAGTTAGCTTCATAAAGAAATGACTGTGCCAGTCTGGTGTGGAAAAACTTCACTGACAAGCACACAACCCTAATCTTGACCCCTGGGGTGAACTGGAACACTGAGACCTCACCAAACATCAGTGGTGGACCTCCCTAATGTTTTTATGACTGAATGGACACAAATCCCTACAACCAGGTTCCAAACACTGGTTATTAGCCTGAAACCAAAAGAGTAGGGACTATTAGAGTAACAACTTAGTGCCTGTAGTTTTGGAAGGAGATGAGTGTTTGGGTGTCCACATACACCAAGTTATGTAATGTATTGTCTATTGTGTATTACCATGTTTTGTATGTTTTCTCTTTCTGTAGATTTACTCTTATCTACTGTCAGACCAAACAGTCCAGCTTGTATGTGTTTATTCTCCCTCTTTGGCTAAGTGTGTGATTTATGAGACTGTTTATGTTAATATTATCACTGTAACTGTGTTTATAAAATGTGTGTTCATACAGTCTAGAATGCAGTCCAGGAAACACACCAACTGTGATACGATAAAATGATACCGAGGCAACTTTACATAAACCCCCCCCCAATCATTCTAGTGAATTACCACCATGTGTGTTCATACTGTCTGGCTTTAAAATCTGTCTTCCTCTCGTGCATAAACACACACACCCATAAACATCAATGACTGCATTTGCAGACTATTTGCAACACATGACAAATCTGTAAAATGAAACTTGATCAAAAGTGAGATGAAACCACTCCAGGACAGACATGCACTAACACACAGGCAGAACAAAACATAAGAAACATAAAAGCTACTCACATGATCAGTTTCACTGCAAATTTCAACCTTTATATTTTATCACATGATGCTAGAACTACTGCTTTACTTGCACCTATCTGACTGTGACAAGTTTTTTGCACATTATTTTCAAACGCTGCCAACACATTTAACAACACATTCTGTGTTGCTGCAACTTCGGCGGCCCACAGTAAGCCAATGAGAATGAAGGAGTGCAATACTAGACTAAAGTAACAAGTTATTAAATGAAAGTGAAAGAATTATTTCCTGTTTTTATATAACAGCTTGCTGGTGTAAGCTCTGTATAAAAGTCTTTGTGCACAAATCAAATATTGCCTATTTCCATCATTGGTATTTTTAAGAAATCCCCCCCAAACCAATCACATCCCTGCCTCTCCGTGGACTTTCCAGCCTGCTGGGTTTCATTAGGAAGACATGATCCTCCCAAAACAAATACTACCCACAGCTACAGCCAATATACTGTACTACAACTGCTGGTCAGCAAGGAAAATAAACTGTTTCTTCCTGTTGGGAGGGCCTTTCCGCAGCAGCTAGCTGGCAGAATTAGTATAGAGAGAATAAGGTCATATCATTTTCTTTAGGAAGTATTAGTAAAAATTGTTTTTAAAAATGCTGCACATTAATAAACACAAAACATCCATCAATTATCTGCACCATTCATCCTGCTGACACTGAGGGCAGAGACATACCAAGCCAGCGGTCGGCCTTCGGCGAGCGTCTGTCAGGGCTTGCCTTTTCGGTTTTTCCAGCACTGTTTGCACTAGTCAGTCCCTGTCAGCGGCTTTTTGACTGATTTGATATTTTAAATCCTTGTCAGGGCCTCGTCAGTGAGAGAGAGAGAGACCACTCTGATTGGCTGTTGAGCTTAGCAAATCAGTGCGGAGAAGAGAATGGTTCAAGAAAGCCCCTCCAACCTGTCAGTGTAGTATCCATGATTTCACCCATTTAGTGCAGTTTCTCCTTGTTAATTTTCTCCTCTACAACCTCCTTTCTTCTTCCACAACCAAAAGACTAAGGGCAGAGAACAGCAGTGTCATTTGTTGCTTCTTATCAGACATATTCTTGATTAGAAGCAGCTATAAACAGCAGCTGTTTTCAATGAGAAATATTTTGTTTATAGCTTATACTTCTGCATTATAGCTCTTCTTCCTTCCCTTTCTGAATGGTGAATACAGATGTTGCCAACTGCTGGTAGGGGGAGTTATTTCTCTTACAGAGATGCAGAACATACAGTCAGCTAGTTGGCTGTTACCTCTAGTCTGCACGATGTGTTTGAATGTGACTTTTTCAACTTGACTGGCCCAGACAAAGCCAATTTGAGGGGACGCAAAGGTCAGCCTTCATCACTGCCTTGGTGTGTCTCCACCCACTCAACCTAAGATGCATGTCTTTATACTGTCGAAGGAAGCCGGAGTACCCAAGAGAACCCACACAGGCACAGGGAGAACATGCAAACTGCAGAAAAAGGCCCTTGCTGTGAGGTGACAGCACTAACCACTGCACCACCATGCCATCCCAAAACACATCCTTATACACGTAATCTTCACATGCTACAGATGCCAGACAAGGTGAGCTCATAAAGTGGAAACTGAAAATAATTTTTAGCAGTCACTTCCAACTGAATTTGAAACACTGGCATCTAGTAGTTTGTTATATCGTATATGTTATGTATTACATTCATTCATTCATTCATCTTCTACCGCTTAATCCCTGACCGGGGTCACGGGGGGGGGGGGGTACCCTGCCTTCGCCCGATTGCCGGGCGAAGGCAGGTCGCCCTGGACAGGTCGCCAATCCATCAGAAAATATCCATATACAATTAAATATATTTAGCTTAGGTCATTATGTTTTGGTTTTATTGAACACTGGGAAGTATACTGTCTTTCAAAAAAATGTATTATTTGCAGAGAAAAATGAAATCACTATTAATCAGAAAACCCTTACAGGTGTTACTTGGGGTCCATCCATCCATCCATTTTCTTCCGCTTATCTGGGACCAGGTCACGGGGGCAGCAGTCTAAGCAAAGATGCCCAGACTTCCCTCTCTCCAGACACTTCCTCCAGCTCCTCCGGGGGACTGCCGAGGCATTTC
>NW_018127996.1:1212382-1213050 GCF_001952655.1 Monopterus albus
TCCTGGGTCTTCCCCGGGGCCTCCTCCCGGTGGGACATGCCCAGAACACTTCCCTAGGAAGGCGCCCAGGAGGCATCCGAAACAGATGTCCGAGCCACCTCGGCTGGCTCCTCTCGATGTGGAGGAACAGCGGGTCTACTCTGAGCTCCTCCCGGGTGACCGAGCTCCTCACCCTATCTCTAAGGGTGCACCCGGCTGCCATGCGGAGAAAGCTCATTTCGGCCGCCTGTATCCGGGATCTTGCCCTTTCGGTCATGACCCAAAGTTCATGACCATTACTTGGGGTATTAGAACGTATTGCAGTCTCACAAAGCAAACAGGAAGCTGTAGGCTAAAGATTATGATCATGAAGGGTTTTCTTGTACTGTGATGTATCGGTAATGCAAAGACAAAATACATCTACTCTTACACATTTTCTTTTCTGAAGAATGACACCATCGAAACCAAAAGAGCCTTCATACTGAAAGCACTATTTGTTTACCTCAACGAAGACCCAGAAAACCTCATAAAGGAGTACCTTGTAAGTATTTTGGCTTTACTATTTTTCAGCCAATGGACCAGGGAACCTAATCACACTAAACGGCACCATGCAAATTAATGTACAACTTTTTTTGTAATGCATTTTTCTGGATTTTTTTTGTTATTGTTGTGTCTCTCACTGTTCACAT
>NW_018127996.1:1213302-1216089 GCF_001952655.1 Monopterus albus
GAAGTGCTTAACAACCTTGGTAACATTGCAAATGCACTCGCCATCTTATTTGGCCTCATGTACTCATTGAATTTGAGCTACCCAACAAACCTGAAGTACACAGTTCTTCAAAAACTTGTGATGGAACTGGATGGCAAACGCCTGTCAACAAAGGTTCAGGTGCTAAAAAACAAACTGTTAGAAGGAACAATTCAAACAACACATTGAAAGTGGAATGTGAAGCACCAAAGACCCTTTTGTGGAACACTTTGAAGTAGCAGGAAAGCTTAGAGCAAGAATATTATCCCAAAACATCTGAAAGAAAAGGAATAATTTTGGATCTGCGCCTTCAATTATAAGATGGATATGTTGGTATTACCTGCATACGTAAGTCAGTATAATGAAACAGCTTCACATTTGTACTGTATTAAGCAACAAAGTTAAGTAAAGAAAAATAAACAGCATTATGCTGAATTTATGTGAGTTGGTTTAGTTACCCAGACACTGACTTATTAATTAAATACAAGCTGAACAGATCATGTTGGAATTACTTAATACAGTCATGTAGGTTGTGCATAAAAAGTTAGTTTGACATTAGATATAATTTAGTAATACTCCTAACGCAACACAGTTATGTGGAAATTACATAGCTGGGTTAAGTAAATCCAACAAATTACTTTTTTGAGTGTGCAATGAAACAATGCATTTCTTATTTCAAATAGGAATACAGTGGTACAATTAAACTGAGCCTGAGTTGGTGTCTTCAGGCAGAGGCAGCAGCAGAGAGTTTTTCTTAACCAGCTGAGGAAGCCTTGAATTTCACCCCTTTGTCACTGGGTCCAGCAGGTTCAGCTGGATGGGTAAGAGGAGGTGATGGAGTTGACATCACAGCAAAGTAGAGGTTTGGACTGGGTGTTAGTTCAGCCTGGCAGGAGATGATGACACGAGGTTCATCAGTGGAAGGAAAGAAAAGCAGTGGCGCAAACAACACAGGAGGGTCTGGTTCAGAGCAAGACGGTGACTGCACTGCTTGTTCATCCAAAGGCAGTGTTGGCAGGAGGTTCAGCTGGTGGTCAGTGGAGACTCAGACTGTGTATGTGAGAGAGAGAAAACAACAGTAATAATAATAATAACAACAATGAATGTACTATTTCTTTGTTTACAGACTGGGCATGCAGCAGGCAAACCTGTTAATGCTACTGCCCCCTTGTCCTCATCTAATTTGATGCTAATTTTGCTAATTTACAATGTAATACCACCAACAACTTATTTCAGTTTGTGTATTGGTACTTTCTAAACATTTTCTGTACTTTTTAAAAATAGCATGCACTCTTAACCCGGATTAGTTGAGCTTACTAGAAATTGTAAGGAAACCCGTTGCACTAAAAAAATTTTGTTTTTACACATGGTGAAACAGGTTAAGCTGTATTAACGTAAAATGTTTAGTTCGTGTAGTAGACAAAACAAGTTTGCTTTAGTAGTCAATACTAAAAATCATTAGTTCACATTTTTATTAGTATACTTTTTATTAAAAATTTATTATATAATCTATATTGATTTTAAGTAGTGATAAATGAAAGAAAATATTTTTTTAGAAATTCTGAGTCAAACAGTTACTCATCAAGTCCTGAAATCAGCAGAGACTAAAGCTATGACACATCACTGCTCCAAAGAGAAGCTGAGCTCCATATGTGTGCTGCAACAACATCAACAAAGACTTGTTAATCATCTGTTTCTTATGAGTACACTGTCTGAACACTTGTGAACATTATGTTCAGTCTGTCTGTGCTTTAGGATTTTGTGCATGTGTTGCTTGTGGTTGTACCCTGGTAGCGACAGTCAACAGTCTCTTTTGCTGCCTTCCAGTGAAACCTGAGAGTCTGGTTCTCCAAAGAAACTAATAGACACTGGTTGTATCCAAAATCGCCCCCTCATTCACTCGCTCACTACTCTCTGTATAATGTACACTAAGGATTTCACTCAGTAGCGAACAGTAAATTGAGATTTCAGATACTTACTAATTACTCATTATTAATTATTTGATTTGATTTGATTTGATTTATTCTTTCAAACATGTAACAACAGTCAATATGTCAACACACATAATTCCACACATATCCACAAATATATTATCAATTTGCTTATACCTAGTACATGCTTGAACGGAGTAGGAAGAAGTTAGACTTATCTAGTCCTACCCCCTAACATCATCTTATCATCATTGGTTTGCAAGCAGTATTACTACATATATAATTTTGTTCTACATCCACAGTCTCCCACCTGATTAATCATTAAGCCTGTTCTTGCCCATATCTTGATTGACACATACCTTTATATCTGTGTTTAAACTAATCAATTTTCATACTGTTTTTTATGTCCATACTTAAATTATTCCATGGTTTTACCCCACTTATAGAAATACAGAATCTTTTTTTGGTTGTGTGTATAGCATGAATTTTATAATTTAACTGACCCCTTAGGTTGTATCCCCCCTTCCCTTTCATTAAATAGTTTTTGAATTCCACCAGGTAATAAATTTTTCCTGGCTTTATACATAAACACAGCAGTCTTGTGACCCACTAAATCAAAAAATTTTAACAATTTAGACTGTATGAAAGCTCCATTGGTGTGATCCCTGTACCCCATCTTATGCACAATTCTTATCGCTCTTTTTTGTAATATATACAATGGTTGAAGTGAGCTTTTGTATGTGTTTCCCCAGTTTTCAACGCCATACTCTAAGTATGGTAAAATCAATGAAGAATACAAAATATTTAGTGCTTTTATGTCCAAAATATGTCTGACCCT
>NW_018127996.1:1218616-1232969 GCF_001952655.1 Monopterus albus
CTCTTAACATCGGCATCAACGCTTTTCTTCTCTTCCTCACAGACTCGGGGTAATCTTCATTGATGTAAATCTTGGTTCCCTTAAGCTTCTTGGCTTGTTGCAGAATGTTTGTCTTGTCTTTCTCATTCTTCAACTTAACCATCATCCCCCTTGGACCCAGTTCGGTCAATTTCCCAACTCTGTAAACCCGCTCCATCTCTATATCTTGATGAATTTGCAGTTTGTCCTTTAAAATTTCCTTCACCTTACACTCCGCTTCCGTCCAGCTTTCTCCAGCTGACTCCTTGATTCCCTCGAAGATCAGGTTTTTTTGCTTGGACTGCGCTTCCAATTGCCCCATTTTACACGTAATAGTTATTAGACTCTCTCGTCTGCTCTCGCTTGCAACCCCACTTATTACTCTTCATTACTAATCATTTTTTACTAAGAGCTGTAGAACTGTTTCACAGTCAGGAGGATGAAATGAGGGTGAAGTTTGTGTCAGAAATTTGGACTATCTTTTTAAACCCAACTCTTTTTTTTTTTTTACCTTTGCCAGTGTACAGGTGTTTTAAAAAATGTGACTGGATGTATAGTAATTGGGGGTTTTTGCAGAACCATCAGCGTTCTTGGCTGAGTGGTTGTTTCCTGCCATTTGTTGACACCATGAACTATACTGTAACTTCAGCTGTATCTTTTAATATTGGGTTTGTTTGTAAGCACAAAAGTTGTGTTGTGTTTTCTGAACTACAGTGCAACATTGAAAAAAAAACAAGAAAGGCTGTACGTATGCTCAGTGGACCTTACACGAAAAGAAGGCAATAAATCATTTTGATATAGGAGCCACAAAATACAGAAAACAAAACCAAGAAAATCCACAAAAATCATTCCCCAGCAGCTTACACAAAAACTTGGACACTTGGGACTCAAAAACCTCTCTCTGCAACTGGGTGCTGGACTTTCTAAAAGGGAGGCCACAAAGTGTGCGGGTTGGCAGCAACATCTCCAAGACCATCACGCTGAGCACAGGGGCTCCACAGGGGTGTGTGCTCAGCCCATTTCTCTTCACACTGCTGACCCACAACTGTGTGCCAACCTACAGCACCAACCACATTGTCAAGTTTGCGGATGACATGACTCATTACCAACAATGATGAGGCCAACTACAGAAGTGAGGTGTGCCAGCTGGAACAGTCATGTAAGGACAACAACCTCTTCCTCAATCTGGAGAAGACTAAAGAGATCATTGTGGACTTCAGGAGAAAACCTCTAAAGCATCCACCACTGACCATCGATGGTGCTGTAGTGGAGAGTGTGAGCAGTACCAAGTTCCTGGGGGTGCACATCTCTGAGGACCTCTCCTGGACCAACAACACCACAACACTGGCCAAAAAAGCTCAAACATGCCTCTACTTCCTCCGCAAACTGAGGAGAGCTAGTGCCCCACCCCCCATCATGCGCTCTTTCAACCGGGGCTGCATCACTGTGTGGTACGGAGCCTGTACTGCCTCCTGCAGAAGGACCCTGCAATGCATAGTGAAAACAGCCAGCAAGATCATCGGTGCCCCTCTGCTTTCCCTTACCGACATCTTTAACACCCGCCTCACCCACAGAGCCATCAGCATTGCTGATGACACCTCCCACCCCGCACACTCCCACTTCAGACTCCTGCCTTCAGGGAGAAGGTATCAGAGTCTTCAGGAGTCTTCTGTGCCTCTAGACAGTAACCCACCACAGAAACAAAAAAGATAAAAAAAATAAAATAAAACTACCTCTGCTGTTTTACTTTCTGTTATGTTATATGTAAATCTGCTGCTGACTGTTTTTTGTTTTTTGCTGGGATATCTGCTGCAGTTGGTCATTTGCAACACTGTACCTCATATGTTATTTGCACCTCATCACCCTGGTGATGCTGGACCATCTGACAATCTCCTATTATTGTTTGCACTACTGTCACTGACTGTACATGGTTTTGAGTCAGTTTATTGGCTATACCGTTTAGATTGATCCTAATTACATTAATCCAGTTCTTATTCTATTCTATTTTTATTCTACTTTATTCTATTTTAGTTGCTAAATGTTATGGCACCCAGTACTAGGTGAGAGAGAAACTGTATTTCAATTTTCTGTATGTCTTGCACATATGGTGAATTGACAATAAAATCACTGAAAAGAGGGACAGATGATCCCTAAAATTGTATATACAACAAAATGATTGTTTTTATATGAACTCTTCCTTTGAACAAACTAAATACCAAACTTCACTCAGACCTCCCCCTAAAATTATATTTATCCACTAGTGTTTAGGAGGCAACAAAGCTGTGTGTGTAACAGCATGTGGCTGAACTGTCTGCACATATGAGCTATCGCAGTGCTCCCTTGCACCACAATCCTATAAGAAAAAGAAACCTAAGGCAAGGATAATTAAAGACAAAATTATATACTAAAGAATTAACCAAACTGTAACAACCGAATTCGATAAAATTGCAGGGAGCGTGCCAGCACTCTCCCCTCCCCCTTCCCCTCTTTGGAGTTTACTTCTGGCAGCAGATGCAGAACTGCAGAGGTTAGTGAGTAGATTAACAGCGGCAGTGGGGAAATCCCAGGGCAGTACCTCGCACAGATCATGTTCTGCTGACTGATGAGCCATAACTTCCCACTCCAGCTCCACCACTCTCTTTTGATTGTAAAAAACAAGTGCACCATGCAGCACACATTCTCCTTCCACATTTCTACACTATGTTTCTTTATAATTTTTCTGCTGTCTGTTTTCGCTTCTCTTTGCTCTCCTTCTTAATCTTTTATTCTTCAGTACTCCACTTCAGGTGTCTGGAATTTTTGATTTCTTTCTCCAGTAGTGTTTCAGGTCAAAATATTTCTTGAATTTCACTTACCACCATGATGGGTGAGTGGTTGAACAGATGTCTTACTGTGTGTATGGGATGGTTTTGTCAGCTCAGCACAGAGTGCTCCTGTCCTGTCAGCTTGAGAGATGAGAGGAAGCATTTTACAGCTTGTGTGGTTGTGTTGCCATAACCTGACTTACATCTCAACCTTCACAACTGAATTCAGCAACTGCATAACATTGATTTTAAAAAGTCTTATCTTACAAACATGATCTGTCCTTCATTCATAAAGTGCAAAAATGGATGAAAAAGCCACATACAACATGGTCTAAATGAATCCACCTCACCTAGTCACGGGACTGTCACATCCCTCGAAGCACAGGCCGAGGTGGAGGTGTGGCAGTGATCTTTGACTCAAGCCTATTAATCAACCCTAGACCTCAACATACTTATAACTCATTTGAAAGCCTCATCCTGAGTCTCACACACCCAAACTGAAAAACTCAAAAGTCAGTTCTATTTGTTATTGTATATCTTCCGCCTGCCCCTTATTCAGAGTTTTTAAGTGAATTCTCAGACTTTCTGTTTGATTTAGTGCTTAGTACACATAAAATAATCATAGTGGGTGACTTCAATATTCATGTAGAAAGGTACTTAGTATGTTATGTTATGTCTTCTGATATTTCATGGCACCATAATGGTGGTAACCACAAGCAAACAGGCGGCTGGGTCTGTCAGAGGTTTCTTTCATTAAAGGGAGTTTTTCTTCTATAATATTAATAATAATAAGGTACTATACTTACTTTGTAAAATGTCCTGAGACAACTTTTGTTGTGATTTGGTGCTATACAAATAAAATTGAATTGAATTGAAAAGTCTCTTTTTTAAGAAACTTCAAGTCTGACTTAGAATGATAATCATTTCTGAATGATTATTATCAAGCTTAGCCATCCCTTCATTTGACTTTAAAAAGTAGAAGCAGAAGCAAAAAGCCCCGTCTTTACAGTGGGATGGTGTAACTTTTAAAAGAAGAAAGGACACAATTTTAAAGCTATAAAATAGACACTTACAGAACTTTCGTTCTCAGAGATTTTGCTCCTACAGTCTTGCTGGTTGTGGTATGACTGGCAGCTTATGATGATTGCTCTTATCTACTTTTGTTGCAGTCACTCTGTTTTAGTACTGAGATCTGCAGTGAGATTGTCTTGATGAGGAAGTACATTATGTTCAAACAAAAACACAAACCATATTTTTGTCTTGTGATGGGATTATGTAAATGTGACTGTTGGGTTGTTTGTGTATTTATTCATTCCAAATAGCCAACGCATTGGCTGTCCAGACATTAGATATAGCTAGCTAGTAGGTAGTGTCACTACCAGTGGTGTGTGTGTGTGTGTGTGTGTGTGTGTGAAACCCTGTCTCCTAGAAATTATGTTTATATAGACACTACAGCACATACATTGTGAACAAAAAGTGATTGTGTCCCTATATGGTGATACTACTACTTTATGTTGATACTTCACAGTGAATGCCTGAGTAAAATGTTTGCAGACAATCTCTGGTTTTCCATGAAAAAAGTTGTTTATGGTTATGTTTCAGTGCCTGGTTTAGGTTAGGGGGAAACTATGCTCTGGCTTAATACAGAAACAGTTCACAGTGACTTCAGTGAAGAAAACATGTTTATTCACATTTTACCAAAACCATGATCCAACCCCTACCTTTAATAAAGCAGTGCTGTTGCCTAAACCTAACCACAGAGGGTTTTATACACCCACCCTTTATCCTGACCACTTTCTGGTGAATCCACTGCTGTTAATAAATGTCCTTCTTCATTAATTTAAAAACGTTTCCTCTGAACATAATCCAGCCAATGATTAAAAACTTAACATAATTTTTAAGCAACAGGGTTGGATTGTGTGATAGCTCAGACTTTGATTGCTTTTGTTCCTGTATCTTATGAATCTACTCATTTATAAAGTAGTTTTGCAAAGCCCCGATAGAGTAAAACATTTGTTTAGATACATTTTCAGCTCACATGAATGTATCAGCTCAACAATTTGTGATGCTTAGATTGAATTCTTATCTGTGAACACTAACATCCTTTCATTGATTCTCTGTGGCAAGTAAGCCACATTTAAAATTTGCTTGGTGTGCTGACTGAACAGAAAGCAACTGACTGAAGAAAATCATGTCTGTAGTCTGTAATTTGCACTTGTGGTCACAGTGGGCACTATTTAGCAAATGATCCATAAACTGGCTTATACATTTTTACAGTCCTGAGATCATAGATGTCACTGTTTTAGCCCCAGTTGATTTCACTAATATTGCAATATTGCACAATAATAACATACTGTATGTAGCTGCATAAAATAGCATAAAACACAATAAAGCTTAAAGTACAACAAAGTTGAGGTAGGTAATAAAATGCACAAAGCAGCAAGTGCAGATAGGAAAAATTACAGGTTGAAGCGGTGCAAGGGGGGCAGGAGTACATAATCATATCTCAGGAAGGAGTTAATGGCAGCTGTAATTAGTGAGCGGATAATGGGAAAGCGGATTTTAGTGAGTGATGATGAGATTAGGATCCAGAGGGCAGGTGGTAGTTTTATGCAAAGCTATTATATATATTGTCAATTTTGTATTGAACAAAGGTGCGGAAGGTGTTACATTTGTTTACTGTAAAGTGGTGTAAAATGTTGTCCATTGGTTTCAGGAGCTTGTTTATTGTGGAGATAAGGGCTTTGGGCTTGTTTGAACTAGGCTGGATCACATGGGAGTAGTAAATGGGCCAAGCTCTGTTTATGGCTTCTTTGTTTGCTGGAGATTGTCTTTGTTTTCTTCCAAAAGTGTCCACAGGATTGTAATTGATGTAGCTCAGGTACGACAGCTTGAAAGAAATCAGATGGGTTTTAGTGGAAGCTAAATGGTCAGGGCAGTGGGACAAGTGTTGTTGTAAAAGACAAGTTTGCCAGGTGAGGCTGAGTGGGGTGGGGGACACTGAGATAAATTTGGAAATGGAGGACAGGGAAGTGGGTTTGACTACATGGTGGTTTCTGAAGTTTTATTGTCTGCTTTTGATGGGTT
This sequence comes from Monopterus albus, assembly GCF_001952655.1. Taxonomy (NCBI): domain Eukaryota; kingdom Metazoa; phylum Chordata; class Actinopteri; order Synbranchiformes; family Synbranchidae; genus Monopterus; species Monopterus albus. The sequence continues at coordinate 1,224,526 of NW_018127996.1, forward strand.
CTGCAGCTGTTCCCTTACTGAGGATGTGCGTAGCTTGTGGTTGTCAAATGCTAACAGTTTTTGGCACTACTTACAAGCAGCAAAGCCACTGATAACATTGTTCTCACTGTGTATACCTACACTGAATTTCTCCCCACATGGCCTTTGATGATGTATTGTCAACAATTTTGTATCCACCACTGGTTACTTTCATTTTCAGGTTATCCAGTTTGACACATTAATGCCTACATTGATGTCTGAGTGACGTCCTAGTAGCTGGATGCGAGTTGTGCCATAGGCCTTCACAATAAATGTATCATTATATAGGCTCAAAAACTGATACTGGATTAGATGTTCAAAATAATCTCCACCTTTATTTATTTTTTTATTTCAATTATGTTTATTTCAGTCACTACCCACCCGCATTTAGTCTATTTTTTGCCCATTACATGTCATTATTTGTGAGCACCTGACCCTGTGCAGGACTCTGTGGTTTGTTAGACAGTATATTCATTGAGGATGAGGCTTTTGTTGTTCAGAGAGCAGGTGTTAAATAGAGGCATATTAAGACGCAGACATTGTCTGACTGAGTGAGTGCAGATTGGCTGTGTGCACATGGGATTTATTGTAGTGATGGAGATAGGAAGTAGGATACTGGTAACCAGTTCATCCATCTGTCCATCCATTATCTACAGTACACTGCTTTATCCTTTGGAGGGTGGTGAGGAGCTGGACCTTATCCCAGATAACACTGGGTTAGAGGCAGGGTGCAGGTTGCCAGTCCATCACAGAGACAGCCACTCACACTCTCACTCACACTCACACCTACAGGCAATCTAGAGTCACCAGTCAATCTAACCTGCATGTCTTTGGATTGTGGGAGGCAGCCAGAGTACTCAGAGGAAACCTACACAGGCACAGAGAGAACATGCAAACTCCACATGGACAGGCCCTGGTGGGCCAAGGTTCAGACTTGGAACGTTTTTGCTATAAGGTGACAGTGCTAACCACTACACCACCATAATGCCTGGTATCCAGGTCACAGGGATGGCATGGATACTGGAAGTAAGTAACTGTAAATATGTCCAAATGTGCAGAACCTATTCAGGGAAAATACAGACAAAATGCGCTTGCAGGGCAGATGGCTGCCTCGGTTCTGTACTGGAAACAAATTCCTTGTGTGCAACATATTGTACTTGGCCAATAAAGGTGATTATCCTTATCAAAATCACTTTCACACAGTCTGCATAGCAGCATTGAGTAACAACACTAACAGAGTCTGACTTACACAACCACATACAGCAGCACTCAGAGCTACATGTCCACTTGTATGATTTTCTATAATGTCCATCAGCTGTCTTTTTGCCTCCTCTCCCTGTGTGAACAGGCAGGTAGCTGGGAATGTAAGTGGAGCCAGGACCAGGCTTGTCACACATGTTTTAGGGTCTTGGTGTGTCAGTCTACATGTATGGTATGTGCAAGCATTTCATTTGTACAACACGGTCATGTGCGTGCTATCACATATGCACTCTGCTCTAAAAATCAAGCCTGAAAGCAGAGTATTATCAGTCTTGTACTTCTTTATCATCCAAGCCCACAGTCTGAGGGCTCCAAGAGTCAGGGGTGAAAGGCCAAACCTCTAAAAACAAAGCCGAACCGTGACATCTGATGTCTGAGGTAGCCCACAGATAAACATTCACACAGCCTACAGGCCAGGCGGAGAAGGAGGTAGCAGCAAGTGAAACAGCACAAAGCAAAACAAAGGCGTGGAGGGTTACTGTGAAAACAGTCACAGACGCTGGAGAAGTCCAGGTTCAACTTTAGGACGAGTGTAGCAACAGTGCCTCTCCTTTAACAAACTTACACAAGATCATACCTCTTACAAAAATCACACAGTCATTTCTCCAGCAATGCCAGTGTTTATTGGCATCATCTTGATTGTATCCAGGAGATCAAACACATGTGGTCACAGACCCATTCCAACAAGCTGAGTAATCCTGAACTTGAGCTTACACAATAAAAGCAACAGTAACAGCCACAATCATAACCATAAACATTTCACACATGGAGACCAGATGATAGATGCTTAATAATTCAGTTACTACTTTGTCAACATAAGCGACTATTAAATTTAGCATTGCTCAAAGGAGATGTATGTGATATTAAAGGCTGTGCTAATGCTTAGTGAAAATAATGTTTCTTGCCACAGTTATACTATATATATAAATGCTTATGTTGTCATTACCATTTGATCCAGTTCAAAACAGCCTATTTCTGTTACAAGGATTGTCACACCCACTAAAATAAAGACATGTTATGTGTTATTATTGTTGTTGTTGTTGTTATGAATTAGTTTAGGCTCATTTGCAGTTTGTTATTTCAGACTTCATTTTGCAAATCCGCTAGTGCATAAAATGTTGAAACTTTTGGATTCAGCCAAAGTCAGAATGGTTTTAATGATCATGTTTGCCAAGCTACAAAATATTGATGCTTAATGTATCTGCAAAATCTTCAGTGACAGTGTTACTGAATTTTTTTCTCAGAATACATGCCATACCATACGCCCTTGTAGCGACAACAAAAGTTTTATTATTTTTATGGTTATGTTTAGGCACTCAAAGCAGTTGATTAAGGTTCAGGAAAAATCTTGGACTTGGTCAAAAACTGAAAAAGTTAGTGGATGCTTATCAATCTTTCCTTAACTTTAACCCTCTGGAGGTCTTGGGGACATTTTATTATTATCATCTATTATATACTAGAAGTATATAGTATACTGCATTCCAGTGTTCTAATATACAGTTCACTACAAGTGTCTGTCCTGTTTGGTAACAGGAAGTCGTCCTTTGCAAATACTATAAGAATGACAAAAAACAGTTTTTAATGAATTTATTACTGCACTCCTTGCTTTTCCAAGCTGTCTGTGAAGCTGCTGAGCCATTCACAGCTTTGTATAGCTAAATGAAAAATTTCAATAGGTGTCATATTGTGTGGTCACAACCAAATGTCAAGCTGTTCTAGGCTGCATGCTGGCATATTTTAAGTACATTTATAAACTGAATGCACTATAGCAATCTAGGACCAATTTTTAAATACATTTATTAATAAGTTTTACAACAATTCCCAAAAAGAGACATGGCAAGACAGAAGCGAGGTTCCAGTACTTTGTACTCAGCCTGATCTCCTTTCTACAGCAGGTTCTGATTTAAGGCCTCCATTGTTCCTCTCCTTTCCTTTTGTCATTGCCTCTCCCTTGAAGTGCAAAAAAAAACAGTTTTGACAAGCATGTAGTTTCTATGCAATTTGAAATCATTAAACTTAATAATAATAGCCTTTCACTTATCAGCCAAACTCTAGATCCTCACACTCTGTGTTTGAATGATGTTGTGTTCTGCACCAAACACTCTAATCTGCCTCTGTCCGGCATACCCTGCCCTCCATGCAGCATTTCCTAACAATGCCTCACACTGCTGCTGACGTATGTCTTTCCTGCGTCCATGCCAGGAAAACCCAGATAAGTGATGAAGTAGAAGAGGAAATGAAGGAAGAACTGAAAGGAGGTTATGACAAGAGACTTTTCTCCTCACTGACAGTGCAATTTTTGTTGTTAAGTTAAACAAAAACAGAGATAAATATGATTCTATTTATATTAAATTCTGCCTCACCCAAATCTTTTGTCCTGCATTTTGGACCAACTAAAAGACTCAGGCCAGAGGACTTGAGAGCTTATCTTTAAATGCAATGTAACCTCTGTATTGTCTTTCCTTGTAAGAGAGATATACAATGCTGAACCTGTCAAACTGAGGTGTGAAGTGAAGATGTATAACCCTGGGATGTTATCTGTCATCTGTACCCCAAGCCCCACCTACTTTTCAAACTTTGCTTCCAACTTTTATGGCACGTAATTACAGAATTGAAATGATTTCGGAACTACAGTAGGTGTTACTTTTAATCTTCAAAGGAATTTTTGTATGATTTTGTTAAAGGATTTCATTGACGTTTCCTGTGAGAAAATTATTTATTGTTATGGTACGCTCACACATGGAAGTGAGCGAGCGAAAAAGAGAGGCGGACCCAGGTAGCCGACTTCAGTGTGTTGGACTCAACCAGTCCTGCGTGTTCTTTTGTCAAGAATTTCTTTCTACAAGTGCAAGCAGTGATTTAATAATACACAGTGTAGTTTAGTGACAATAACAAGTACGTGGATGATAGTGGAACTGAGTAACCGAGTGTCAACCAGCAGCAGGAGTAGAGGGATGATGAGTTGAATGAGGTGGGCCGAGCTGCGTCGCGGGGTCACTCCTGGGCTGGTCGGTGGGTGATGGTAGCTACTGGAAAAAACACAAGCAGAGAGGAGTTGGTATGGAAGACAACTGGTGACTGTGCATCGACCTGTCTGGAAGGGTAGAGACTAACCAGGGTCCGAAGGAAAAACAGTCCAAGAGGGGGAAAAAGAGGTACTGGCTAGAGGAGGTGAAAAACACGGTAATCCTGGGTATAAATAACGGGGAACTGGAAACACACAAAAATACAGAAACAAATATTAATCAACACGGGAGACAAAGAGATGGCTTGAGAACGTGATCAGAAATCTGAGGCTAAAAGAGAGAGACAGAGTGAGGAAGGTGAGAGAGGCTGGTGAGGCCGGGCAAACCTGACATTTATTTTGGTTTTCTATTTTATAAGGATTAATATTTCTCTATAAATTAAATTATTGTGCTGAGGAAAAACAGTTGTTTCACCCCATAGATAAAATTTGGCAATGTTTCAACCCCTTTGTTAAGATTTAGTTTGTTTCAAATCAGAATTGTTGTAATCAAATATTAAACAAAGTTAATATTTTCAGAACCCTTGCATTTTACCAGGCATGTTTACTTTTAAAACATATCTATTCCTACACCAGTTCTCTTTTCAGAAACACCATTCAGTCCAGTAATCGGCAATTGCTCAACCTTCCTTGTGTTACAAGGAACTGAATCAGAAACATTTACAAATACTGAAATTAAACATAACAGGTAGCGCAAGTCCAATATAGAATCAGTGGTGAGTGTAGGGATCTTCTCCCTATCTCCCTAGTGCTTCACATGCAGGTTGTTTGTAGGTCTCCAGCTGCTCTTCCATGGTCTTGTGCAGCGGTGAATTGACTGCCTTTTTCTCCAGACAGGAGCAAGATAAAAAAGACTTCCAATGCAAGTTTCCAAAGTGTCTTTCAGTGGTGGTTGGTTGGTAAAGCAGGAACACACCCAAGGGTATGTTAGCCTCAAACACTGTATTATTCTCTAACAGCCGCTCTTGACAGAGAGACACCTATCCTTTCCCACATAGGGTCACACAATTGAAATAACGATAAGGGTCTTCATGTTATGGTTGTAGTAACACAAATGTATGTCTATTAGAATCACCTATAGAATCTAGCAATATCAGAAATATTTCAAACCCTGCAAAACCACATCAGCTCCCCTACTGTGTGCTCTCCCATGCTACACTACAACCCAGGGTGTTTTTTTACCCTTTGTTTACAACCATTTCATACTTTGACCCCTGTGAATTTTAATGGTAAATAATTGGACTTTTTAATATATCAGAATCAGATTATTATTCCATATTAACCCCTAATGGAAATTCACAAGCTATTTTCTGACATTCTCTCACTCTCAATACATAGGCATAACTATCACTGACTTTGCCATATGTATGGCTGCTTTATTTTACTGAATACCGAGGGAATTATTTGATGTAACAAGGGAACCTTGTCTCAGCTATATTCAGCTACAGACCATAGGCCATACAGGCCATAGTGTTTACCGAAACGCTACATTTGTCAACGTTAGGAGCTCCTATGAGTAAGTCAAACGAGTGATGAGCACATGCATTATGCTGAGCGTATTAAAGTACTCAAGTAACGCTACGTGGCTTTCATATGTAATTATGTATTACTACTTTTACTCAAGTAATCAGAGTACTGCTCCAACAACTACTGTTCTTTTCCAACATTCTCTTTTTACATTCAACATGGATTCTGATGTTACACATTTTTTCTTTTTGTATCCTTAAGATTATACATGGCTAACATGTTTGTAACAATTTATGAATACCTTTGCATTCTACAGCTCTTAATAGCAGCCTCTGATCAAGATGGAAGCAAAATGCGGAACAGTGGGCGGGGTTTAGGGTACAGATGACATGTAACATCACATGGCCATAAATCTTCACACCTTAGTCTGACAGGTGTACCATTGTATATCTCTCTCATACAATAATGCAAAGTGTTACAGTGATGATGCTGGATATAATTTTCTGTATGCAAGTGTTACATGTAAGTAGTGGTCTGGATTATTAATGAACTGTGGTGTGGAGAGGGTGTGTATGTGCTGAAGGTACAGTCTGTGCAGTGCACTACATAGATGGACATTCCAGTGTAGCTGGATGACTCCTGCAAGAACAAATGCTCCCCCCTACACACACACACACACACACACACACACACACAAACACACACACACACACACTCCTCTGCCCACTCATCAGCTGTTATATTGTATGTTCCCATACTCAGATAATCCCAGTTTCCTGCATCTGTTCGAGAGATAAGACCCTCTTGACACAAGCTACTATTAATCATTAGGGACTAATATGAAAAATAAATGAGCGTGACACTGAGTCACAGGACTGAAGAGTTATGAGGAAAACAAAAATATAGTGACTGGGTACATTTTTTTCTTTTTTCTGTCTTTACTGTAAACTGACTGAAAACAAGAAAAGGCTGAACCAGTGTTGACACACGTCTTGCATTTAGAGCATTTTTACATTAAGCACAATTGTTTTCGTAAAACAATTTCATAATGTTTTTATTATTTTTGAGACACAAATAAGGACCCTCTCACCTGCCTTCCAACTTTCACATCTACCATGCAGCTCAGAGGATGAAATGGGCCTGTCCTGCGCTGACAACAGTTTTTGAAGAGACAGAATGCATTGATGTTTCTTAATGTTTAAACTGACAGAGTCAAATAGTTACTATGTCATGTAGTAGCCCGCTTCCTTGTTTGAGCATGGTTGCATTCACATCTCCCACAGAGTACATAAGAATCGTGCTCGAGACCACCTCTTCAAGCAGACTTGGACACAGGGCCCAAGTCCAGTATGCTTGTGTTCACACTGATTAAAATGAACCAGGCTTTGGAGTCAAGTATACTCGGATATGGGCCCAGGTCCCTAACTTGAAACCCCTGTCAGATTCTAGGGTTAGTGAGGTTGGCAGTCATTGGGCACATACAATATGTAGTGTTTCAAGGAAGGATGTTGTGTTGGCATCTGAAGCTGGATCGTAGAGGTCACAAGGCCCCTTTATACCCACCATTGTAATTACTGAGATCTGGGAACATGGTGCAGCACTAAGACATGCTATAAATAAGCCAACATCCAGGGATAGGAATGATGGATAAAACAATGAAAACAACAAGTAATCACCACAGTGGTCAATTAAGAGGATTTTCCTGGTTAATTAAGAGGATTTAAGTTTACTCTCAAAATACACAGTCATCCTGACACACACTCATCAGTTCCTGGTGTTCCCTAATTGCCAGCTAGTTCTGATCTCAAAAAGATCCAACCAAAAACCTACAAAGCAAGACACGCTAATCCCTGGATTACTTTTCAGGGTTTCTACACAGACAGCTGCTGCTTTATAGTTAAAACCTTTGCCCTGAATGGCACAGCAGAAGGTCTTTGTAAACAGAATACTGAGGTGTGACCACTTGTCTGCAAGTGTCATTCCTTCCAAAAACTACCAATTTCACTTCTTTGTTTACACTTCACAGGTTATAAAAATCTTTTTAGTATCAAGAATTTAACCAGACACATTTCATACTCTTTCAATTCTTAGAAATATGTTCTCTTTCTTCATTTCTTTCTTCTCAGCCCTCTTCATCTTCTTCTTTTTCTGTTTCTTGGCTGCAGGAGAACTTTTTCCCAGGGCCAGCCAGGGTCCGGTTTTCAATCTGCTGTCAAAAATCACTAACGAGTCTAACAAGTCTCTTTCGGGGTGGGGTGGGGGGGGATCCCTTTCCAGTTCATGGAGTGGAATGACTGCAGAGATTGGAACATTGATTTTATACCCTTGGTAGCTCTTCTGTTAGGATCGCTCGACACAATTGTGAGCGAGCAGTAAAGAACAGACCCAGGCGGCTGGCTTCGGTGCAAGAGGTGGATTTATTTACACCGGTGAAACAGGGGTGCAACACAATATACAATAAACAAGAGTGAATGACTGAAAGGAATATCACCGGGTGATGACCAGCATTTGTGAAGGGGTTTTGTCCATGAAGTGATGAGGTTGGGCTGCGAGGAAAAGCGACACTCCTGAGCTGGTCAAGGTGGTGATCCGGTTGACTGTGGAGTAGCAGAGAGAAGAAGTAATGAGGAGACTGTGCATCGACCTGTGGAAGAGGTAGGTGGAGCTGAGGGAG
>NW_018127996.1:1238044-1250520 GCF_001952655.1 Monopterus albus
GAAGGCTAACAACTAGAAAGAACCAGCAAGGGAGTGAAGGTAAAGCCGAGTATAAATAGGGAGTGACAAAGGAGGCGCAGCTGAAGAGTGTCAGAAAATCAGGACAGGTGTGTTAATCAAGAGAGTCAAAGAGAAAAGCAGACTAGAGCGAGAAAGAGAGAAGAGAGGAAGGTGCAGCCGGGCAAACCTGACATCTTCCTTGCTTGGGGCTTGTTTCATCCCTACTTTTTCTCTTTTTCTATTATTTCATTTGTCAGTATAGGTTTCCAAAAGGATAAAAATTACCTCACATGGCAAATGCAAGTCATTCTGACTCCTTCAGGTTCAAGTTCAAGTTACAAGATTGGCATCCCATCCCAGTTTCTGTTGGTAACATTCCTAAAGATATAGTCAGCCTTTTCTCCTGCATATGATGGTTGTTCTTAAGAATACACTCTCCCTGAAGAATTGCATGCTGAAGATGCTGTACTGTACAATCAGCCCCTGCATCATAATGAAAGACATTACACCAAAGTGAAAAAACCTATAAGGTTTGCAATCCCATCTGACCAAAGATGAGCTACAGAGCATGTATATATGCAACCCCATCAGGTCCTGTGGAGACCTTTGAAGTGAAAAGACAAACAAGAAGAGTTTTACTATTCCTAACTAATTACAATATAAGCGTGTTATGATTCGGGAGAAAGGACCCAGAATGCAGACCCGGATGAGAGTCTTAGAATTTAAGCAGCTTAATACTAAGGAATTTAGGAGCAACCAGATGTTCAACCTGACCGTGCAATACAAACAGGTAAAGAAAAAATCATCATTAAAGGTTTATCCTCATGCACAGCAAAAACAACCCTGCTTTACAGTGGTCAGCAATACAGCTGGAAAAAACTGTGTAAATAGTGTAGGATAAACTGCTGTAGCACTACTGTCCTCTCATAACTCCAAATAGTCTGCAATTATTTCAGAATGATAAAACCAGAGACCCTCTTCGTAAAAACAAGAGGACAGTTCATGAATGCATATAACTCCTGCTACCAGTGTTGTGTCTAAAGTGGACAGCAAAATGAACTGCAACAGCATTAATTTATTCAAATTTCTTGTCCATAAACACGTAGACAATAGTATATGTACCAATGAAAAGGGATGTGCAACATTCTAAGCAAAGTGGATAATTGAGACGTCAGGGAAGTGTGGAAAAGTAGGTGTAGCCAAAAAGCCATAAATCATCACTTCACTCCTCGGTTTGACAGACACTGTGTTCTTCGACACTCTCGCCAATGATCATGTGTTGCAAGTAACAAAGTTAAGTTCTTGCTTCACACAGCTTCCTTGAAGTGACAGTAGTATAAGTCAGAGGTGACATCCTTGACTTTTAGGATGTACAGGTTTCTCATGGTAATGCATCTACTATCAATGTGTGTTTTCCCTGCTGGCCTTTGTCTACCACCACCAGTGCACAGGGTGGTCACTGTGATAGCACTGACCCTGATACACCACCACATTTCCACTTCCTCCAGTGCTCCCAGACAATGCATCATTCTTACTGTATGACAGTTACACTGTGGGCAACATACAGTATTCTAATTAGGGACCTTTTAGCTTTTGCCGTTCTATCTGTATAGATCTGAATACTAAAGAGTACAGATGCAGAAAGACACTTCCAGGATCAATAACAACAACAAACATGGATACACAAAGCATTAATAGAGAACTAGGTGATAGCAGGCAGGGTCTTTTAGGCATTCTGCACATTTAGTTGTCTTCCATCAAATAAACCACACAGAACAGGCCTCTTGGGGCAACAAGTTGGTCAGTCAACTGGTCCGCCACTTGGCACAGACTAAAATTCCTCTTTAATTTTGGGATAAATGATAAACAAATCTTAGCCTTTGGTGACACCAAAACAACAAACTAAGCCAATAATCATAACATACTACAAAATGCTAGTGACATTAACATCCGCTGACTCTCCTCTGTGCACCACTGAAACAATGAAAAAGTATGGCAGAGGAAAACATGGAGTGATGAGAACATAACCTTCCCCGGATTAATACATGATACAAAATAACACGCATATTTCCAACACACACTATATTTCCATCACATTTCCCATATGAGTTTTCTGAGATGTGGATGTTTCACATGCTGGACATTTATAGAGAAGCTTCTTCTTAAGCCAAACTGGAAGGAACATAAAGTATCATAATAAAGCTTTTTTTTTTAGGAAATTGTACGATTTCACTGTTGCATAAATGGTGTTGTTATTCTTGTACATGTGCAGTTCATGTCTCAGTTAAATTTTTGCATGTGTGGGAGTTTAGTCAGATACATGTACAAACATGAATGTGAACCATGAACACAAAAAGGGCAAGTAATGTGAACATAATCTTAGTCTTGTTTGCCCTGCTAATCATGCATGGGAAAACGTTACAGAAGCATGATTGGTTCACACTGAATGATTTCTATTCTGATGACATCTGACCTTTCTTCTAGCACTGCCAAGTCACTTTCCTTTAACACTGTCATCTACACAAAATGTCAACCATATCTAACCATTTAATAGGAGTATGTGCATGAACTTTGCTGAACACATTAATGCTCCCAAAATCATATACTAGAAATAGAAATGATCAGAATATGCTTATTCCTGAATAGGGTCATGGTGGAGGCTGGAGCCAATCCCAGCAGACACTGGGCAAGAGTTAAACCCTGGACAGGTCACCAGTCTATCATGGAGAATACAATCCCTTTTACTGTCAAACTGAATTTCTGGCAGCGTTACAGAAAGATTAATTTGAACAATGCTTCTTTTAAACTAAAGGGTGGAGGATACCACTTGGAGGACAGCACTTGGTGATAAATTAGGGGTGGGGATGGAGGGTACTTTCCAAAGAATGAAGAACCGCTGAGTAAGGATTTGATGAGAGCCTTGAGTTTCCACATGGGGCCAGTGTGAAATGAATGACCTTTCTCTATGTTCTTACCAAGAATGACTCCTTTCTGGACCCAAAACAGCATTCTGAAAAAGTGAGCTGCAATAGCAAATGTCAGCTGAAGGCAGTCCATTGTTGGATGGTAATGAGCTTCTACTGTTGTGCTGTCTTACACAAACCTACTTTTTAGACTTTTTCCACTTAGCCATAAATTGGTGGACGAGCCGCTGTCAACAACATTTAATTCTTCCTCTTCGTATTCCTCTTCATCTGTGGCATGTATGCTGGTTATTAAATGCGGTTGATTTCACTTAGCCTTGTGAATGTGCGCTCACATACGTGCGTGCATGTGTGAAACTCTGGGGTTTATGTACACACCCTTTGTGTAACCCTATGTGTTGTACTAATGACCTCAGGATTTTTAAAGAGAGACAATTATGTTTGTGTGAGCATGTGGGGATGACTAATGGAGCAGAACTGTAGAGTCCTATTATAAGATTCTGCTCCACATTAGAATAACATCACACAGAGATAAAGCTGAACATGTCGACTTTTCACTGTTTGGAATTGAGGTTTTTATTCATTCATTCATTTGGCGGTTAGCAAAACCCTCCTGCTCTTTGTCCTGTTCAGACACCACACTGCATGACTCCAGGACAAATATGAGCTTATCAGTGAAAAAAAGGAAAATCATTATTTGGAAATACTATATATGTCTACAGGAATTGTACTCTAAGATTTTGGTTTCTTCCGCCAGAAGTTATACTTTCCTCTATTCTATTAGACAAGAGAAGGGGCGTGGAGGGACTGCCACCATACTGTATGTACCAATGATCTGAGCCTAAAGGATTTTTTTTTGGATGTTTTTGGTTCATTTGAGTACTGTTCAGGTACCCATTCTTGCAGTGATTTCCTAGAGACCATGAAACCATTGCCCCAATTTAGTGAGCATATCTATCATCAGCTCCAACTACAACAAGACAATGTAATTATTAATGCAGACTATAATTTACATACAGTACTGACAATACCACTGGAAGGTTACTGACTTCACAGCTAAAAGAGCTGACTGTGCTCACAAAACACATATGTGAGTGAACCAGCTCATACCATAGACCTAGTCTGTGTGTGTGTGTGTGTGTGTGTGTATGTGTGTGTGTGTGTCAGTGTGTAATACCCTTGTGAGATTAGGTTTCTGTGTAAATTCTTTCATGTCCGCAGCTGTTGTCAGCATTCCATACTGGAGACTGCTGGACTTCCAGTAGCTTGCACATGTGCACACACATGCACACACACAAACAGCCACACTTACACACTATGATATAATGCTGCTATGCACAAAGGTCAGCTGTGTGCTTTGGCAGCCTAAGTTAAAGTAATACCACCAATGTGTGTTACCTTATGAGCCAGTACAGTGTGTCGATACTTTATAAGGGACTACTGCTTCAACTGTGTATTTGCATTAGCTGCTAACACACATGGTTTGAAAACAAGTGTTGCCACTGCCAAGCCACTGCTTGTTGAGCAGGTCGTCATGGTGATAAGTGATTACAACCTATAGGAATGTAAGTGTGCTGATAGAGAGAAAGATAAAGAAAGTGGGCGGCTCTGACTCAGAGTTGTTTCTGCTGTTTCTCAGTGGGTTTAAGTGTGTGGGTTGCTGCATAATTTGCTTAATGAGTAGCACAAAGAGGGACTTTACATATACCACACATGCTACACACTTAACAAAGCACGGTCACGATTGTGACACTTCATGCACAGTTTCAGACACTTCTTGCAGCACACACGCAGTCATCAACCTCTACATCCTCCTGTGGGAACGTGTTTATTTGTCACTCAAACTAATCAGGTACTGGGACCTTAAATGTCACCACAGTGGTTCTCTTCTATTTCTTCTCTTCTCCTCTGTGTAAATGGCTGCTACCCCAGTTGTCCTTTGGGGAAAGGGTTTTGGTTGTCTATAACTTAGCTGCCTTGAAGCTCTGGCACAAACAAAGGACAATACTGTACATGTACCAAGGAGCCTGGTCAGCCAGTGGCAGAAGATGTTTCTTTTTATCTGGACATCACTGGGTTGGGTGAAAGTATTTTGAACTAATAGTTTGAGTGCTATTATAGACAAGTGGTTTATTGAATAAGTATTGTGCTCTGTTTGTGACAATATGTCAGTGTTTAATTTTTTAAAGCCCAATCCACTCAAAAAGGTGTTTTTTCTTATTTACTCCATAAATAACATCCCTCCACTATGCTGACTGTTGTAGCTGCATAGTTTGTTACTAACAGGCTGTTTTCACATTCCTCGGCAGACTGGATTTGTGACGTGACAAATTTGGACAGACAAATTTGGTTCACCGGTTTTCTGGAGTTTGAGAGAAACCTGAAACCAAAAGAAAGAAATGGACGGAGGTATGTGACAGAGACTAAATTAAGTTTTTGAATAATATCAGTGATTTTATTTTGACTCAAACATTATTGACTCCTGTAGATGGACATGAGAAATTTCTTTAGATGAGGCAGAGACCTGGAAGAGGTTCATAAAGATATCTGAATATTCATAGATCCTCGAATATACAATGAGGGGAAAATGTTGAGGCCTATTACAGAGGTTCACTAAATGTTTTGCAAAAACAACTGTGTTAGATTATATATTGTTTAAAGCTGAGTATTTTATATGCAAATATAAATATTAAAATATCTCTGGAGTGGAACTTCAACATTTTGTTGGTGTCTTCTGTTACATATGGGTGAGCCTTGCTAGTGTAGTTTTTAAATTTCAGAGGGCTCACATAGAAACCAACATCACACCCCACCTCTGCACCATCACTGTGAACAAAAAAAAAAAAAAACCCTCACACCAGCAGAAGGGGAAAGTGGAGTTTGACATCTGTGCTGGCGGTTTCCTGCTAGCTTTGTAGTATACTGTAATGCTGCATGTGGTCTCAAAAAGAACCTGAAAGAACCAGATACTAAGGATAAAACTGTCAAATCAATGAGAACATATTTACTACGCCATGTTTCCATTGCTCTGTCTTTATGGGAAACTCCCTTTGGCCATCGACTTTACCTCAGTCATCAGTTAAGAACACAGCATCCTGTCATGATGTCACCCTTAAAACAAGCTCAGCACATGGGCATTGGAGCAGACAGTAACTGGAGATTCAATCCAGACAAGTGTTAACATTTGGAATAAACAGTGTTGACTGATAACTGTTCTGAAAGCTCTTTTGGCCAGCTCCTCTAGAACTGTTGCATAATAATCTAAAGTGGGAGAGCACTGCTCATTTTAACACTGCATTTAAATAACTAGCTCAATGCTGAAAACTTCGCTTGCTAAATGATTTGGCCGGGAAATTAAACCACTTATAAAATGTATTTGGAGCGTAAACACATCTGCAAACAGCTGTTTTACAGTCCTTTGCAAATGGAGCACTGGTGGAGAGCTGGTGACTAATGGCGACGTGGTTGGGGGGAAAGTCCACTTGAAAAAACTTATTACACTTACTTGCATTTTCATTTAAACTAGCCACGGAATGCTTGTTTCCAACCATCTAATGCTTAATCTTGGGTACTGCCAGTGTTGCATCAAAAGTGAACAGCACTGCAATTTGAATTTCTCCTCCATAAATAGGTAAACAACGCTATATGTACTGATGAAAAAAACATGTGTAACACTAAACAAAGCTGGTAATTGAGAAACCCCATATTTTTACTGGCATAATGCAGATATAACATGACCACATACAGTCCCAAAGTAGTGAAATTAATTCCAACAGGTAGAATAGCACTGACAATAACATCATTAATCCTTTTGTTAACCAGCAACACATCATATGTGGCTCTATAGCTCTACTTTCAGCCATGCTAGCAACCTGGAGAGTAGTCTGTGAAGATGTCTAAACAGCCTCAATGAAGCAAGATGTCTGGTATGCAAACCAAAATGTCATCAAGTGCATTTTTTTTATTAGTGGTACTGATTTTTAAGTTTTTTATACAACAGAATAGCCTCAGCCATGTTTACATGTGTCACATGTTAGCAGGCATTTCAAGTTCACTTCATCAAGAGAAGCAGAAACAGAAACACTCCAAGCACAGTCGCTTTTGTGGCCACTCGGACCACTTGGGATGTCTGAAACTCTGCTGTTTCACACAATTTTATTTGTCATCAAGTTTATCTGCAGTGTAGATAGTGTACTGTATGAACCATTCTCATGGTCCCGGCTTCACAAGCCTTCATTAGATGAAGAGAGGGGCTCACTGGTCAGTCCCTTCAGCATATGACTCCAAACATTGTTTTCCTGCTGCATACATTATACTTGTCTTTTTGTTGTTTACAAACTGCACAATATAGCCTACAGCATGTGCAGCACGTGCTAGCTAATCTGCTAGCATATTTACTGACATCTGTCTACCATTGTCTGTAGGAACTATGCTATGTGGCACAATGTTATATGAGGTGCTTCTGGACCAAATGGTTCTAGGAACTTATGGACTGTAACTTATGATGGTAAAAGTAAGAGTTAAGTAAGTTTAATTATCATTTACATTTTTATGAATGAATATTTTGTTTTCTCTAGTAGCTTAAGAGTGGTTCAGAATTAAGAGGTCATACCGAGTGTCATTTTTGCCTTCTGCATTAACCTTCATAAGTTACTTTAGATTTTCTTTATTACTCTTGTACCATCACAAAATCTGATGTTGATTTTTCAGGTGCCTGACAAGAAAAAAGGTCAAAGAAAAAACAATATTAATTTAGTGAAAAGACAATGGGTTTGTCCCAAATCACTCATTCAATGCTCCCTACATAATGTTCACTAAATACAATAGTAAAACAAAAACTGAGAATTTCGACACTTACTAATCATTATCATTTGAGTCATCACTAAGCCACACAATGATAATTTAATTTAATTTTTAATCTAATAAAACAGGAGTGTTGCATTATTGTGGGGTTGTTAGCAAAAAATAGTGTACATGGCATGTACACTACTTTTTATGTTCCATTGTAGAATTTTTGAGTGCATTATGTAGTGGATAGATTTACACACTCAGCTTTCAAACACCACTACAACATGACAAACACACTGTATAAATGATTTCAGACACAGTCAGTCTCATTTTTAACCATCACGTCACAGATGAACTGAAATTAATTTATGAAAACCTTTGAAAAATTATCATCCCATAAATAGAAAATGGTTATCTATAGGCACTTTTATACTGGAGGAACATTTTCATACTTCATAGATGAATAGTCCGTGTGATGGCAGACTTAGTAAATAAAGACAGATGAGACCTTGAACAATATGAAAGATTGTTTTATTACCCGTGCAGTGAACCATTATATATATTTCTATGACCCTCTGTAGCCGAATCCAACTACACTCTGAGCCAGAATTTATTTAAAGCATGCATACAAGTCAGATGAGGGCCACAGCCTACATATTGGATTCCTGATAACGTAATTCAGCTACAACATCTTATCTAAAACTAAGTGATTAATTAAGGGATTCTTAACTGTGATTTTCAAAACAATACAAGCTTTACAGCAGGTGTAAGGATGCTAAGTAACCTGCAAATGCCTTTAGCTGCTCACAACGCCATCATGTTAGCTGGGTATGGAATTAGTGGTGGGTTTGGGACTGCATGGTTGATGTTTGTCCCAGAGCCTTGCAGGCTCCCCACAATTGGTGAATCTGTTTACGGGTCTCATGGGACAAAAGAAATAAAACAGATACCTCATGAATCAAAATAAAACATTCTTCAAATAGCTTGCCAAGCCAACATAACAGCAAAAGTCTATTCCATCTGTGCCCATGTTTCCCAAATTGTGAAACCTCTGGCAAATGCTTCACATAATCAACTTCAGAATACAGTGACATGAATTTGCACTTTAGGAAATGAACAATTTGTTCTCATGAAGAACACTATTGTGATTTATTGAAGTCTTTTAGCAGGTATTTATCAGGATATACTGTCCTGCACTGCACTCCCGAGGCTTATACAACAGGTGTGGAACATTACTAATGAAGAAATTATGCACACAGCCACATCCTACACATGATTCTAAGTCTTGGGTGGCCATTTAGGACTAACAACCTCTTAATCAGTAACCAGAATGTGTTCTGTACCAGCTGAAACACAGTTGGAAACCAGAGAAATGAACTGTTAGTTCTGATATAGTGTTGCATCATCCCCGTCTATCCCCTCCACCAGCAATTATAATAACTCATAGTCAGTGGTCAATAAGATTTAAAGTGCACTAATAAAATATTTACCAGTGAATGCATATTAGGAGATCTAATGTGGTTGTCACTGGTAGCATTTGGATTTTGTGCTTCACATATTGTAGACAAGGGTGGATTTCATGATAAAAGACTATTTGCATGCTTAAAGCAGGAAAGGAAACAGCTGGTATAAAACGAGTTGTTTACTGTATAGTGATTAAGACAGAGAGGCCAAAAGTGTCAACGACCTCCTCAAGAATTTTAGTAGGCAGTATATCTTAATGAATTTTTAAATATAGCATCTGTCTCCATTAAAGTGCAAAAGGAAATAGCCTCAAGCTTGTCCAACAGGGCAGGAGGATCATAATGTGCAAATTGATCACCGGTGACATGACACATCTAGAGTCTGATATCATTACTTTTGTTGGTGAGTAGTGCTAAAAACATTTTTTTGTAAGCCAACACTGAGGCCAGCATGAACAACAACAGTACTCAGAGAGGGATACTTTTCGATGAGCACAGGTGTTTTCTGATCAATGTAAGTAATGAGCAGCTACAGCCCGTGCAGCAGTATCGAGTCCATTGACAGAACTGGATGGCTGGTCAGGATTTCTGTTTGCCAGGGGGAGGATGCCATTTCAGGGTTAAATCTGTCTAATAATCATGTATTTGATATGCTGTGGCCATTCTGTTGCGACCTTGGATCTTAGCAATAAGTGTGATGACTATTGTAACCAATATAAGGTAACACTTTTCAAAGGTGCACTGAGTTTTTACTAAAGAATATGTAAGACACAAATGAGGAGTTAACTGCTGTTTCATAAATAGAAAGTAGTAATGGTAGTGTCTGAATTGCATAAAGAATTATAGAGAAGATAAAAAATAAATTACTTGAGAACAGACTGATAATATTTTAATATCAAAATAAGACCCAGGTTTGTAAACCCCAGAAATTACCTTTACGTCTCTTCTTATTAAAAAGGATTCATAAGTTAGACTTAGTTTTTTTCTAGTCCCAGGTTATAAAAGACATTCTGCCATGGCTGTCATAAGAGACACAGAAACAAACAGGCTGACGGAGCTTGACTCCAGAGAAGTGCGGGGGAAAGGAATGGACAGGGGCTGTGAGGCAATAGAGAGTGCATGGCCTCAGTTCCAGAGTTGGCAGAAAGAAACATGTCCAGACCTGTTGCATCATATGACCAGACAGATACAGTCTGCATTATTAGCTTTCTGTTACTGGGCTTAGGGTCTGTGCTTCCACCAGTGTAATTTCATTAAGAACATTTCATTTCACAGCTTTCATAAACTAGGACTTATATATACACCAAGACTGACCAGACTGAGCACAGGACTAATATGACTGTGGGCTATAGAGCACTGTCTGTAGTGGAGTTCAGGTAAAGACAATTCCTCAGTTTTTATTTAATAACCTATAAGCAGTCAAATGTAAATATAGTGACAGTTACCATGCTGCAGTCAGTCTATAAAATATCCACCATCTGTAAGTTTTTAAATTCAACACTGTCCCTCCCCTTGGTTCCTGGCAAAAATATAAACGACATGGCCTCAGTGTTTTTGGTGGTGACTGCACAGCTGTGGTTGTGAAATTTGTTAAGTCATTTATCATATTGTTGTCATTCGAGAACATCTTCAAAGTATACCAAATAAATTTGCCACATTAAACGTGTCTAAAGCTTATTTCTAACATTTAATTAGTATACTCTATGTGTGGCATTATAGTCAGCTTTTTAAATGAACATACTGAGTATCTTTATGTAGATGTTATGCGTTTTATTCAGTGGGACTCTGTATGTCTGCACTTCACTTGAAAATCAGTGGAGGTACTGTGATATTCCAGTAAACTGGCTGGCAACATTTCATATCCCCGAGTTTATGTAAATGTACTGTATACAGAGCTGTTTACTGTTTCCACCAGTTGGATAGGTAGTTACGCGCGCGCGCGCGCGCGCGCGCGCGCGCGCGCGCGCGCGCGCGCGCGCGCGCGCGCGCGCGCGCGCGCGCACACACACACACACGCACACAAAGAGAGAGAGAGAGAGAGAGAGTACTCCCTCCCTCCTCCAGTTTCCTGTCAGAAAAGCGTCTGTGTGTATACACTGGGTGGGCGTATGGATGGTTAGGCAGTGAGTCTCCAGCTGCTGTGCGGAGTGGAACGCACAGCGCAGCCGACACACCAAACCCATTCCTCCAGTGGATTCTCTTTAACTTTACTTGTAACCTGAATGACAGTGTTTGGGTAGAGGACACAGAAACATGGAGGCACGGCGCTGTTCTTTATCTTTACGGGGAGCTTTGTCAGTCTTCTTCCTCACTGCCCTGCTGGAGCCTGGGAGTGACGGTGAGTTACGAACATCCTAAACACTCTGGTTGTTCACTGACCCCATTACAGTCCTCACTAATGTCAGCTTCGGTGAATTTAAACCAAACGGTCTCCGTAGTTGTATGAGTTTGGGAAACATTACGAGAGAACAGCGATGCGCAACAGGTGACTCATACTCATACACTGCTCAGCAATACTCCTACCTGCTGGACACTTCCTTTACCTAACAGCTCGTTTAAAACACCACGTGTTTTCCCACACAGAATAGATTAGAAAGACTCAGTTACAGGACTCTCTCATGTCCATAAAATAGGATCCGTTTAGAAAATTTCGTGGTTCTGTTACATTATTGCCAAGTTATTTATGATAAAGTATAGATCGGTAACTGTCGATGCATCTGAAGCTTCGTTTAAAGCGGTCCTAACATTGGCCCTAAAATCGTAATTATTTCCCAGTTAATATGAAAAATTGATGTTCATATTAACTGGGAAATAAATTAGTTGTGAATGTGTTCATCTTTTATTGGCTCTTTACACTCGGGTTTCGTCTTCTTCTGCATCTTTGCTGAACACCTCAGCCTAGTTTTCTCCTTCTCCCAGCTTGAAAGGAGCACTCCAAGTTTATACATGATGATCACTTCACTTGTCAATAAACGTGTGGTGCAACCCGTGTAAACATTGTGTAATCCCCTCGCTTGAAGGGAGCTTTGTAAAGTGTGAGAAAATAACCCTGGTGATGTTGTCAGGATTATCTTAGATTTATGACTTCAAATTGTTAACAAAACATGGTGTTATGGACTAGAGATGAAGAGTTTGAAAGACATGGACATTTACCAGGCAGTTTCTAATAAATGATACACTGAATTGTATTAAAATCACTGAAGGGTTTTAATGGTCTTGCTCCTGGACTTTCGGGGACTAAAAGTCCAAGAACGTTGACCTCTGCTGTGCCGATTTTGATCATTCTTCTATTTTTAAAGAT
>NW_018127996.1:1250544-1261465 GCF_001952655.1 Monopterus albus
GAATGCTCCTTTAATGCTGGAAAAAATTCTCCTTATTCTTCACTGTATGTCTGTGCCATACGGTATTCTATTCTGCATTTCTTGTGTTTCAGTTCAAACACATTTTCCAGATATGTACTTGGCCTGTATGATTTAGTATCTTTGGACATAGAGATCTCCACTGTGGCTGCAGGGTGTGTGCAGAAAGACCCACCAAGTTCCTCAGTGATAATGTGTTTTAAGTTATTGGAATGGTAGTAATTCTACCTCCCTATTGCATTATAACCTCACAGTGGCAATTTAACGCTTGGCCGCCTAAACCAGACGTGCTGTGCCTGTCGACAGGTGGGACGATTGAACCCAAACCTTTATGAATATAAAATGCTAATAGTTGCTGTGAAAACTCACATCATGTGTTGTCCCTTCACCTCTCCCTTCTTCTTTTTCCTCCCTTCTCTCTGCTGTTTGTTCCTGCCCTCCTTCAATGCTGAGCCTATTTTGAACCTGGAAATCCCACATACCAGAAAGACTGTGTGGTTGGGCTGCATTGTATGTGTCTCAAATAGACACACACACATAGCACGAGAAGACACAATCTTCCACCCACATGCCCCACTCTCCCCCACCAACATACACACACATCCTTGCCATCACATACAGGGTCTGTACATAGACTTACATTCATTTCCAGGAGACTTACCCTATCTTAACCGGAACTGCTACTTGCCTAACCTTAACCTTTACCCTAACCTTAACCATCAGAACTAAATGCCTAACCATAATCCTAGCATAAACCTAAGTCTAACTTGAACCCTAAAACCAAGTCTTAACCTTCAAAAAGCTGTTTCAAAAAGTGAGGACTGTGACAGTAGATTTACTTAATAAAGACAAATGAGGCCTTGAACAATATGAAAAGTTGCTTTATTACCAGCACTAGGAACAAATACATCAGGATCTATTTAAAGTGTGCACACACGTCAGATGAGGGCCATGCCCTACATATTGGGTTCCTGATAACATACAGTAATTCAACTACAACATCTTATCTCAAACTAAGTGATTCGTGCAGAAGGAAAACATGACACTCAGTATGACCGCTTAGTTCTGACACACGCTTAAGAGAAAACAAAATATTACTGAAATTAATAAAAACTTAAATGATAATTAAACTTACTTAACTCTTATTTTTTACCATTACAAGGACCAGGCACTTTCCAAAAATGTCCTCACTCTGTAGCAAAAAAAACTTTTTTGGTCCTCACTATATAGCAAGTACAAGAACACACACACACACACTCCTTGTTATTCTGACTTCTCCACAGCACCTCAGGCCAGAGGAAGCTGCTCACCGCTCTCCCAATACCAGGGCAGCCTGACATTGTGGTTATCCAAACAGCAGGTCCGGACTCAGTTGTTTTTATCTTTTCTTTCTTTCTTTGTTTGCTTTCAATTGATGTCGATAGCCATCCGCTCGGCGGGCTGTCGCAGGAAGGGCCTTCTTCCTTCCATTCCAGGGAATCTTCATCATGTCAGAGGCCAGAGCATGTGCTCATGCACTTCCCAATCCTTGTGCTTGGCCAAGACTGTGTACACAAGCTATTTTGAAGATGCCAATCAAAAATCAAGGCAGAAAGAGAAAACACTGGGAGAGGAACTGTCTTTTGAGTGGTTCACTGTCACTTTATCATATTTCTTCATGTATATATTTGAAGATACTGTACATCAGATGGCAGTATGTTGATGAGCCATTCATGCTGTATGAAGTAGAGTATGTGTGTTCTCTGTGGAGACCTGGATAAGCCCAACTCCTAATGTGTTTATAGTGACTTTCCTGGGCTTCAGAGAAGATTAATGCAGAGATGAGTAGGGGTCATCCATGTGAACCTCTCTGAAGTGTTTCCCTTTTTAGTTTTTACCATATTTGATGACTTCTGCTCATGTTCTCCCTTCTTGGCTCACTTCAGTGAATCAAAGAGAGGAAGGAGGGATTGAGGTTCCAGAGGGAAAAGGGAGGAAGACAAAGATGGGTGGAATGAGGGGTTTAGGGCAAAGTTGGAGAGAAGTGGATTAAGAGGACATTAGAGAGTTAAGAGGATGACTTTCAGGAGCAGAGGGACAGAGCTGAGCCACCTGCTGTGGCAGTTGCATAGCCCTTTGCTGCCTGTTGCCAGTTGTCACTTCAATGACAGGACCAGACCAAAATGAAGAAAGACTCTGGTTTTCATACATTTTATTTGACATGCTGCATTGCTTCAGAAAAGTCTCATCTATTTCAATGATTTTATACCTCTGGATGAATCTTAGGTTCACATTGTGACCTGGTGTATTAAGCCATCTTACTTTGAACGGGCCGACACTTGGTTTCAATCCAAACTTTTTTTCCAAATATGAAAAATTCATGACTAAAAAAATCAAGTTTTGGCACCAAACACTCAAGCTGATCTGGTTCATCAGGACTGTGTGATATGTCTGTATGTGACATCAACTTTTCCAACCAAGCCATGTGCACTTTAAACCAGTGAGGCGAGTACAGGCATACTGCAAAACATAAATAGAGAAACGGTTCCTGTGAAAGCTTTTGTGCTGTGTAGGGCTTTATTTGCTAATAGTAAGAAGCTGACTTAGAAAACTATAACTCCAGGGCCTGTTGATGACACTGACCTATAGAATGTTTGCCCGGTGTGCAGATTCTTCACATTTTCCATACACGTTTCTGCTGTTTTTCCTGTATATGGGTAATAAATTACAGTCAAGTTTCCTGTCTGTCGTTCTGTCCACTGTGAGCTCACATCTTCAGTGGTTTGGAAAAACAAGGAAAGGGGAAGAGAAGAGAGCAGGGAAAGAAATGGAGGGGCCATATTTCAGCAGCTTTTGACACAGGAGTTTCAGTGCAATATGCAAGGAAAGCTTTTCAAGAAATATACCGTACATATTGCCTCGTAATTTCTGTTTCAGTAAGCCGATTGTTATTTAGCTTATTTTAGAAGATGTGATGATAGACATTTTGACCATGGTTAATGACAGTCCACACTTTCCTCTTTCACTTTCCTGTGGCACGATGAGGTTGCATGTGTTTTTGTAATGCAGCTCCTACGCATGGACTAGCAGTATGAAAAAGTGCAGCAGTAATAGAAGACAAAATGCTTTAGCAGCTGGAACGATGACCTAGATAGCACCACAGACCTTCACGCACAGTTACTCTTTAACTTTCTGCACGGCACTGTCTGCTGGAACTTCAAAGTGAAGAGAGGAAAGTGGCAGCAAGATCAACAGCACTGTTATTTTATCATAAATCAGGAAAATTAAAAAGGCTGGTGTTTTTCTTTCCTCCCTTGGTTTACCCTTTGAACCCAATTGATGTAAAATTCACACCCCTTATTCTGTTGCATAAAACTATTTTTTTCAGTGTCCTAAAATACATACTGAACCACTTTATTGCCTCCAGTCTTATTGTGAAGCTAGGGTGTACATGTCCTGACTGCAGTTCAGAAAAAAAATATCTCTTCATCTAACTCTTGGGGAAAGCAGGTTCCTAAAAAGCTGTGATGACATGTCAAAACCATGTAAATAAAACTAGGAAAAGGGTAAAAACCTAGAAAACAGTATTTTGATTTTTCTGTATGCCCTGCACATATAGTGAATTGACAATAAAAAAAATCTTTGATTTCTTTGAAAACAGTCTTGTTCAAAGACTTTAACAGAGTGTATCCGTTATCTCCAAAATTAGACCTACAGTACAATACAGATAATAAATGAGCTCTTAATGTGTGATCAGTACTGCAGAACAGTGCAGTAAGGATTAACGGAGACCATAAAAGACTTGCGGAGCTTACTGACTGCACAGAGTGTAACTTTAGCCCTGTTACTCATGTAGTTCATGCAGTCTGTGTGACACACTGCTGCACTAAATCAGGGCTTTGAAAGCATATTAACTGTGCTTCCTGTTTAACAAATAACCTGGCCTGATCGTGTGTCACAGCAATACACACTTCCATATAAACACACACTGTAGAACAGAGTTTGGTCACATGCAGGCAGAATAATAAGAATTCGGGCGTGTTGTAACTGGAATTCCTCTTCTGGTTGGGTTTCACACTTCATAATATTTAATAGCTAGTCTGGATATGTGTTGCAGATATCTGTAATTCATTTCAGTTTCAGATAGCCACGGTGACATTCATCTGGTCCACAGCTGTCATTTCAGATATCCAGGATGTCATTCTTGTCTAGGACAAATGAATTCAGTTTTGCCATCCATGTCTATTGGACTTTCTTTTTAAGGATTTCAGATATTGCGCATTTAGTTTGACTAGTACAATCAAAGTTGTAAGTATGTTGGAATGCAATTTCCACTAGTAAGAATGTTATTGTGGATATCTTTAATTACCGTTCTGACAGGTGATAATATAATCTGGACAAGGAGAAATGCTCTAATGGACATCTAAAATGTCCATTTCAGATAGAAGTGTGGTTCAACTAAATGTTCAAACGGCTTGCCGTACCGTTCAGGCCTATAGACGTTCTGCTGTTTAAACTGATTTAACAATAGCACAGGCTGGCAGCAAGTTGTTTTGTCTACAGTATATCTTGGATTTTAGATATATGAGGGCAGTTGTTGTGTGCAAGAAAGGGGCTCTTTTCAGTAATGGTGAAGAGGGTCTGTCATATCAGGCATCCTCTCTTTTTTCTTAATCTGTAAAAGAGTCACTAAAATCCAGAGATGTCTGAGTATGTACTTTACCTTCATCTGTGATCCAGATATTTATCTTCACACTCTACATTGAAGGAAAAATCTAAGGGGGTCATCTGAATAGTATAAGCTATTATTTCTCTGCAGCTTCTTCCGGTTCTTTCAAACCAGGAACTCTCAATGAGAGAAAGAGACTGCTTTAGATTTTATAAAAAATAACCGTGCTGGAGGATCACAGGTAAAATTCACATTACACGTCCAGATCTCTCTCACCCCTCTGCCTGCGCGCAGGCAGCAGAAAAGCTCAAGATCTCTGGACCACACAGCCTATATAATATTAATCATTTTGGGCTAAACCCATGCTACAAGGGGCGTCAAAACCGTGACGCCACCCGATAAGCAAGCTTTGCAGCTGCTATAACGTTTAGCCAAAACATGAGGAAAAGTCAAGGTGCGTGACTGTTGTTTTCGTGGTGTGTATCTAAAACAATTGGACATAACCTTACACATTAAGACAAATATTAAGACTAGCATTACAGTTGACCCTAACAGCTCTTTTCCTGTAACCTTGACGTGCCTGCAGTCTGCACTGCAGGCTGAACAGTTAACAGCCTAAGCTAGTCAACCTGTCTGCACTAAACATTCCTAGACAACAAATCTCTGAATATCTATCTAACTAAGAAATAACCTAACAATAGAATTTACAGCGGTTTAGTTCATATAGTACAGCCACTGACCTGGCTTACAAGGAAACCTGTAATGGGAGCATAGCATTAGTTCAGGCAGAGAACTGACGTTGTTCTCGCATCAGCATTCTTGTTTCATAATCACTGGCTCATTCCCCAGCTGTTTGGCAACAAGCTGACCAGAAACATTCACTTCTATTCATGCAAGTGTCCAGCTCAGTGTAAGATTTGATTCTTATAGGCTCTAGTTACTTTTCATCCCTTTAGTTCCCTTTAGTTACTTTTATAACTCTAGTTTCCTTTAGTTACTTTTCAGTTCTTCCTTTTCTTTTAGTTACTTTTCATACCTTTTTATTTTCCTTGCTTATACATATTAAAACTGGATTGATGACTGCTGTATGGTGCTGAGGGTAACAGTGGGACTTTATGCTGTAGAGAAAAAATGTCTGCATCTCCTAGTGACCAGACAGCCTATTTACATTTTAACAAAGACCTGTTGGCCTGTTTTACACCCACACCTAGACCCACTTAGCATATCCCAAGTTCTGCTTTGTCATGGGGTGTCCTGCAGAGACAGGGGGCTACAACCTGAGATGACCGCCTGGCCAGTTCAGCATACTTATTAGCATCACACTCACAGGGGGCCTGCAACCCAGACCACCCATCATTCAGTATCAATTGATCAAGATCAAGCTGCCATCGGCGACACACACACACACACACACACCTAGATTTTACCACATTCTAGTAAGAAGGTGGGAGCTCCTGCTTACACCAAACGGCCAATAGGATTACGAAGTGTTGAGTGTTGTACCTCTATCCAGGGTGGAGCAACCCAAGAAGATAAAATGTATTGTAAAACATAATTCAGGATTCAAAAGCCGGCTTTCCTGCGGGAGCTCTGTCTTTCTGAATCTAGCGCTGTAAGACTTCACCTGTGCTCAGACTTCCAGTAAACAGTAAACTGATTTTAAACAGTCCTGTCCTGTCTTCACTTCTCGTGCTTCCAACAAAAGAATTGGGTTAATTTCTAACATCAGTCACTTCTCACTATGAAGGTGCTCTCAGAGGGTGAAAGGTTTTCACCTGGCAACGTCATTGTTCTGTTTTTTGAAAGGGCACGACATCACCACTGTAGCAGTAATACCAACTGTACATCTGATCCTAAGACCAGCCTGTACCATACACAACTAGTTGCTGCTATCCATCCACTATAATTTCATCCTGTGGCTAAAAAGAGCTTCTTGCAGCTACAAATGGAGGAAATGATTACCAATATGACATGATAAAATGGCTACAGCAAGTTCTCCTAATTAATATCATGTGTTGTTGTCTGGCACAGATAAGCAGACTTTGAAGCTGATCTTGCTTGATTCACTTCATTGATCTGCTGGTTTTCTGCTGGTGAAGAGGTTTAGGCTATTGTGGAGGTTGAATTTTCTAAGGATAGCAACCTTGTCTTACTCACTCCGTGCACGTGTCTCTTCCTCTTCCAGCATCATATTCACTTCAGCAAGCCACATAAAAGTCCACTTCCACAACGATTGCAAGTTTAAAATAGCGGCTAAAAAAACTAACACAGCAAATTCCACAAGTCATAATTAAACGTGAATACTGTCAAAAAGCAACATGTTATGGACGTACAGTAAGAAAACTGCGCTTCCGAAACCTTTCAGAATCTTTTTTGCAAACAAACTAAGCCGGGAAGTAGCATGACTCTCTTAAAGTGACAGTACACAATAAGAACATTCCTGTACACTATAGAAATGACTATTATTCCAAAATTCAAGTAATGACTGGTCAATATTAACATTAATCTTTCCATTTTTATACCTTTAACCATTTAAACATACAAACAGTTTAAATTAACTGTCCAATAAATATATACAAATGGAACAGCACAACTAGAATTTCACAGTTGTGTTTTTTGGTCTTTACAGTTATGATTCAGTCAAGGCATATATATTAGCAAAATCAGCTGTATAATTTCCCCTGCCTTGGTTTCTATGGTTGCCATGGGTACATGATAAGCTGTCATGCAAGTTGGAAACGTTGAACTTTCATGAACTCAGGTGAAAACAGCAAACAGCTGAGCATGTTCACAGCAATGGCAGATGCCACACTCTCCCCTTGCCAGCACAGCTTCCAGTCTTATTTACATTTAAAACAACTTTCTGCCTGAAAGTCACCTTTACCCCATTTCCCACTGCAGCTCTTACCACCACCCCAACCTCCTCCTCATGTGCTAGGTCTTTGATATTGCGGATTTAGTATTTGTTAAGCGATAATTAGTTCTCCCAGTGGCATCCTCCCTGCTGCCTTCTTTTTATAAAATCTATATGTGTAATTATTTGATCTTTGGCATAAGTGTTTCGTAACTGAAAGGATAAAAATGTCATATGTCATTGATCACAGGGCTACTCATGCTTGTGTAAGTTCCCTAACCCTGCAATACTAGAAACTGAAACAGTTTACTTATTGTAAAAGCTTCCACTTGTCATAGAAACAATTAAAGCCAGACATTGTATGGATTTGGGCTGATTTTAGCCCCAACAATTTTTATAATCAGGCCAAATTTCGGGCCCGACATGCTGTTTGACGTGCAGCGTGAGCAGGGTCCTGCCACCTGATTAATTGCCTGAATGGCCAACGATCTGCCTTCCGACTGATAGGAAGGATTGTATGTCAGAAGTTTGGTCGGATGTTGGTCTGAAGTCAGTTCAGTCCATTTGTACAAGTGCAAAGACAACAATATAACAACATGACTCATAAGAGTTATCATAAATTGAAATGAAGCCATTGACTGTATATAACATATTTAGATGCTGTTTATGAACAAGGTTAATTGAACTCTGACAACACCACACTGTCTGACAGCAACAGGATAAATACTGATTACCACTATTCTTCAGGTGTACAAAGTAGAATGGCTCAAAATAATGCTGTTTTTCTTTTGGTTGACATCAACTTTGAGGATGCAGACACCTTGTTTCAATAGAACTTCATTGCAATTGTCAGTGAAAACACCCTCTCCGACGTTCTGTTTAAACGTCCAGTGTGAGCACTCGCATCATGCCCGACTAAAAGAACATATAGTGTGAGCAGAGAAGATCATGCAGGGGCCTGATTAAATTGTATCATGTGAGTTAACACATCACACACAATCAATAAGAATCACACATTGTCTGCCTGGCTTTACATGGTATCAGATGGAGAGTTCTATAGAACATTATATTCCACATTCCAAGCTTAGTGCAATAGAAAAAGCCTGCTGAAAACCACCCTGTCATTTGTAAATTAAATTCAGCGCTACTGTAGGTTACAAGCAAGTTTTCCCATAAGGCCAGTGCCACCAGCTTGAAAGGAGTAGCAAATTGACAAATAAAGAACATATTTAACAAACTAACAAAGACAGTTAAAACTGTAGCAGCTAGTGCTATAGTAGACATTCATTTATTTTTAGAGAATTGGTGGCAGTCTTTTTCAGAAAGACAGGCAAGAAACCTTTGGTAAATTATTGCATTGAGCTAAAGAAGCTAGAGGAAAGGTTTGCTAGCCTGCGTGCCATCAGGATGTGTGTGAGCCTTCCCAACTAGGGACAGATGATTGGCAACATGGAAATTTAGACGTCCCAGCATGAGGGTTTCTCCAACTCTGAAACCACCCTGCTGCACCACAACCGATGTACAATGTACACAAAAAGCTTCTATTCCACAAAGCCAATCAGGATTATGTGAAGGTACATGGAGAAATCTTCATTCCCATTTGTGATTCAAAAATGTATTTTAAAAAGATATATGTAAACTCTGCAAGCTTCAGACTAACACAGGCTAATGTGACTTAGCTAGGTTTCTTTTTACACAGCCCCTCTTAGCCGTACAGGCACTGGGCTAGGAGTCAGAGAGGCAAGTATGACCAGGTCACAGAGCAGACAGAGATCAGAAAGGCACAGTCAGCTCAGGTCCTGCTAAGGAGAATGGCAGGGATAAGAATTTAGTGATTTCACAGCCAGCTCAGGCAGCACGCGACCCACTGTGCAATGCCTTCTAACCTTGCTAGGGTGATGATAGCAGACAATCTAACCATAGCCCAGGGTTGTCTTTATTACGAAGCAAAATGAAGACAAAAGTTGTTGTAAACAGCTGTCTGTGACATTTATAAAGCAGGATCTCAAATGCTGATTTCTGGTAAACACACAAAAAACATCTTTACATAAGAAAGAATCTCATGAGGAGTTATTGTCACTTCTATAGTAAGTCTGTGCCTGTGTTTATAATTAGCTGCATTAGTCATGTTAGTCATGTTTCCAGACACCTTCTGAATCATTTGTTTGATGGATCTTACTTTTCGTCTCACAGATTTGTCCATTCATCTGTTTCTTCCAGAAATTGAACAACCACAACAGATCAGATCTTTGATACATGAACTAATGAAAATAAAAAGAAAAACAAGAAGGAACTTGAGCTGCTGAGGAGGAAAATCCCCTTGCATAGTCTTTTTGAAGGCATTTCAAAAATTGTGAGAGGTTTTGGTTTATATATGTAAAGAGAATATCTAAGAATTGATTTGGCTGTGGTTGTGTGTGATCAGTGACGTGCGGTCAGGGGAGGCAGGTGAGGCAGAGCCTTCCCTGTCAATCTTGAAAAGAAAAAAAAGGTTAACCATAAAATATAATAAATGTTAATATTTGTCGGCTGGTGTGTGTTGTAGGCCCTTTTGCCATTCGAATCTGATGTTGAAGGAATTTTTTTCAATAAAGAATAGCAGAATTCCCGTATGTCCCGTTCAAATACATGGAGGAGATGCGCGATGAGGCGGCACTTTGCTGTGCCTCTCGGTGGATCGTGTAATCCTCACAAACTGTATGCGATGCAAATAGTGTGTCGCTGTCCCTCTATATATCACAAATAAAATGCTTTCAAACACTCTGATTATATGCTCTGCCTTGCCATAATCTGGATAATGTATAAAATGTAGTTCTGTAACGTGTTTAGGCTGCAGATTAACCATAAAACCCAGTAAAAAAGTTACTCGGTGAGGCAAACAGTACCCCAGCCTCAAGGCAGAGGGCGCTAGTGAGCCCACAGATTCTTGCGCTACCTACAATCTTCTTCGTGCTTGTTTATATTTCTTTTACAATCCGCCTTATCAAAAATGAAAGATTACATTTCCAAGCTGAGAAAATTCGCAAATCTTTTACAGTCTGGACATTTTTGTCCAGAAGGATCTTCTTTATTGAAAACATTTGTTTTAATATTGGATTCGAACGGTAAAAGGGTTTGTAATACATACCAGCTGACAAATGGATTTTGTGTACAAGTAAAGGTAAGACCATAAACTTTTATTTCTAGTTAGAAATAAGCTCAATTGGAATAAATTTGTGATGGTGGCTAAGTGTGGTCCTGGTCTATTTTCATGTAGCTTGATGGTTTCCTTAGGCCCCATCCAGCACGTTTGAGGTGGATGCTTCAGGCACATGCAGTGCAGCCCAGCTGAGATGTTGCTATAATTGTGGTTTTCTCTGCTGACTGTTTTTTATGTTCCTAATCTGGTTAAATCCTGACAT
>NW_018127996.1:1261527-1286587 GCF_001952655.1 Monopterus albus
GAAATTAGTGCATCTTAAAAAATGCAGGCATCAGTGATATATTTTCCCATTGTTTTCCTGTTTGATTTATCTTTTAATTCACAAAATGATGAATTAGCATCTTTCAGTTCATTGTTTTGGTTTTACAGCCCACAATTTTACTATTTTGGTTCACTCTCAGTGCTGTCAACCTCATTTGCAGCCACAGCAAGTAGATGAAATGACTTCTATACTTACATACTTGCAGTGATACAGAGCAATCTGTGATAGTGATACTGAAAGAAAGATCACTGGTTTACCAAAAATGTGAAGGTGTTGTAATGTCCCAAACTGAATGGATTCATCCTCTGTGGAGCATGAATGTGCTCAGCAAGGTTTCTGGATTTATTAGAATAAACTGAAATATTGTGCCGATGGCTATTCTAGAGGAATGGTTTAAGGGGGTCACCAGAAATATTACATTTCATTATTGTGGGGAGCTGTCAATATCCACAGCAGATTTCATGAACTCTGGCCAGTAGTTGCAGACAAATTGTGTTGTGGACCAATGACTAGTACTTTCATTTTCTACCACGGCACAGAAAAAAGTTCACTAAAAGCATGGACTGACATTTCAAGTCTCAATTCAGTCAATAAATGGGTTTCCATTGCTATTTGTTACATGACTTGTATCCTATATTAGTCAGTCCCCACTATCCACCTCAGGCCAGAGTAAAAATGTCAGAAGCTGGCTTTAAAAATCACTGTCTTCAGTGTGATAACTGAAACATGATGCTAACCAGATGGATACTCTGTGTTTGTTCTGCAGGAGTACCTCCTTTTAATTACCCTATGAATCAGCTTTGTAAGTTCTGTGACCTGGAGCTCTCCTCATGTAACGGTACAGGGACCTGCATGTCCAACTGCACCATTACATCCATCTGCGCCAGCAACAGCGAGGTCTGTGTTGCTATCTGGTAGGTACCTGCGAGCATAAAACAGCCTTCATTTCTTAAATGTGATTTACTAGGTAACAGTTCTGTACATTGTTTAATGATTACATCTCTGCTCTGTCTGTCTCTTAGGAGAAAGAATGAGACACATTTCTCTATTGAAACACTTTGCCATGATCCGTCCAAGCCGCTGCATGGCATTATGCTGGATAACTATAACACCTCCACCTGTGTGACAAAGGAGAAGAATACAACAGGTGGGGTGGCTCACATCTGCTCCTGTACTGACGAAGAGTGTAACGACAAGCTCATATTCTCCCCTGGTGAGTACACAAACACAGCACTTACAATATTAATGTATGTATTTACACTAAATCATGGATCAAATTACTGTGTGTAATGTGAAAGGAGTGGCTTGTAGTGAGGGATTTGGTGAGTACAGAGAATTATCTCTGCAGGTCCCCTTGGCTCTGAGTAGTATTTTAGCATCTTTCAGCTCATTGGTTTGGTTTTACAGCCTACGGCTTTATCGTTTTGGTTGAAGAACCAGAAATGTCCCTTGGGAGCTGGTGGAGAGTAAAACAGAGGAGGAGAGTGAACACTGGAATATACATTCATCAGGTGGACACAAACGCCACCCCAAACAAATGCTAATGTTGCTCCGTGTCTGCTGGATGTGGATAGAGATAACTGCTAACTCTTGGGTAATGTAGCCAAAAAAGAAATTAAGGCTGTTTTACTATTTATACTCAACAGTGTATTAGTCCATCCTCACTACTGTCCCCACCCTATCTGTAGCACAGGCTCAAGCTTAATCATTTCAGTGAAAGCTCTTTATAACTACTCACAGTTTGATTTTTTTCATTACTCAGTAATTTCCTAAAACAGCTGGTCACTATAGTTTTCTTTGTAACAGTTACTCCAGCAGGAAAAAATATGCAATTTGTTGGAGACTAGTTTTAGTTGTGGATTAATACACATTAACAGCAGCAACATGATTTATGCAGAACTGAGTCAAAAGAAACTATAGTGTGTGTTCATGACAATGAAGGAACATGTCTCCCAGTTCAACAGTATGGCTCACTGATATGTTTTTAGTTGTGGAGTCCTACAGTATGTCACACAGGAATAAGAGATCAGGCTTTCATGCTTGTTAGTAGAATGCATTCATTGCTGGTTTTGGTCTCTTCATGGAATTCTTTGATAATAAGAAGCATATAAGATATCCTACATCAACTTGATCATTTAAAGATATACTGCATGTTTGTCTAGTCACTCAGCTGCATGTAGTTGATATACAGTAACTGGTTGCACAGGTTCTTGCAAATCACACCCACTTTGAACTTACTAAATACACTGAAGCTTGGCAAAATATGTTATGTTTTACCATATATCTGATCCACCACCTATGAAATCAGCAGGTCATCTGTTCAGACAGGTGTACAGCTGCCACATCTGCCAATATTTGTTTAGCAGAACAGTACATCTGTATTATTTCCTCATGTTACAACTGTAAATGAGTAATCAAGGGTTTGTTTGTCTTTCTTTGTCCTTCGTTCCCTCTGTGTTTAACCAGTTGTCTGTCATGCCTGGTTTCTTTCACTTATAGAGAAACTGTATCTTTACTTATCTTTATTCCATTTTATAATTTTCTCACTTCTTCTTCTTCCTTCTCTGACTTTCTCTCTAAACACTGACAAGGAAACTGTTTGCATGCATTTCTGAATTGTGGGCATTTTTTTCATCTCATTATGGTTGTTATTGACGTGTGAAATGACTGCACCATCATCACAAACAGGAAGTGGAACAGTGGTGTGTGCATCACATGTAAACAGTGTTTGGGGAATCCTCAGCGTAGTCACAGACAGGCAGCCGGGTGTATTATGAGACATGCATTTGGTTGCTGAGAAGAAAAAGTGTGTGAGGCTGTTTAGGCTAGCCACGCTGGAGAGCTCAGACATATGGTTTCCTGTCTGTGCTTAACTCAAATCAGAAACGTCTCCAGCACATAGAGAACAGGCCTCAAAGACACAGGACACCTGTAATAAATGACAGTGAGGTACAGTAGAGTGTGCTGTTATGGGACAGCTAATGTATTCTCTTGCTGTGTTACAGTACAGTACTATCAAAGCAGAATGGCATCAAAAATGGTAACAGTGGATGAGATTAATGCAGATTTTTGTAAATCAACTTACTGTTTTTAGCAACTGCTATCTCAGCTTTTGTGTTTCTGTTGTTAGATATTGCTTTATTTTCTTCTGCAAAATGTAAAGCTAACTGTTTTTAGCAACTACTATCTCAGCTTTTGTGTTTCTGTTGTTATATCACTTGCTATGGCAAAACAAAAATACAGTAAATAACATGAACACAATGTCAGACTGTATTTTTAACTAAAATAATAAAGGTCTGATAAGGTTTGCTGGGCCACAGGATTAGATGACACAGTAATGCAAGTCCTTGTTTGTGTTGTACTTTGGCTGTGTGTGAATATTGTGACAAATTTGTGACTAAGCAAATTCTCATAAATCCATATACATCCAGGGATTAGAAAATGAACCTACTGTATGACTACACTGTGAACAATTTTTATGGAATTTGAAAATACAAGTTGGACTACTTTTTACCAAATAATGTGTTGCGACTAGCAGGTAAGGGTGGAGCCAATATGCAGCCAACACACGGGAGAGGAACAAAAAGGAGTTTATTAAATAACCAAGGAAGGGATTACCAGGTGGAGGAGAGAAGGTTACAGAGGCAGAGTGACACTGGATGGAAATGAGGCAGAGCGGGTTCTGGACGGGACAGGCAGGCTCCGCTGGCTGACAGAAGGTGAGGCAGTCAGGCAGCGTGAAGCTGGAGACGAGGCAGGCAGACGGCAGTGAGCTAACAGGAGACGAGGCAGGTATGCAGCATGGAACTGGGGACGAAGGCAAGCAGGCATTGTGAAGCTACACCGGAGATCGGGATACGCAGGATGGCATGCAGGTTACAAGATAGTGGTCAGGAATAAAGGTGTGTGATCATCAATAAACCTGTGGGGAACGAACGGAAAAGGGGCCTATATATGTGGAGCTGAATCGGGTGATAACAAGCAACAGGTGGAGGTGATGATTAGTGATTGTGCTGGCTGAGGACGTGACAGGCGGGGAAAGAAAGGGAATCTGGGGAGAAAAACAACTAAAAATCAGGACGCAAAGGACCAACATTGACATAATGAGTCCCTAACTCACTAATCTGTAAAGATGTGAGGGTTTTCATGTGTAAATCAAATTTTTACTTTCACAGACACATGTTCACTGGCAAGTAACTCTTCATTCAGTTGCATGCAACACTGACACAAAGATGGTACCCTTGTTCCTCTGCCACTCTTGTTATCCATCTGAGATCTTCTCCCGGGTTTTCCTAACATGCTTGTGTTGATGTAATCTCACAGAATTGAATGCAACATAACCACCCAGTTCTTCTCCTTACACCACAATTCCAAGGAAGCATATCCTGTATCAATATCCTTTGGTGAGTTTGTGTTGCAAATTGAGCACAATCTTGCAGACATGGCTTCACCTACAAACAGCTATTATGTGGGCAGTGAATGTGTTTTAATTTATATATGCATGACCACGACCAGGCAGGAAGTTGTTTACAGTTACTGCACAGAGTGTGTAAATAAGATGGAATTCAGTCTGCTGGTTGTAGCTGATGCTGCACTCTGTTGTTCCTGTTACTGAGCCCTAAAATTTTCAATAAGTATGAGACCTCCTCTTTTATGCACTCTCAGTAACAGTATAAAGACATACAGTACTTTAACAGGAAAGTCTGGGAACTGGAAACACACTCACACACACATTCATTGTCATCCCTTTTGGGGACTTGCCATTGACTTACTGTACATTCAATGACTGGAAACATACCCTAATCTTAACCATAAGCACTACTTGCCTAACATCTAACCTTAATCTAAAACTAACCTCACTTTAAATGAAGTCTTCACCCTAAAATTCAATGATTTACATGGTGAGGACCAGCATCTGGTCCTCACAAGGAGAGCCGAGTCCCCACACTGTGAATAATACCAGACACACACACATACATACACACTTGTACTTCTATCTTTGTGACATCAATCAGTGACATATTGCATTCCCTAGGCCCTTAACCTAACACTTAACCATCAGAACTAAACCAAAACCTAATTCTAACCTGAACCCTAAAACCAAGTCTTAACCCTCAAAAAGATGTTCGAGAAGTGAGAACCGAAAATGTCGTTACTTTCCAAAAATGTCCTCATTCTGTAGCGAAAAATTAAAAAAAAAAATAGAGTACAACAACACACACACACAGCCCTGAGGGTAAGGGTTGTGGTTCCTTCCTCCCATTGAGGACACATGCAGCAGGAAGTCCTTGTTTGTTTACTGGATCACTGCCAGGCCTTATT
This sequence comes from Monopterus albus, assembly GCF_001952655.1. Lineage (NCBI taxonomy): Eukaryota > Metazoa > Chordata > Actinopteri > Synbranchiformes > Synbranchidae > Monopterus > Monopterus albus. Next base: position 1,266,871 of record NW_018127996.1, read on the forward strand.
CCTCTGCAAATGCTTCACATTGTTCTTCCCCAGCATTATATTCTTGTGACATGCTTATAATAGTGTTTGTACACAAGCTTTATTGCTTCAGAGGTTCAGATTCTGGCATTTGTGAGTGAGTTCACATGTTGAAATGTCAGCTTTGTGATCCCACACCAGTTTTTGAATAGTTTTGATGGGCAGCTCAGTGAGAAGCCTGTCAGAGGAATGTGTGCTATGTTGTCACCCTCTCACTGTGGTTATATGGAAAAATGCTTTACTGTATGTAACTAATGAAAAGGACACAGTTCTTTAAGCTCCAACAGCGTAGACCTACAAATCCATCAGGCAGTGCTCTACTCATTTTCATAAGTCTTCTTATTAAAACCATGTTCATAATGTTGATTTTGCTTTACACTTTCCCTAAAACTCATTTTACATCCAGTATACTCTTGACCAAATGTAGTAGTTAAAAAATTTCTGGGGTGGGGTTGTCTATCGAGGCTGGTCCCCATGACATGATTTATCTAATTTTATGAAAATGATGCAGTGTAAAGTTAGATCAAGTGTGAGCTTTGGTCAAGTTTGGGGTAAAGTTTAATTTATTCCCTTCTGCAACTATGTGTAGGTGTATATGTGTGCAGCAAAGGGATTTATGGGTGAATGTAGGTCACTGATGGTTGCCGACGGGCCGACGTGCACACCTGCCATATCTCATCTACTTTTTGTGCAGAGATGCGTCCTGCATGCTGATTGGCTGATCCAACTCTGCTCTGACTGAGACATAGCTGTCTGCTAAGTGGTGTGCTAACAGGTACTCAAAATTTCAAAAGTGGCATTACTTGGCTAGACTGACCACCTGTTCTAAATACAAATGGTTACTTTCTTGCTTGAAACAAATATCAACACTTGTGGCATAATATTGGTCCTAGGCTGAAAACTAAACGGACTTTGAGCCTGGCTCAAAATCTTTTCCATTTCCTGACTTCTATGTTTTCTGTACTTTGCTGTACGAGCACCCTCTAATTAGAGCATTAAGGTATTTCCATGAGTCAGTGTCATTACTGGAGTCAACTATTTTCAGGATTGTGCATGTGTAGGTGTCATTCTCTCTGTACTCTCATTGTATTCTAGTATCTCTTTAAATCAGTTACTCCTGATCTTCAGCTTCCTTGTCGCCATTATCCCCTGTCACCTGCCCTCTTACTCATGCCTCTTTGGTTTATGGACTTTGATTACATGGTCTCTGGTTTTTCATTGCTTCTGTGTTTGGTTTGTTACTTCTGTTGCTCCTGATTGTTTGTTAAGCCTTGTTATTCATGCCCCCAATTCCATAGTAAAGCTCCCTGACAGTGCTGTCTTTGTTGGCTGAGTTTATGTCAGTGTCGTTGTGTTGCTATTAGTCAGGTTGAGCGTTTTGAGTTTGTCTTTGCATTTTAGTCTCTTGTCTTCCCCATCTTTCTCATTAAGCCTAGCCTTGTTATCAAGGCCCTCTTGTGTCTGCGTCTGGGTCCTCCTTTCTAAACGTGGCAACATTTTAAGTTTAAACTGTTAATAATCCCAGTTTGACGCATTTTATGATCCAACCACATCTAACTTCCTACACTTTCCCAGTCATCATGCCAAGGTCATAAACCCTGATCAGAGATAATTCCTCCCACGCCCACTGAGAAAATTGGACCTAGTGACACAGCAGATGTTTCTAATTAAGATCCTGTACAGATGATTTGCAGCAGGCTAACACCGTCTCACAGCCAGTGTCAGTCACACGCGTTTTGGAGTATGTGAACTAGTTGCAGTGGGACGAGAAGCACTGATAGTAAAATAATTCCTTGTCATAACATGCTGTTTGTTTTAGTGCTGCATTTACAGCTCTGTTCTTGTGATAGTCAGTTGTACATGTGTGGAGGTATACTGTGAGGAATGGGATAAAGCTAGAACTAATTCATTTCTAACATGATTTTCTTTATTCACCCAGTATGTTTTAGCACAGGCGTCACCTGATCTCCTCAAAGTAACTTCGTGGGTTATTTTGACACCTTTTGTGATGATTAAATCTTACTTATGATGCAAAGAGGGGGTTTTTAATACAGGGGGTGTTTCTATTTTAATGAAGAAGAAGAAGAAGAAGAGATAAAAATTAGAAAAGAGGAACATTTGATTAGATTACCTTCTTGATTTGGCCTGCAAAGAGGAAGAGGAGACTGAGACGGATATAAAGTGATAAAGGAAAAAGCGGCTCTGTGTACGATCCAAGATCAGTTTTTTATTGCTATATTTTATAGTTCTTCCTTAACTGTGGAATCTTGGCTTGTCATTAGTGAGTATATCAGTCATTCTGTCAAACACCAGACTGTTTTATTGAAAAATGACTCAAACAGGCCAATTCTAAGATGCATAAAAACTAAGGAGAAGAAGACAAAGAAGTACAATGTGAGACAAAAAGAGAGAAGGGTGGCCAATACAGATGAACAATCTACATGGCAAACAAGTTACCAGTAGGTGCAGTAGATTCTCAGAAAGCAAACAAGACCCAGCATTCATGATATGCACGCTCTTAAGGCTGTGCAATTGGGCAATTAGTTGAAAGGGGTGTGTTAAAAAAAATAGCAGTGTCTGCCGTTGACTGTACAGACACAAAACTATGTTGTACAAACGTTTTTGTTTCTAGGATTTAGCAATCCTGTGAATCACTAAACTAATATTTAGTTGTATGACCACAGTTTTTTATAACTGCTTCACATCTGTGTGGCATGGAGTCAACTAACTTGTGGCACCTTTCAGCTGTTATTCCACTCCATGATTCTTTAACAACATTCCACAATTCATTTACATTTCTTGGTTTTGCTTCAGAAACAGCATTTTTGATATCACCCCACAAGTTCTCGATTGGATTAAGGTCCGGGGATTGGGCTGGCCACTCCATAACATTAATTTTGTTGGTTTGGAACCAAGACTTTGCTCGTTTACTAGTGTGTTTGGGGTCATTGTCTTGTTGAAACAACCATTTCAAGGGCATGTCCTCTTCAGCATAAGGCAACATGACCTCTTCAAGTATTTTGACATACGCAAACCGGTCCATGATCCCTGGTATGCGATAAATAGGCCCAGCACCATAGTAGGAGAAACATGCCCATATCATGTAGCTGGGTCTTGTTTGCTTTCTGAGAATCTACTGCACCTACTGGTAACTTGTTTGCCATGTAGCAATGAAAAATATACTAAAAACCTGGATTATTCTGGTTAGTCACATTGTACTGCTATTATTTTGAACAATACTGTAGTTTGTTATCCAGTTTTGCTCAGCACACCAGCCTTGCTGTGGCTGGATTTCTCCACGCTTCACCATATTATGATACCAGGCTGGAGAAAAGCAAGTTATTTATAACATTTAGGATGGCACAATTCCATGGAGAAAGATAGTAAACAACATTAGTGATGTTAAGTCTCATCAATAAGAAGCGTATGTACTGTAATAAAACCCATGGATAATACATACATAATCCTACAGTGAAAGTTTTATTTATTGTATTGTCGGTGTTGTTGTTATTGTCCATCTGGGGGCAGCTCAGCATGCTGAAACTCAACATCTAACATATTCTATAACTTCAAAAAGTTGTCATGGCTGATTTTTAGCATCCTTTGCCTGTTTGTACATGTAGTGTACATGGTACAAAATTAGCATCCATTTGTTGTCAGGATCGTAAGGATTCTTCAGTACTTTTCCAGAGGCATTTCTGTTTTATGAAGTTGCTTGGTGCTTTTTGAGCCCTGAAGTTGTTTTTAAAAAAAGTGAAAAAGGACAACATAGCAAGATTTATTCAACCATTTTCAGTAAAAATGAACTTGCTGCAAGAACCCTTGCTAGTATTTTTGTAGATTGTTAGTCACAATGTTACAGTTCTTGAATGCTTTTCCCCCCACTGGTTTAGACACAGATAACCAGCAAAAATGACTTGACAAGTTGAAAGTTTCAGCTGTGCACAAACAGATAAAAACAAACAACCTGACTTTGTAGCTCCTAAATGCTGCACTGTGTTTTCCAGCTACTCAGCACTATCAGGCAGCATGCAGTTGGTTTATCATTTTGCTGATAAATTCAGTAGATCCAAGAAGAACTTCCGAAGTGACTGATGCTGATATTGATTCATAGTGCACATAGTTGCTGTATTTGATCCTTTGTTACTATAAAAATATTGATTAATGCAGCTCTTCACCCTGATGGGACTTTTATTGGAGAATCCCCCCAGCATGTGCAATGAGAAAACTACTGTACTTCTAGTTTCCTTATACAGGTATGTCTGAATGTTTTTTACTATTCAGATTTATTCCTTTCAATGTAGAAAATACAATTTGTTCAGGTGGAAATTCTCAATCCAGTCAACATGAATAATAATATGTAGAGCCTCATTAGAAGAGTTTTGCTGGTGCAGCAGACAAACTGGCACCACACAGGCCTGTTGGAAGTATGCTTCAGGCTCCTCACCTGTTTCGAATATGAAATCATGTCTGGCGCTGTCATTTTCTGAAGATATATAGTTTGTCACTAGTATCCTTCTAACAACTCTTATGCTCAAACACTGTGAGGATCCAAGTAATTAGCAATTGGTTAGAACATTAAAGGTATGAGTCAGAGATGGCAGTGTCTGAAATCCCACCATTCACCTCCAGAAATGCACACACTGATGACGTGAGTCATTGTGAGCCAGAGGCAAGGATCTATCTATTAGTCTCAATGATGTGTCAGACCTCACTGGACACTGCATGAAAACGCTCTGGCATCCTGATTGGAAAAGACAACAAGAGCTCTATTACCTATTTGTTTGTCTTGGCTGTTTTACCTTGATTAGGATCACTCACACACTCTACTCATGGCAGAAAGACAGCAAGGAAACAGACCTAAAACCCAAAAACCTCCAAGCCATCTTCATACAAACTGTATGGACACATTGAATGTAAGAAATAGTGTCTGTCTGTCTTTTTTTCACAAACTGCTTTTCTACCAGACTTTCTATCAGACCTAAAACTCTGTGTGCTTTTGTATTGAGTTGTTTTAAATCAGTGCATCCAAGGCCTTGGCCTAAAGCAATCACAGAAAGATTTACTGCTTGATAATGACATGCACACAGACACAGAGCCATAAAACAAAGACATTATTTACTATGAATACTTTTATCTTGCATGATCACAGGGCACCCCACTACATGATGGATTCAAAGGCCATCACTTCTTCAAAGAAGCAGAGTTTAAAGCATGTGAGTCAGACATTCTTTACAGCTAATGAGGATATATATAGTCATAAATCAGACAGTTGCATTAAAACAAAGGTTAGAGCACTGGCATGTGTTTGGTGTGATAAAAACAGCCTTAATGTTTATTTCACAAAGCAATTCATTCTTTGCTGTGTCATTGTGCATGCCACTTGCCATACTGCTGTATCAACACCTATCTAGTTCTTGTAGAATAGTTTTTGCATGTGTGCTGCTCTGTCACTTATGGAGCCCTGAAAATGACAAAATGTTGTGAAAGGTTATCAGATAAATCAAAATGACTGTGCTGTTAGCTGCAGCTTACCTGAAAGGTGCCAAGGAAAATGAGAAATGTTAGTTGAGAAAAATAGGAAATACACTGCATACATGATTATAAATGTCATAATGAGCTGAAGAATTTGGCGATGTCATGAAAGATAGGTAGAAAGGTAAAACAAAAAAAGTCAAAAAGGGTCTGTTTTTACCAACTGTAAGTGCATTATTTTATTTCATGTGTATTTAGCTAGCATCATTGTTTATTGATGTAGTCAATTATAGTTTTGACCTTTTATATGTATGTTAAAAATATGAATGTGCTACACTGTAGATGCAGGGTGGTGCAACTTTGCCAGTGGCCAGGCATTGGCACCTCCTGCCTGCCAACCTGATGGCTTTGCTCAGGAGGGTAATGTTTTCCTGAGTCTGAATGAGACACTCTTTGAAAAGGTGCCCATTACCAGGCCAGGCCAGGCCAAGCCGAGGCAGACAGGCTCCTGACTGTTTGCTCCCTGCCGCTAGAGCTCTGAGGGTTGGCTCCTGTTTTGTCCGTGCTGGCAGTCCGAGGAGGTGGCTAATGCTGCACTGTAGCTCAATAGACTGTACAGGCAGCTCACACTATGGGTTGTGTCCACTGTAGGCCTGATGACTTAGTAAACTCCTGAGATCACAAACCTAAAAACACAGACTCATTTGTATAAATCGATGTATAATTCATTTTATAATGGAAAGGACAATAATAACAGCACGCCACAGAGACGGGAACAGCATGTTGTTTTCATAGCAGAGTCTTCAGGAATGATTTTGGTCATTGGCGGTGCTGTTGCTGTATAGGGTAGTGGGAGGAAATTGCAGTGTGTGGCTGCTGCGTGCAGCACCGAAAACATACACATTAGGAAACGTGTCCTCCAAAGACCTGCTTTTACTCCACTACCATCCCTTTGAGTTACTGGATAAAACAGGTACAAATTGAATCTAGACACTGTTTGGATTAGTGGCAAGGTCCGCCAATATTGGATTTAGTTTACCTTCACTTGCACAAGGTTTTCATAGGAAACGATGCAGCATGTAATTTAGTATTAGTGTTCTATTTGATATCAGCCTTACTTTACTTTCACTCACTCTCCAGAGTTTGTTCTGCTGAGCTGTCAACAGATACAGTACACCAGCTGCTCTTCTGTTTTATCCCAGACGAAGTAGCTGCTCAATGAGTGTTTTCTAGTGTTAAACCAGACTTGTTCACCCCCGGTAATGCAGTAAGAATGTAAAACTAATTGACCAACAAAAATGAAACAATGAAAATGTTGCAATGCAGGTTTAGACCAACTTGTAACTTCTCATGTAACCAGCCTAAGCTAAACTATTGCAACAAGACTTCTGCAGCTGCTTCACAATAAAGCCATAATCACTTCTCTACAGTAAAAATTTTACATGAAAGCGTTTCATGCCACTTGAAACGCTGAGTTTGCATCAACACCCTTTTCAGAGTCCCAAATGACTGCTACTCAAGTTCTTTATCAGCCCTTTGTCCCAGCATTGGTGGTTACAAAAACCACCATGTCAGCCCACCTTAGCTTCAGATAGGCAGAAAGAACTGTGCTCATGCGGGCGTTTAGCGGTGCTAGCTAAAACAAAAAACATGGCTTGACAGCAAGCAACTGTGAATCATGTTGGCAGCAGTCAGAGTCTGAACATGCTACATTATGAACCTCTTCATGGCTGACTTTTATGATTCAATTCAAAGGCTGTCTTCATGTCATCAAGAACCCACAGTAGTTTAGCTCTTGGATGGGGCGGGGTTTATAACATGCTACTAGCCAAATACAGTTGACATGCTGTAAAAGCCAGCAGAGGCTTTATCTGACTGCTGTACCGACTGGAGGTCACTCTAAAATTTTGTTGTACACGTTACAATGACAATGAAAGATTATCTTATTTTATTTTATCTTTTCCTCTTCTGCATCACTGTTTGCACATACTATATGTGTTTGATCCAGTTTATTTGGGTAGCTGTGGCTCAGGAGGTAGAGCGGGTCCTCTCCTAACTGGAAAGTTCACGGTTCTGTTCCTGGCTTCTCCAGTCCGCATGTCGAAATGTACTTGAGCAAGACACTGAACCCCCAGTTACTCCCAGTGATGTCACCGGTGTGTGAGTGCTTGGGAGTGCAATTGGGTGAATGGCCAAAAAGTGTGAAAGCACTTTGAGTGTGCTGCAATGCATATAAAAGTGCTATACAAGTATAAGACCATTTACCATTGTAAATCTTGTACAGTAATCCAACACCAATCTTTGGCTTTCTACTCAGCATTGTGTGCTGCACATACCAATCTTACATATTGTATTTCATTTTCTCACCACCTTTTCATTTATCTTATCTTTCATTTTCTTTTCCAGATGTAGATCCAACTCCAGGTGATCCATTGGTTCCTGTAATCCTGGTGAGCCTGCTGCCCCTGCTGGTGATGGGGATTGTGATTGTGATAATGTTCTACTTGTACCGAGCTTACCAGCAACGCATGCACAACCAGGAGTGGGAGAGCAGCATTAAGAAGCGCAAGCCAAAAGCTGGAGGGCTGGACTGCAGCGATGCCTGTGCCATCATGTTGGATGATGACAGGTCAGACAGCAGCTCAACGCACGCCAACAACCTGAACCACAACACTGAGCCACTGCCTATAGAGCTGGATCTGCTGGTATGCAGACTTAGTAGTATTTTACAGTTATTTTGTGGACCTATACTATACTCTCCCATTCTCACTAAAGTGGTCATTTTTCATCTTCTTCCAGGTGGGAAAAGGTCGATTTGCTCAGGTATACAAGGCTAAGCTGAAGCAAACCACCTCAGATCAGTTTGAAACCGTGGCTGTGAAGATTTTCCCCTTTGAGGAGTACGCTTCCTGGAAGAACGAGAAGGACATTTTCTCTAATACGGACCTTAGGCATGAGAACGTCCTCCAATTTCTGACAGCTGAGGAGCGGAAGGTGGAGAAACAGTACTGGCTTATCACTGCCTTCCACCCAAGAGGAAACCTGCAGGTGAGAGCACTTCTGTCAGGGTAGCCAGCATTAGTGTAGCACTATTACTCCATGTTGTAAAATATTGTTCCCACAGCAGATACTCTTTTTTTTTTCTATCATGCAAAGTTAACCTGTTTGAAAATCTCCAGCCATTTTTTTCACACTGCTACAAATCCCATCATCCCTTTCCAGGAGTACCTGACACGTCATGTGATCAGCTGGGAGGAGCTGCAGGTGCTGGGCAGCTCTCTGGCTCGGGGTGTCGCCCACCTCCACAGTGACAGACTCCCCTGTGGACGCCCTAAGGTAGGAATGTCTGGAACTGTTAATCAGTGCTTTACATGCATTAGAGCTGAAGAATCTGAGGCTGCATAAAAGGTATTTAATGATTATAATATGTGTAGAAGAAGCAGTATATTAGACCACCAAATTATAAACTTAAGGTTCAAAGCATTACATGAAACAGTGTTACATATAGTGCTATTAAAAATAATTGCAATAGTCATTATTGTCTAATTATACCTATCCTGTCATTTCAGGTCTTTGAGCTTTAACAGTGGTGGGAATGAAAAAGTTAAGAGCTTATCACCCTGTGAGCAAGAATGTATTTAGTAATTTTCATGGGAGTTAAGTTAGTAAATTTTAAGATACTTTGCGTGTACAGTTGATATTTTGGCCTGACAGGCTGGTGCTACAGGAAAGGTTGGGAAGCACCAGAAAAGACGAGGGGTTATTCTCTAGGGAACATAAATAGTCACAATAAATTTAATTTAAAATAAATTTAATGGAAAAATCTAGCCATCAGTTTCCTATACAGTCGGTAAAGGGCGGTGTTGCATTTTAACGGAGATGGCTAAACAAACCAGACTCACATAATATTAGGTTATCTAAAACCAGACACATGGTCCCAGCAGTCTTTTCTTTAATAAAAGTGGACCACAATGTTCAAAAACACTTCTAATAAAGTACAAATTTCACCTTTATGTGGCTTGTCCTTGTGGGCTTTGTTATTCTTTTTCTGCAATTTGTTGAGGTCCAACCTTAATGTACAGCTATGCATCGAACACAGGTCACCCTTGAAGTGGATATTCCCACCCCACTCCCTGACCACAGGGGGAGGCATTTAGTAAATTGCTGCTTGGCCTACCAAAATGAGGAGGAGAAGATGATAAACTACTGGTTGGGGCTGCCTTCTATTGTAATTCACACTGGCTGACAAAAAAATATATGGTAAAATAAGAACAAAAGCTCAACTAGAAGAGTCTCAGTCGACTCTCGACTAATGATTCAACTATTCAACTATTAGGGGGCAGCCATACTTGTATAATAAGTTACTAATTTATTATGAGGGTCGTGCAAAGGGGTATCTCATGTGTTCACACTAGAAAGTTCATGGCAATGTGTTTGTTAGACTGTGATATTTATTGTAACCAACAGAATTTTCATCAAAAGAGAATTTTAAAAAATATCTCCACAGATATTCACAGCACAGTAATGGTAACCAAACATTTTAAAATGTGTTTATATGCCTTTTGTTTGTATGTGCAAGTTCATATTTGCTCTTTGGATTGTTCATGTTTATCCTAAGATTGTCTACTTTAATGCTTTTTTTAAAAACTTGGACAATTCTACTTGTTTTGTGCCTAAAGGTGCCCATAGTCCACCGTGACTTGAAGAGCTCCAACATCCTGGTAAAGAATGACCTGACAAGCTGCTTGTGTGACTTTGGGCTTGGACTTTGTCTGGACAGCAGCCTGTCTGTGGATGACCTCGCCAACAGTGGCCAGGTCAGGTGGCAAACCGCTTCTAAGAACTTTTGTTCCTTATTATTTCCTTGTTATCGATCATTATTTTAGCAAGACTGGGTTGAAAGAGTACACTGCTCTTTGGTATTTCAGGAAGTCACTTAACTTCTCCCTGCTGTATTCCAGATAGGAATTGCAAAATGGCAGCAAATGACCTATAGAGTACCAGACTTTCTACAGCAACTTGTCCATTCTTCATATACAGATATGACCAGTGATGGAAGAATTACGTGGTTCTTTATCTTAAGACAAAGTAGAAATACACCCTACACTGCAAAAATATTGTGTTACAAAAAATCTATGCATTTAAAAGAGGCCTATTTAAGGCTGCATTCACTAAGATTTTGCACAAATTCAGATAAATCAAGTAAAAAATTGTCTAGATGTGTTGTCTCACTGCTGTACCAAACCTCCACCCCAGCTCTGTTATCTTCAGTCCTTGTGTTTATTTCTTGCCCTCTGTGGCCACTGTTGTTAAAATCCACGCTGCACTTCTTCCACACCCCGATGATCCGAGGTTATAAGATGCATTTTTCAAACCAGTATGGCTCATTTCAGATAGAGACCATGGAGGCTGCCTGTGCAGGTACAACCCAAGATGGGAGTGGACCTGTTAGAGCCAGGAGGCCATGTTCTGTAGCACAGATAGAGTGTGACACAGAACGAGGCAAAACCATGGTTAACATCAGTTTGGCATGGAGAGCATTAAAAGCTTCCAAAGGACTAAAGTTTGACATGGATGTGGATTTCTTCCTTCTAGACACCTAAGTATCGTAGCTGGCTAACATGTATATAATGGCATCATTAACAAGCTAATGTTAGACTTTCAGTTTTGTACCTTTGTAACCAATTATTCTGGCTGTTTTGTAGATTTGTTCCAATTAACTGCAGCATTAATGTTTTGTTGTCCAATTAGCAGAAACCATGTGTGTGAAAAGTAACAAATAATTAAAGTTGTTAGCTAAGTGTTTCGCATTAAAGCTATATTTCTCAATATTTGCATTGCACTGAAATCTAGTAGAGTAGATGTATAGAGCAGCATGAAATGAAAGTAGTAAAGTAACTAAAACAGTACTTAATTAAAGTACTTTCTTTTTATCACTGAATATATTCACTGCTACAGTTCTGCCCTGCGACATTTCCTGTTAGTCTCAGGTAACAGTGGTTACAAACAAAGTACTACTGCCAGGTGTTTATTGTGTAGCTACTGTACAAGTTGTGGGTTTTGAAGAGAAAGCACATAATATGCTGTTATGGCAACTCTCTGTTTACCATCAAAGCCCCATTACCACAGCTTCGATCTGGCTTTTGGTGAGAAACAAGCTGGCTGTGTTTGATTTGTCTACTTCTGTCAGTCTCTCTCTGTGTTCATGTGTTTTGATAGCATAAACCTCATTTGCTGTCACAACAAATCTGACAGGGACAATATCTCAAGGAATGATGGCAGACGTAAAGGTCTTGTTGTGACATGCAATCTTTTTCTCTGTCAGTGCTACTTTGTTTTTCTTGTTTTTGATTTGTGATTGGAAATGCATTAATGGCAGTGAGTGCTAACCTCTGCCCCCCACCTGAGCATACAAACATACACATACAGTAGATACATCAAAAGCCAGGGTATGATTTGGAAACCACACACCTTCCTGCTAATTTTCATCTCTATCCTTCCTTGTTAGTTGCAGAATGAAGAGTGAGGTGCTTTTGTTCCTGTGCTGTTTTATCCATCGATTTTTCCATTCAAATGTTCAAATCATGATTCTTGGCTGCACAGTGGTACTCCATTCACAACTGGAAACTGGAAATGACCAGCTGGTAATGTGAACCCTATGTGTGTGTCCAGCTTGGAAAATCGAGTGAAGAAACATCCACAAAACGTTCGTTGTCCTCCATAAAAATTCTCTTCCACGTGCAACACCATCAGTACTTTGCAACCACAGCCAGTAAGCTTGTGCGACTACACATTTTGATAGCTATAAAGTTATGCATTGCTGAAAACCAAAGTTAAGAGTTCACTGTGTGTTATTAAACTAGAGGGAACAGTAGTGCTTTGTAGTATTTATAATGTTCTAGTTTCTTACATTGATAATTCTGACATGAGCCAAAGCAAACATTAAAATCATAACAAAACCTCAGCAGGGACTGTGACCTCCAGCTCTCACAGGTATTAGAATGAGTGTCATCACACCTGCAGTGATTGTTGTACTGCCAGGTGTAATTATTGTTGTTGTTATTATTATAACAGATTTTTTTGCTAGCAGGGGCCTGCCCTCACTGAATAGTGTGATGAAGGGAGATGGTATGCTTGTATACTTTGCAGTTTTGGGGAAGGCTAAGGAGGTCAGCACCACTCTCGGGCACTGGCAGACCCCCAGCAGGAACAGGAGAATAGGATAGAAAAAAAATGGCGGGGGGGGGGGAATGCTGGTGGGTAACAAGCGGAAGAGGAAGTACTGTATGAAGGTTCAGGGAGTTTAAATAGTGTGGGAACGGAAGGGGTTTAGTTCAGGCATGGTCCCAGTCCTGAACTTCAAACAACTATCTCCATTTTGAATTCAAAAGTTCATATGTTGTTTACAGTGCCGGAGGGGTGGGGCAAACCTGTCTTGCAGCAGGTTTGTCCCACAGGTTTCTGAACTGGGACTTGCTGGTTTTCACCTGGGGGCTTGACGTGAAACTTATTGGTCTTAACTTCAAATGGATTTGTCTTGATTTGGAGCTTGACTTGGAAATTATATTCGAATAGATAATTGACTTGTTGGTCTTGATTTTGGACTTGACTTAAAAGTTATCAGTCTTAACTGGGGGCTTCACTTGGAACCTATAGGCTTTGAACTAGGACCTGACTTGGGACTAACTGATTGTTATGGAAACGCTCGACACAAGGGTGAGCGAGCGGAGAAAACAGCAGACCCAGGCAGCTGGCTTCGGTGCAAGCAAAGATTTATTTACAGTGTTTAAGTAGTGCATCAATATATACAAAGTGAAGTGGTGAATATAACCGGGTGTCGACCAGCAGTAGCAGGAGTTATGGTACGTGGAGTGATGAAGGACCGGGCTGCAGGGGTCGGAATCACTCCTGGGCTGGTCGGGCAGGAGATCCGGCTGACAGAGGAGGTAATAGGAGAGATACAGTTAAATTGGAGACTGTGCATCGACCTGTGATGGTGGTGGTTGGTGGAGCTGAGGGTGCCAGGATCCAGAGGAGAGGTCCAAACGTAGAAGGAAGCAGTGAACACACAAACATACGTAGAACAACGGACCAAACAAGAAAGAGCAATAATCCTAGGGAGGTCTGACGACGGAGAAAGAACTAGCAGGGGAGTGATGGGTGAGCAGAGTATAAATGAGGAGTGAGACAAAAGAGGCGCAGCTGATGAGTGTCGGAAAATCAGGGCAGGTGTGTCTAATCAAATAATCAGTGTGAGGGAGCTGAGAGAAAAGAGAAGAAAGGAAGGTGCAGCCGGGCAAACCTGACACTGATCTTGACCTCTTTTCACACCTTCAAGATTTTACAAGGAACTCATCTGAGCATACACAAACACTGCAACACAACAGCAACCTGAAAGACTAATATGATATGGCATTAATTGTCTGTGTGGTATGCCAAGGTGAGAGTGACATGCTGTTATTTTATTTAGTTATTTATTTGTCTACCTGATTACAGAAATCCTAAGTCCATTCCTATGCTTGCTGTATGTGTGTGTGTATATGTGTGTATAAACTCTTTCTGGTGTCTCTGTGCTGCAGGTGGGTACAGCACGTTACATGGCTCCGGAAGTGCTGGAGGCCCGGCTCAATCTGGAGAACATTGAGTCCTTCAAACAGACTGACATTTACTCCATGGCCCTGGTGCTGTGGGAGATGACATCCAGGTGTGAAGCAATTGGAGGTCAGTGCACCCACACACACACCAGAAGCACACACACATTCAGTAACTACCTGTTTCAGGATGTGGTAGTATGAAGTCGTGATAAATGAGCACACACACTCAGTGATACCACAGCGAATCCTGCTGAGATGAGTTGACTCAACAGTGACAATGCATGTCATGTTATAGGTTATCACAACAAAAGCTCAGCAGGCATGCCGATTAGCCGGTAGTGATGTCATCATGTAAGAGTAGAGTGCAGCAGATGTTTTTGTCACAACAATGAAGGTGTGTGTTAGGTTTTACTTGCGGATTAGTTCTTGCATGTAGCAACACAGGCAACATTTGAAACTGTGCAACATCTGTAACAGGATGCTTGGTCTCCTCAGTTGATGTTCTTCATGTGGATAATTAACTCCACTCACTTTTATGCATGAAATACCTTAATGGGTAATGCTGGTGATTTTTTTATTTTTTTTTATTTTCATTTTTCTCAAATCCCATAAAGGGGCTAAAACCATCAATGAAATTTGTGTGCTCACTGACTTGTGTCAACATAGATCTTAGGTTAAGTGTGGCTGTCACTGTGTACAGTTTACAGTGAGAGAGCCAGCTGCTGTAGCTTCTCTGCTGCTACAGTAAGTGTACCACTAAGCATGAGAAGTGGATCGTGCAGATGCACGTGCCACTCTTGCTAATGTTAAATAACATTGTCTTGTAGGTCATTTGCTGTTTCAGACTAGATGATAAGTAAGTTTTTTTTCCTTCTCAATTCAGTTTGACCACAATATTCTGGTTGCCACTGGGATGTGATGAACCTGATGATGAAGGCCTTGGAGTGTGAGAAATAACTGTATTTGGTATATTTCTGCCATAAGCTGGAAGTTCATTGCTTAGAAAAGAAATAAAGAAGAATCGTATGATGTTTAGTTTTAGTTCTTACAATCAGCATAAATACTAAAAGCATGAGAACTTCTACTGTAGGCATCCAAGAGAAAAATAAAATTTCAATTAGACCAGTAATCTGTACTCCTAATACCTACTGTACATGCACAGTACTAACAGTGTGTCTCTACTGTACGCCTATGTGTGTTTGTGACCTAAATATTGCAGACGGTGCAGGTAAGTGCTTCTTGCAGTGAATGAGGGTTTGTGTGTCAACAGGGAGGGTGATGGTCTTGTTTGTCAGATTACACTTCAATCGCAGCTCCAGGAATCTGAGGAATGTCTGACATGTGCGGGAGACAAACTGAGCTCTTCTGTTGCCCTTCTTTGGGCAGGAAATCAGGAAGAGCACCAGAGTGGATACTGTACCTGCTCCGCCAAGATGTGCATGTGTGTATGAGTGTCTGTGCTCACAGGAATAGGAAGATTAAAGTAAGAGTATATTTCATGCTCAAATTGAATTGTGCGTGTGACTGTGTGTATCTCTATAGGCATCATCTACCGATGTGGCCAGTCAAATACAGACTTTTCCAGCTTTACCTAGCTGGCTAATTAAACTGAAATTATTTCTATGAGTTGATTGAAATGACTGGCTCCAGCTTACATACATTATATTCTGAAAGGCTGAGGCTGAAGCTGCATGATTTGACAGCTATTGGTGATTTGACTCCATGGATCCACTTCCAGTCGCTACTATGCAGAATCTGGTTGCAAACTCTCTCACAAAAGCAAGATATAGTCCACACATTTACTACATTTTGGCATCACTTTGGCAAAGTGGCAGGATGTGGTGATGTGTCGTACATTTTTATATACTGTAGACTACATGGCCGACATGGCAATGCTAAAATCCCACTGAAGTTTCATATTTGTTTGTTTTTCTGCCACAGCACATGTATCTGCTTTGTTCTCCTCTGAGAAAAAATCTGAAACTAAAATGTCGAAATTTACTGTTATGTAGATGGAGACCTTTATTTTTATACAGTATTGTCAACATTTCATTATAGGATTTTTATTGACTATAGAACCAAGTCTTAACCCTCAAACAATTCTGTGGGCTGAACAAAACATTGTCAGCCTTAGGTTTTAATCTTGGTCACATAGATAGAAGTACATATACACACAACACAAAAACTCCAGTCTCCTCCCTGTAAAGAGGGAGTCACTGAGACATTTAGAACTAGAAAGCTACACTACAGCGCACGTGTGTGTGTGTCTGTCTATGTGTTTTAGAGAGAGCGATATACCTACATAGAGACGGAGGTAGTAGACAGACACACTCATGTAGCCCTGTTTCTGTTTCTCTGTCTGTGTTAATCTGGGATTGTGTGTATGTGTGTTTCCTCTGTCTCCACCCTAACAACAGGGCACAGAATTATGAATAGAAATACTACCCTGCGCTGGCATTGTTGTTGTGGTCAGTGATAGTACATGTTCTGTGTGCCTCTGAGCATTTTATTTACATATCCTGATTTAGCCTGCAGGGTGTGGCAGGGCCTGTGTGTTCTGTCTGAGCTGAGGGTTATTCAGGGTTATGGAATGGGCTGAAGGGTTTGCACTGTGCCAAGCAAAAGCACTGTGGTCCATGAGGGTTGTTCACAGAGTAAGAGGGGGTAAAAAGAATAGTTCAACACTTCTTGGAAATGCATGCACTTGTCCTTTTTTGCTAACAGTTATTAATAGAAGACTAATGCTATTCTGTTTGTAAAGTGTTTAGCTGGAGTTTTGATGCAAGATGGCGCTCCTCGGGATGCAGCGTAGCAGTTCACTCGGAGTCAGGTTGTTTCTCTTTTGTCTCTTTTTTGATTATTTGTGCCGTGTTAAAGCAACAGTAAAGACCATAAACTTTATTTATGACCAGGTGACTTTGTTACTGCTAAGAGAGCGTCTTTTTGGAGATTTTGACCCAAGCATGTTTGACTCTCACGCAAAGCTAATATGCTATGTCAACACGACACCAGGCCGATCCCCGGCAGACAGCTCATAAACTGAATGAACTCCACGCTTGGATTACTTTGCAGAAGGACATACAGGACACTCTCCCTGCTGTGTTTTTGTAAAACATGGCTGGGAAAAGAGACTCCTGATGAGGGTATAACTCTGAATGGTTCAGACAGGATCGCAGCAAGACCCGCGGAGGAGGAACGGCCGCCTTCATCAAACAGTCCTGGTGCACAGACTGTAAGAGTCTCTCTAAATTCTGTTCTGAAGATATGGAATATTTAACACTAAAGCTAAGGTCATTTTATTTACCTCGAGGGCTGCATCATTGTGAATGTAGTTTACGCCCCCCCCATCAGGCAAAGAGGAAGCTGCACTGAAGGAACTTTACAGAATGATTAATGAGCATGGAAACACATATCCTGATGCTGCTTTTATTATTCTGGGGGATTTTAACCACTGCAATCTCAGGAAAAGCCTAAACTGTATCAGTTTGTAACCTTTCCTACTAGAGGAAACAAAACACTGGACCAATGTTACAGTAACATTAGAAACGCTTTCTCAGCTGAACCTAAACCTCATTTTGGTAGATCTGACCACCTAGCAATCCGGCTCAAACCTGCTTACACCAAACGACTCAAGGTGAAACCAGTCTCGGTGAGAACTGTTAACACCTGGAACGACAGCCTGCAGGGCTGTCCAGAGGCCACCTACTGGAGCATCTTCAAAGGGGCCACAGACAACATCCATGAATGTGCATAGACTGTGAGTGACTACATCAGCTGGGGCACATCCATATGCGCACCAGCCAGAACGGTGCATGTTTTCCCCAACCAAAAACCCTGGTTTAATAGCGATATAAAACAGAAAATCAGGAAGAGACGAGAGGCTTTTAAGTCAGGGGACCAAGCGGAGTACAGGAAATCCCAGTCCATCAGAGCTGTAAAGAGAGCATACTTGCAAAAACTGGAGAGCTACTATATGAATAACAACACGCGCAGTATGTGCCAGGGACTCCAGGCAGTCACAAACTACAGGAATAAATCAACAAACACAGACCCCCAGGACGCCACCCTCCTGGACAGCCTCAACAACTTTTATACGAGGTTTGACAGGATGAACACGGACACCCCCTCAAAATCCCCCTGAGACTCAGGGAACACTGCTTTTCAGGTGATGCACAGACAGGTCCTGAAGGCCCTGAGACAGGTAAACCCCCATAAGGCAGTGGGACCAGATGGTGTCCCCCCTAGAGTGTTGAGAGCCTGTGGAGATCAACTAGCTAGTGTGTATACAGACATCGTCAGCCTGTCCTTAACCCAAGCAGTAGTTCCTTGCATTTTCAAAAAGTCCATTATCATACCGGTCCCTAAGACATCAAACACTGAATGACTTCAGACCAGTGGATTAATGTCCATCAGTCTGTCAGTCCTGGATTGACTGGTGACAAGATGGCGCCAGTGTTGGTGGCTGCTCGTCTGTTGCTCTCATTCTGGCTGATGATTGTGGCGTTTTTAATTGTCAGTGTATCAAGGATGGAGTCTCTGCTGGTGTACGATCGCCGGTTCCTTTTGGACCTTCAATCTAAGGGCAGGGATCTACAGTGCCTTGCGAAAGTATTCGGCCCCCTTGAACTTTGCGACCTTTTGCCACATTTCAGGCTTCAAACATAAAGATATAAAACTGTAATTTTTTGTGAAGAATCAACAACAAGTGGGACACAATCATGAAGTGGAACGAAATTTATTGGATATTTCAAACTTTTTTAACAAATAAAAAACTGAAAAATTGGGCGTGCAAAATTATTCAGCCCCCTTAAGTTAATACTTTGTAGCGGCCAACACAAACTAGACTTTTTCAGTAATTTGTTGCTTTGCTTTCCTTCATCAAAAGGACCTAAACAATTGTTAACCTCAGCTCGAAAATGATTTTCAGAACTCAAAGATCTCCGGTACAGCCTAACACTAAACAATTCCTCATGATCTGCCTCTGCAGGGGTACTAATGCCATCGGAGCCACACTGTATAAAACAAATACATGAAACGATCGATTTAATTCATGTAGACTGATGAATGCACTTTTGACTGTTTTGGCATTTTGTGATGTGACTTTGTGGTGTTGGGTGCCTTTAATCCTTGTGTATTTCATCTCACTCCAACAGTGTGTGAATACATTTTATATACTTCTGTTTGCAGGAGTGTGTGTGTGTGACAGACAAATAACATATGTACAATAGGTCAGAACAAAACTATCTGCCCAGTTAATGTAATTGTAATATGATCGTTAAATTGGCTCATGGATAGATGTTAAAACGAACCACCCTGTTGTTTATCTGTATTCAATGGCCCGTGAGTCAAAATTCACACCTAAAGTCATTCAAATGAATCATCATTAGCGTGGAAGGAAAATACTTAAACAAGTCTCACTCATCCACTAACATGAATTAGCGAATTGCGTGTTTGCTTAACTGCAACTAACAAAACGAGGATGTAGGTAAATATTGAAATTCCCTTCGATTGGTGGCCAGTCTGTAAAGCACCGGGTGAGCAGGCGCTCCCTATTGATGAGCTTCAGCTAATCCATCGCATTTCCCTGTAAATAGCTTTCTGCATGAGAAAGAGACCCCCCCCCCCCCCCC
>NW_018127996.1:1290710-1294464 GCF_001952655.1 Monopterus albus
GGCTGCTGTCTCAGCCCCAAACTCTTCACCCTGTACACCCACGACTGTGTCTCCAACCATGACAACACCATCATCATTAAATATGCTGATGACATCACTATTCTGGGCCTCCTCAAGGGGGAGACGAGTCGGGCTACAGAAGCTTGTTGAGCGACATTCTCATTTATGGAGAGGAGAATAACCTCATCCTCAATATAAACAAGACAGGAACTAATAGTAGACTTCAGGAAGAACCCCTCCTCTCTGCTGCCTCTGACCATCAAAGGGACTGAGGTGGAGAGGGCTGACAGCCACAAGTTCCTGGGCCTGCAGGTGACATCTGACCTGAGCTGGTCACTGAACACAGCTGCCACAGTGAAGAAAGCCCAGCAGCGGCTATACTTCATCAGGTGGCTCAGAAAAGCTGGATTGAACCATCACCCTCTCACCCAGGCTTATAGAAGACTGATAGAGAGCATCCTCACTACTGGCATCACAGTCTGGTATGGTAACACCACACAGGCAGAGAGGAAGGCTCTTTAAAGGGTCAGAAAGACTGCAGAGAGGATCACTGGGACTGAACTGCCTGCTATGGACACATTGTACACACAGCGCTGTCATAAAAGGGCAGAGCACATACTCAAGAGACCCACGCCACCCAGCTCACTCTCTGCTCAGACACAAAAACTGCACCTACAGCCTCAGGCACAGCAGGGTGGACAGTATCATCACACACAGAACTGGACTTTACAACAGTTTTTTCCCTGCCGCAGTAAGACTGGTGGCAAGTACGAAAATGTGAGAATATATATGCAATAACCCCTTACTAGACATGTGCGATAACCCCTCACCAAGCGTAATGACATATACAGCTCCACCATGTGAATTACTAAGTGCAATGTTTGAAGTTCACTGGAGAAAATACTATTACCCCATTTTTGTGTATTGCGGTTTTAATGCTTTGTTGCCTTTCATTTTCAGACTAAGTGTTTTTTCTGGCTTTTGACTCCTTACCTGACTCTAAAGGAGAGCATACAGTGGTGTGAAAAAGTGTTTGCCCCCTTACTGATTTCTTATCTTTTTGCATGTTTGTCACACTGTAATGTTTCAGATCGTCAAACAAATTTATATATTAGTCAAAGATAACACAAGTAAACACATCATGCAGTTTTTAAATGAAGGTTTTTATTATTAAGGGAAAGCAAAATCCAAAACTATATGGCCCTGTGTGAATAAGTGTTTGCCCCCCCTGTCAAAACATAACTTACCTCTGGTTTATCGCACCTCAGTTCAATTTCTCTAGCCACACCCATGCCCGATTACTGCCACACCTGTTCGCAATCAAGAAATCACTTAAATAGGATTGGATTCAGGTCAGGACTTTGACTAGGCCACTCCAAAGTCTTCATTTTGTTTTTCTTCAGCCATTCAGAAGTGGACTTGCTGGTGTGCTTTGGATCATTGTCCTGCTGCAGAACCCAAGTTCGCTTCAGCTTGAGGTCACAAACGGATGGCCGGACATTCTCCTTCAGGATATTTTGGTACACAGCAGAATTCATGGTTCCATTTATCACAGCAAGTCTTCCAGGGCCTGAAGCAGCAAAACAGCCCCAGACCATCCCACTACCACCACCATATTTTACTGTTGGTATGATGTTCTTTTTCTGAAATGCGGTGTTACTTTTACGCCACACATAATGGGACACACACCTTCCAAAAAGTTCAACTTTTGTCTCGTCTGTCCACAGAGTATTATCCCAAAAGTCTTGGGGATCATCAAGATGTTTTCTGGCAAAACTGAGACGAGCCTTTATGTTCTTTTTGCTCAGCAGTGGTTTTCGTCTTGGAACTCTGCCATGCAAACCATTTTTGCCCAGTCTCTTTCTTATGGTGGAGTCATGAACACTCAGCTTAACTGAGGCAAGTGAGGCCTGCAGTTCTTTGGATGTTGTTGTGGGGTCTTTTGTGACCTCTTGGATGAGTTGTCGCTGCGCTCTTGGGGTAATTTTGGTCGGCTGGCCACTCCTGGGAAGGTTCTCCACTGTTCCATGTTTTCGCCATTTGTGGATAATGGCTCTCACTGTGGTTCGCTGCAGTCCCCAAGCTTTAGAAATGGCTTTATAACCTTTTCCGGACTGATAGAGCTCCATTATTCTCTTTCTCATTTGTTTTTGAATTTCTTTGGATCTCGGCATGATGTCTAGCTTTTGAGGATCTTTTGGTCTACTTCACTTTGTCAGGCAGGTCCTATTTAAGTGATTTCTTGATTGCGAACAGGTGTGGCAAGAGAAATTGAACTCAGGTGCGATAAACCAGTGTTTTGACAGGGGGGCAAACACTTGTTCACACAGGGCTCTATAGTTTTGGATTTTGTTTTCCCTTAATAATAAAAACCTTCATTTAAAAACTGCATGATGTGTTTACTTGTGTTATCTTTGACTAATATATAAATTTGTTTGACGATCTGAAACATTACAGTGTGACAAACATGCAAAAAGATAAGAAATCAGTAAGGGGGCAAACACTTTTTCACACCACTGTACATGGCAAATAAAAATCTTGACTTGACTTGAGTAAGAAGATTATTACTGTATCTTAGCTTAAATAAACATTACTCAGTCAGTGCTGATAGTTAAAGCATGACACCATGCAGGAGCATAAAACCATCAGGACAGTAATAGTGTGAAAAACAAAAGCTCTGTGACAGACACAAACAGGAAACCAAGCAAATGAGGACAGACAAGACAACCACACAGACACTAGTCAAATAACTGATTGCTTATCTTGGGATACTTATTTTAAGGTTAACATGGGAGCGGTGGAGTCAGTCATGCAGCTTTCACCATTTGTAACCAGTAACTGTGCTTTCAGGTCCGGTCATGAACAGAACTAGATTCACCTGCCCTCTTATTTAGCCTTTTAAAGCCCAGTCAAAGCACCACTAGCAGCACTGACATGCAACTTTAACAGCACCCTAATGTGCTAGCCACAAAGATGCCACACAACTTTCACCAGCAGTGGGTGGATGGGTGGAGATAGATTTTCTGTATGTGAGGGTGGTTTTTGGAGGTTTATTTAGGTTAATCTGGTGTGATGTAGTTTGTTGTGCATTAGTGTCATTTTATAAGTCTGTTGAGAGTCTTTTGAATACTGACGATGGAGCTACATTTTTCCTGAGATAGTAGATTCCAGACAGTGTAGCCAGCCACAGAGGTTTCTGCCAACCTCGAGGCCACAAAGGTTTTAGACAGATAATCTAAAAAGGAAACTGTCGTAAACCACTTTCTGCCCCTGGGAATGGCTTTACCGGGGTTTAACTTCAGGCTCCAGACAGTGAGGGAAAAGTGAGACTGAGCCTCTGGTTGCAGTCTCTTGTGAAATCTCAAACCAAGATGAAATTCTTCTCATAGCTTTGTCCAGAGAAGAAAAACAGGATGCACCCCTCATATAGATTGCATAGTGTATTTAACTGTCACACCTATCATGAGGATTAGTACACAGCCAGATCAACATCAGGCCATGAAATTAGCTTTTCCACTTGGACATCTCTTCACCATTTTTATATTACTGTTTTCACTGTCATCCTTTTTGGTGTGTTTACTCTCAGCTGCTCTGGGTTTCAGCCATATTCAATCCAGGAAAACGTGTTGTATTAATACCAGCTCCGCAGCAGGAGATTTAAACAGCAGAGAGCTCAGGACAATACAGTCCTGGCATGAATATGCTCCAGGGGAATGGGCCGGGCCTGCCTGGGTCCTGTTTAAAAAAAATTCAT
>NW_018127996.1:1294497-1298005 GCF_001952655.1 Monopterus albus
CCTACACACAGTCGTGATCCAGGCCCTCCAGCTTCCCGTCAGGGGGTTCCATTCCAGCCTTCCCAGTTTTAGGATTTGAGCACAGAGTGGCACAAACCACAGGGACACGACTTAGATGAGACTATTGAACCCTTCCTAGATTATCATATCATGTTGCTAATTATCATGAACAACATTCAGTATTTAAATTGGAATTGTAGATTGATCAAACTTTTATGTACTGCCATGGCACATATTCAACAGTGGAAGATTTACCACTTTCAGATAGTGATCAACAAAAGCAGCCTGTGCATTTCTGTCCAGAGACAAATAGTTTTTCCTGCCAAAATGACAAATCTTGTTGGCATTTTATCACTTTTAGATCTATGACTTTAGGTTTGTGAGTTGTATGAAAATTGTCTCAGCTGACTTAATGTTTCAGGTTGACTCAATTTAAAAAGAGGACATTTCAGCCTCACAAACTCATGTAGTTAGTTAATGATGTGCTCCTTGGCCTCGGAAGTAACAGTGCATACTGTAGGACTGGAACATGTGTTGTGTTTTTCTAATTACTGTCACAGGAGCCCTCTGGTGCTGCATGGTGGTTCTTTGTGACAAAGAAAATTAAACATTTCATTTTTGTGAATATGCTCAGAGGAGAGCACATAGTTCAAGTTCAAAGTGTTTATTTTGTCATATGCACAGTTAGGAAACGTGTTTCCCTGTACAATGAAATTCTTACTTTGCTGTCCACATGAATGCCACATACAGTATTACATAGCAGAAATTATTAAATGAACAAGTGAAGGCACAAAGAACTTGTTGCATTTACTTTTGGACAGACACAGACAGAACACTGGACCTCTGTGGACACACACCCATGCTCATACTTCCTCCAAAAGACTGAGATTTGCACCTTATAATGTTACTACACTCTTTTGCTGCTAACATGCTGCTGACCTGATTAGGTCCCATACATCCCTTTTTATTTGTTCATATTTTTATATTGACTTAGACAATTATGTGTTATGTAAATAATGTGTCTTTTAAGCCAAGAGCTGCCGGAAAAAAATTCATTGTGCTATGCATAATGACAATAAAGATTCTTGACATTTTTTGTTAAGTATTTATAATTTTTTCAGCTCAGATGGGTCTGAGCAACTAGTGTCTCATTTCACAGCAACTGTGAGGTCCTGACAGCCTTCTCTTTGGGGCTGGAGACTGAAAACAGCTGTTGTGAGTTTGGTTTCATGAGGTTTTGGATGTAATCCCAGAACTTAGATTTTTATTTTTCATAGTTTTGACATTATGCTCACTCTCCTCCTCTGCTAGTTCATCAGCATGAAATAGAAAAAATGACAGATTGTGAGTTTGGAGTTCTATATGGTCTGAGGTTACGACTAATCACTTGTTGGCTGAAACTGATTTGTTGTTTTTAGAAATGATTATTATTAAGTGCCAGCATGAGCATTTTTTTCTCCCATGAAGACAGAATAGACGACATTTTATTTCCCACTGTCAGCATTATTTGTGCCAGTGTACAAAGCTGACAGCGTAGGGGAAATAATAGCTTGGTGGTTTGGGGTGGAATGACCTCACACCAGAATGCTTTTATTCTTTCTAATTACATTAACTCCACATGCCACCTGTTTCACTCTAACATCAACCATATCATGAAATGTGCTTCTTTGGGCTCGTGTTGAATTTAGCCAACTCCTCCACAAATTCACATAAAGGGCGACTGTGGTTCAGTGGGTAGAGCTGTCGTCTCCCGACCGGCAAGTTGTGGATTCGAATCACAGTGCCTGCAGTCCACGTGTTGAAGTGTCCTCGGGCAAGACACTGAATCCCCAAGTTGCCCTTGATGGCTAGAGCCATCAGTGTGAGTTGGTGCCACAGATGGCTGCCTCGGTTCTATACTGGAAACAAATTTCTTGTGTGTGTAACATACTGTACTTGGCCAAATAAAGGTGATTATGATTATTAAAGTGTTGCAAATGCCAGAAAAAGGCTATGTTTCCCCACTTGAGACTCAGGTGATGATTTCCACTACATATCTGATCCATGGTTTGCGTTTGTGTTTGCAGAGGTGAAGGAGTACGAGCCTGCATATGGCTCTAAAGTGCGAGAGCACCCCTGTGTGGAGAGCATGAAGGACAACGTGCTGAGAGACAGAGGAAGACCTGAGATCCCAGACACCTGGCTCAGGCATCAGGTCAGATACACAACTGTACTTTATATATACATTTACTGGAGGGACAGTCACCTACACATAGGCACTTTTAAGGGATATTCATGTTTACCATTTTATATGAATAACTGGAGGGAAACCACATCAATGCTGAAAACAGTGGACAAGTGATTAGAACACGTGGTGGGGGGGGTCAGAACAAGCTTAAACACTGACATCTTGCATCCGTCGTCTATAGCACTTATCCCATAGAGGGTCGTTTTTCTGTCTCCCCCATAATTATTATGTCAGTGTTTACTCTGCTTTAGGTTCTGTTTTGGTCTCCCCAAACTCCTGAGAAAAACATCTGGCTCTTTAGCTGCTCCACTATGTTCACTAGCTAGATGCTAACGTTCTGCTGTTGGTGTTGAAGCGATAGAGTGGAGCAGATTTACCATGCTAAAAACAGCTGCCTGTTGGTAACAAGGATAATGAACATAACAGTGAGCTAAAAGAGGCTAAATGTTCCACAGAGGCCATTATTACAAGCATTACAAACATTGTATACATTGTTTGTAAAAGTACTCCTTGGTAAAAATATATACATGTAAAAATATTGATAACTGCAAGTTTACATCACAAATAAGCAGGCATTGTTATTTTAGTCTTTCAGTGACCATAGTATTAAAGGGATTATTAAAGAGATATGATTTATTGCTTGTATGGAAGAGAGCTGCTGAAGCTGCTGCCTAAACAACTGCCTTTACCTTCAGTCAATGATAAAATTATCCCTACATGCTGTGAAGTCAGTCTCATGTCCCTGCTGTCTTCCTCCCACTACAGGGTGTGGCAGTGATCTGCGCCACCATAAAGGAATGCTGGGACCACGACCCTGAGGCCCGACTTACCGCCCACTGTGTTGCCGAACGCATCTCTGAGCTGGAAGACGAGATGGACAAGCTATCCAGCCGCAGCTCCTCATCAGAGAAGATCCCTGAGGAGCTCAAGGTCCCAATAGAGGTGGAGATCCCAGAGAAGGAAGTGAAAATCACAGAGATACAAGACATCATAATTATGGACCGCTCTGTCAGTGACGAGAAGTGAGAGGAGGCACTACACCCTCCCGAAAATTTTTCAACAAGGCCACTTATTCTACTTTGATGGGAATTCTCAAAAATGATGTTCACGAGCGGAGCTCTTGCAGAATTGAAGGCAGAATGGGTTGAGTCACAGCGCTGTAAATTTTAACCCAGCAAAGACTCGCCTTAATCAGCTGAAAAAGCTAAAGAGCCCCAAAGCCAAAGTTAACTGGAAGTTTCCAAAGATGTGCACGGAGACAGTATTTCTGAAGAGCCAGAC
>NW_018127997.1:0-830 GCF_001952655.1 Monopterus albus
TAATACTTTGCACTTTTACTTAAGTAATATATTTTGAGTGTAGGACTTTTAATTGCAACAGGGTATTTTACACTGTGATGTTGCTGCTTTAACTAAAGTAAGGAATCTGAGTGCTTCTTCCAGCACTGCCTGGTATGACACCAAGGTGTATGTCACGGTTAGCACAACGTGGGAGCCCACGTGGGGAACACACACTCATTTCCTTTAAAAGGCGGCCATGTTGGCTATATCGTATCCGCCTTTTGACACTATCCGTGGTTTTCACTCCGTTTTTCTAGCAGCATTATTTTGAAGGATACAGTCGGAAGCAGTTGGTTTTATTGTGATGTAAATGTCACCTGCAGCAGGGCCGGCGTTGGTTTCTGTGCAGTCATCCTGTAGGATGATAGAGGAAACTAAAACCGAACCGACTGCCAGGAATTCCTCAAATGTGGGTGTATATAAGAAGATGCCGGTATCAGGTTGGTATTTCCTGTTTCGGAAGGTACAGTAAACGCATACAGACTTCAGTTATTCCGAAGACTACACATCAAGAATGGACGGCTGTGCTCAACAAACGCCACTGTTTACATTCGGCGTGATAGCTGACATTCAGTACGCAGATATCGACGACGGATACAACTACAGTCGGACGAGTATGCGGTACTACCGGAGCAGTCTACAGCTGCTGAGAAATGCCCTGGAAAGTTGGTCAGAGTCGGCTGTCAAGCCAGAGTTCATCCTCCAGCTGGGAGATATCATCGACGGCTTCAACAAGGGCCGCGACGCCTCTCAACGAGCGCTGGACACAGTGCTGAGAGAGTTCAGCTCCAGCCCCGTGAAGGTCCACC
>NW_018127997.1:860-1602 GCF_001952655.1 Monopterus albus
CGCTGCTGCGTTCAGAGCTCAACAGCACAGTCCACGGCGGCAGGGGGCTGAGCGGAGCGCAGGCTGCCTCTGCTATCTACGCCTATCACTTCAGGCCGTTCCCCGGCTTTACATTTGTTGTGCTGGACGCCTATGATGTGAGCCTGCTGGGCAGAGAGGACTCCACTGGACAGTACAAGAGTGCCATGAACGTAATCAAGCAATACAACAACAACAAGGATCTCAACTGTCCTCCGGGTATGAGAATTACTCACAATTCAATTTCATGCTAATATATATTAATAATTTCAGCACAGTCAGTTACAATTTCAACTTTTGTCTAAGAAAAGTGATATTCTTTAGAAACACTCCCCTTCACATTAACATTGTCCATGTAGACATTTACAGCTGGAGCTGCTGAATCAAGACTCCACTTAATTTAAATGCATTGCTGGAGGGCACACTGTCAAAATGTTAGTACTAATAATATGGTCGCCGTTACTTGAAAGCTTTTCAGTCAGGCCTTCTCATATCAATCTGTAGATTTAGACTGGAAATTGACTGTCCTGGATCATTTCATGAACTCTTTCTTACACATTTTTATTGCACTTCAGCTATTTCTCAGACACCAAGGTGACAAACAGATATGCTAGTGGATGATGAACTTAATATTGTGCGTTCTTGTTTCAAGTCTTTTCAGAGAGCCTGCAGCAGAGGTTTACAATGTTCAACGGTGGGTTCAGTAAGGAGCAGCTGGACTGGG
>NW_018127997.1:1642-66368 GCF_001952655.1 Monopterus albus
GGAAAGAGTCACCATTATAAGTTAGTACAATCTGTCATTTTTAGCAATTGTACATTAACTGATTTATTTTGGATTCTTGTGGTGGCGTGGTGATCAGTGCGGTTGCCTGACAACAGCAGAGTTCCGGGTTCGAGCCCTGGCCGACCCACTGTCTTTCTGTGTGCAGTTTGCACGTTCTCTCTGTGCCTGCGTGGGTTCTCTCCAGGTGCTCCGACTTCCTCCCACAGTCCAAACACATGCAGCTTAGGTTGACTGGAGACTCTAAATTGCCTATGGGAATGTGTGGCTTTATGTCAGACATAACACTGCATTCCATGTAGCATTTTAGTGAAACGTTGTTCAAATTTACATCATCAACACAACTAGAAAAGTGGGGAGTTGTTCAGCAATCAGAGTGTAACAGGAAATTTCTCTCGTGTCTCATACAACTCATGGTTACCTCATAGCGTTCTGTGTGTGAAGTATCTAACACTGAATACAGTAAGATAGTGGCCAGAACATTAGTACTGTATCAATATTACTGGGAAAAAACATTCCTCTGTATAATTTGCTTGTGTTACTGCAGATACATCTGGTACAAGACAACATTAAACATATGTATGTATCTCTAAAATGTAAACTTCTTTACTTAACATTATGTCACTGCAATGCCACTGAAAACCACAGGCTCTATGGGCTCTATATTCCTTATTAGTTCTGGAGCCAGTTATTACTGCTGAGCTGCCACATATAACCTAGTTTCACAGACTGTGCAAGAGGGACAAAGAGTAACCTTGAATTTGTTTTGATTTTCACTTTGCCCTTAACGGTGGAAAATTAGAGGGAGACATTAGTTGGTTAGTCTTCACTCTGGCTAATCCAAACAGGCACAGAGGTGGCGGGACCTTTCCCTCTGTCACTCAATGCAGCCATGGTCTTAATTGTTTATGACTTTTAGTCTCAGTATAATTAAACGGGCGAGTTATACAAAGATCCCCCCGAAATTGTCACAGAAGGGGTAAATAGCTATAGAGACCAAAGCCATTTCATGTACCGGGCTGTAAATATGTTTATTTCTGCTGTAAAATTGGGCATTGTAACATGGGAGTCTATGGGGAATGAGTCCCTTTTGAAGCCAGCCTCAAGTGGAAGTTTGAGGAACTGCAGGTTTTAACACTGCTGCATTGGCTTAATTTCTCCACCTTAGAGGATGCTGCTTGGTTTAAACACAATTATGTGTAGCGGGCAGTAGTGCCCAGCACACAACATTGAACTTGGGATGTCTTTTTTTTTTTTTTTAAAACTAGTTCTCATATTTTAGAGGCAAAACGATTAATGAAAATTGAGTTTGTTTGTTTATTTTGCTCAGGTCACCTTCCCATCCACCCCTTCTCCACAGACACCGTCTGCCTTGCCTGGAACTTCGATGAGCTCCTGGCCATCATACGCTCCCACAGCAGTGTGGTGTGTTTCATAGCTGGACATGACCATGACGGTGGATATTGGTGTGATAAAGATACAGGAGTGCACCACCTGACATTAGAGGGAGTGATTGAGACTCCACCTAACAGCAACGCCTTTGGCACAGTCTCTGTCTATGAGGACAGAATGGTGCTAAAAGGGAGCGGGAGAATCCCAGATAGAGTGTTTCTATTCCCAGGATGCCAAAGTGACACCGTATGACATGTTCAGAGTCATCGATTAGAGAGGCATTTTCTGTTTTAGTTTCAGTTTCTTATTCAGGTTATGTAATGAAATCACTTTACTTGCCATTCTTTTAATTATATTTAAAGGGCAAGCAGGATTATTGTAAAGTAATGGAAACTAGTGTTTTTTTAGATGCGGTCTGTTATGTCCACATGGCTCAGCAGAGCAGTTACCTCAAAAAATGTATTGCACTTATGGTTGTGTTTTTTTTTTTTTTTGTTTTGTTTTTTTTAAATCCAACAAAAGTATATTTATTTTATACACTTTTTTTAAAGCTGGAAGTTGAATGATAAAATGTGCATTTTGATGCAAGAATGTTTCAGAATGAACTAATTTTCTCTGGGAATTACTGTCTTTTGCATGTTTATTGCACATAACATTCTTGTTGTGCTGTCTGGTAAGCACTGTATGGTGCAATGCAGCAAGAAAGTTGATAGTGTATTGTATCGCTAACTTCTGTATAACTTATATATTGCATAGTGATAATATGTATGATTCTGCCTGAAATAATGGCTAAATAAAGTGCATTTGAGTTTAGATTTGATGGGTCCTGACTTTGGCATCACCCTTAACCCTGGTGGTGCCAAGATAAAATATATTTTATATGATTTGTGTGGTTAAAAAAAAGACAGTAGGGACAAAAAACTAAGATTATGACCAAAGATAACTAAAACATAAATAGTAGCAAAGGGAGTATTGTAAACTGTAGGATGAGATTAGTTAAAGCTAGATTTAAGAATCTTAACTCAAGGTCTGTTTACTAATCTTTCCAAGGATTTTGTCTTCAGTGGTGTATGGAAATACAATAACAGGTAGTTGACACTCAATAGATAGACACACTCACATGTGTAGCCACTAAACTCCATTCACTGGTCAAGACTATGAAATGCAGGTAATGGTTCTGATTAATCTTGAGTTTGGTTTTGTCAAATCACTATTTGAACAAACCTTCATGGCAAATGCTATACATGATTATTGTTGACATCATCACACATCTAACAGTGGCATGACTACAACTGTGAAATGTAAAACACATTAGTACAGGGTGATTCAGATACCAAAAATCATGCAAACCAGGAGTTACAAAGCTATGGCAACACAGTAAATTACAGGAGTATGTCTACGGCTCTGTTCAGTATTTTGTTGAATCACATTGGATAAAAGAGAATGAGCTAATACAATAGGACACAGAAATATGAGATCAAGAGGGAGGTGTAATTTGTAGACTGTACGCAGATTTGCATAAACGCTAGAAACATGACATTCCGCTTTGAACTCGTGATAGGCTGTATTTCTGACACACCGTGAAGGCAGCAACGGCACAGACGTGGCTGCGGTGCAGCTGCTGCGTTCAAGTGGCGCAGTGTCCTGTCTGGAGGTAGAGAGGACGAAGTTTCTCTGCATTGCAGCCAGAGTGCTGCTGCCGGAATCTAACACCACAATGGCGACTCCCAGTCCTGACAGCAACTCTACAAGCTCCAGCAACAGCAGCATCGTAGGATCCACGTCGCACCAACTTCACCAGCAGACACAGAGCAGCAGCATGCAAGGTTTGGCAATAATGGCCTTTATTCCATATTTCAACTGGAGACATTGAAGTTAGGAAAATATAGCATGAAGCCTCCTAGAAGCTGAAACACCATAGTTAAGACAGACATAGTTATCCGTTTCCGGTGCGAACTTTCACAATAAAATACGCATTGTAGTCCACAGCAGATGTAGATCAAAACAAACACTTCATGTTTGTGAACGTTCTGTTCATGTAAATGCAAACTGCAGACTTTGGACTGGTTTTGCTATACAAGGTTATGAGTTGAACTGACAAATCAAAGCAATGTATTAATGCTAGAAAACGGACAAGGTATTTTTGCAGAAAATTAGCCAAGGCTGTGAATGAGCACGGTCAACGCTACATGTACGGTTGTTCATCATTTTCTCGGGATTTGTTGACAAACTCATCCCGACAAAGCAGTTTCGTATTCAGGCACAATATTACATTTGTGAGTGATGATATGATAGCTACACACATTAAACATAAATATTATTAAGTATGCTATCCACAGACTACAGCTGCTGTGAAAGTTTGCTGTCGTTAATGCAGAGTTTTGAATACAGCGGTGTTACGGCTGTAGTGCAGTAGCTCGGTTGTCAACACTTAGGCCTTTATTTTGAAGGATGAACTGCGCAGGTTCCGTTACAGCTCTGGCTTTATTTGCCTAGTTTTACGTAGCTTGTTCCCTGAAACTACAGGCTAGCGGGTTAGCAGTGAACATACAGGCCTGTAGTGGCACAGTAAGGTTCATAATGCTGGAGTTTGATAATTACAAAACCTAAACCATAAAGTGTGACCTTTTAACGTTTAATTCGATAAATGTCTGCCCACCGGTTTGAGTAGGACCTGGCTGCTACATGTACCACCAAGGTCCACATTGAAATGCTTCTCTGTACTTAGCCAGGCCACCGCTGACTGTAGGAAGAAAATATACAAATGATACAGTTAAATATAGCTAAGTCAGCGTTCCCACATTTCTGCTTAAATCCATTTGATGTGCTTGAGTCGTCTGACAATGTCACCGAGTTCCTTTTATTGCTTACTATTTTGTTGATACTGTTTCTGTCGAGATTTCAGCTCGTTTCAGAATATGATGGCATGAAATAAACGCCCTAGTATTTCACTACTACTGTACTGAAAGAGCTCGTCTGCAGTAACGTGACGGGATGTGCGTAAATTTCTAAGATAGATACGATGCAACTTGTACACAATCTGAACCATTATCGGACGAGCAGCCAAGCCTGGTCGAGGCCAAAACCCATATCTAGCTAAGAAATGTTTAACTATTTCTATTCGACGATTTCAGTCACAGCTGCTCTTAATACAAGGTAGCCAATTAACTTTACAGCAGTATCCGCTCACGCAAGTCATTATATAAACTGGCAGTCGTGTTGGCCTATCCATTGGTCTGCAGCTGTATTTTCTTAAAATGTTGCAGATGTCTAGTATCAATTGTTTTATCTAAACCTTACAGAAACCAATACCTGCTGGAGATGTCAAAACGAAACAGGTATTCACACTTACTTGCCTGGGTTTTAATCTGCTGTTGGAGGATATTTTTATTTGCATTGTGTTTGTTTAGTACACATCTTGTTATAGGAATTCCTTCAAATATTCCCTATCCACCCCATTGATCATTTTTGTTGTTGTAATGTCATTTTACTTTCTTTTTTTGTGAAACCTGCATTTCTTTCCCCCCCTTATATGCATGTTTTATTCAAGTTTCCATAGGCTATTAGAATGACCAGCGTGTGTCTATATTTTTGTCCTCTCCAGCTATATACATGAGAGGGTCAGAATATTAGGAACACCTCTGAATACAATTGAGTCCAGTACAACACCACCTTTAACTATGACCTCAATAATAAATATAGAATTGAATTTATACATTTATGACAATGTCACAAAAAGCTGAAACATTTTGAGCTTCAGAAATACAGATGTTAAGGTGGAAGTGTTGCATTGAAGGGCATAGAATTGTACAGGTGTGCCTAATAAAGTGGCCAATGAGTGCATCTTTGCATATGCCACTGTTGATGATGGTATGGTACTGCTGTGTGCCACTTATAAACAGTTTGTCTCAAGTGTGTGCTGTATGCCACTTTTCACCAGTGCCATAGGCCCATTCTTAGTTTTGTGCTACTTTGACTGTTGGCATACCACTGCTGTTTGCCTAGTATATGACATTTCAAAATAGGTTGGTATTCATGATCCACTGGCAGCTGCCACTCCCTACTGGCAAATGACAATTCTTACAGGCATATCACATTGCTGTAGTAATGGTATGCCTCATATGCAGCGATGGGGTTCCCAGGATTTATTCCACATCTTATGGTAAAAATATCAAATCAAATTTATATATATAGCACTTTAAAAACAACATCCAGTTGACCAAAGTACTTTACATAGACAGAATAAAATCACAATAAATAACTAAAATAAAATAGATTCAGTGCAAAAATAAAACAACTCAGACACACAGATGATACACATATAATAAATTAGATTAAAATGAATGCATCAGGCCCTACTGTGTATTAAAAGCCAAGGCAAATAAGTATGTTTTAAGCAAGGTTTGAAAGTAGTCAGGTCAGTAGCTGATCTAACATTAGAAGGTAGACTGTTCCACAATTTAGGGGCTGCAACAGTAAAAGCACGATCACCCCAGCGTTTATATCTGGCCCTAGGAACCTCTAAAAGAAACTGGTTTGAAGATCTGAGGGACCTTGTAGGTTTGTGCCAATGCACTAATTCGGTGAGGTAAGATGGTGCAAATCAAAAATATCAACATAATTCCCCATTGGCAAACAGCTGGCATTAATAACCAAAATATGTTAAGGGCTACGCTCACGATGTTAGTTGTACAGGGCTAAAAATTGTCACAGCAGCTATCTAATAAGTAGCTGGCCACTAGCTTATTTTCAGCCCATAGTAATAAGCTCAGGCTCCATTTGTTTAGGAAGAGATGGAGCTGAAACTTGTATATCAAAAAACAGACATAGAGCCAAGTCAGATTCACATTACCACATCACATAGCTAACACTAAGCTAACTTAGTTCGTTGCTGCAGTCTGAGGCCTTTTTTCAGGTCACCCTCCAATTTCTTGGTAGCAGAAGGCAGAGATATAATCACATCTTGTTAACTACACTTATTTGCTTTTTGCTGACAGTTACATGTTTGATAGAATACAAAGCTACTGTCTGCAGCTGGCTAACTTAAACTTAGCACAAAGACTGGGAACATCTGTCCAAAGGTGATCAAATCCACTGGCCAGCACCTTTAAAGGTTTCTAACCATGTTATATCTTGTTTATTTAATAATCTGTTCATATCATGGTATTAGAAATAAGGTGGATAGTGTTCATGGCATCAGTGACAGACTATCAGGATTATGCTCAAGTACAGTTTTATGGCAAAAGCCACCATTTTTCCATGGTATGTGCTGATTAAAAAGTGGAACTTGTCAGCGGAACAGATAACATGCTGTTTTTATGTGGCACATTACAGCAGTGTACCAATAACTAGCAGTGGCCTGTGCCAGTGGAACATGACTGATGTACAGTACTGTTTATAAACTGCCAGTAGGACAGCAGCAGCACACCAATAGTCAACAGTGACTTACTGCTCAGATAAAACAAGAGCGGCATCCCACAAGCCACTTTTTGATCTCAGTGTCACTTATTTTTGTTTAAACCTCAGTACAATTTATGCGAAATGTTACTGAAGTGATGACTGCAGGGGGTGATGGAGAAGAACCAAAACATTCAGTCACTCTAAAGCACCCAGCTATTGGGCTATGGACTAAACCTGTTCAAATTGACCTGCTCCTCGTTCTGCTGGGAATACAATGGAACCTCATCAACTTAGACAAACAGCTGCATGGCAGTGCACTGACCCAGACCCACCAAAATAATGGTGTTTCCTGTGCCAGCTAAAGCATATTCAGAGTAACATGCCCTGTTTTCCACTTTTAGCACTGATTCTTGCTGGGATGGTACTTGTTATTAATGACCCAGTCACACTTAAATAAGCCCTAAGAACATGTAGTAAAATATTTTTTCTTTACTTCAGGGTTTCAGAT
The DNA here is from genome assembly GCF_001952655.1 of Monopterus albus. Lineage (NCBI taxonomy): Eukaryota > Metazoa > Chordata > Actinopteri > Synbranchiformes > Synbranchidae > Monopterus > Monopterus albus. Next base: position 8,961 of record NW_018127997.1, read on the forward strand.
AAGCCTGTCTGGAGTTTCCCAAAGTAAGCAATAGACTCGCACACAAAGCACATTGACCTCTCCAGTTTGTGGGTACACCATAGTCTAAAGTGGTTTCCTTCACTCACTGCCTTTCAGCTCAGCCATGCTGCTGCCTACTGACTGATCTGCTTTGTTACTCAGCTCCAGATTCTTGATGTGTTTGTCACGCTCATATTGAATTGGATGAACCAGATGAAAGGAAGCCACTGTACACTATCGGAACAGCCTGTGTGGTGCTCTGGTAGTTGGGGAGTCTATCCACTGCTATGAACTGTCACAAATTCAGTTTTGGGCAAGAATGATTAATTTTCACCAGGGTTTAAAGGTTAAGGGATCTGTTTGCACTCAAGAACTGGATGAACAGGGGCATGGCAAAGAGGACCCAACACTTAAACCCAGCACTTTGCATACCAGTTACGTATATTCTAGAGGTTCATCATGTTAGAGCCACTCATAGGCCACTCACCGTGAATCAACCTAGCTGTAACATAATTTGAGTGTAATTCTACTGAATCAAGTGCTTTCTAAGTGTTGGGTCACTTTGATATCACAAGAGAACTGCTCATTTTTACAACGTTCTTAATGGGAATGTTTTGGACAGGGATTCCCATTGTCAGTATCCTGCAGTAAGGGTATTTTTGGTTCCAATGCAGCAACTTCAATATAAATAATCTGAATAAATATTTTATGAAAAGGTATTCTGTAATGCCAAAAAAAACTGGTGCAGTATCTGAGTATTGGGAACCCGTGTATACGTGGGCACTTTGCTTCAATTCAAAATGCATTTTGTGCTTCCTCTAATCTTGAGATGAGCTGGAGATAACCCAAAGGTCAGTCTGTATACAAAAACAGTTCTCAGTAGCTTAAATCTTTAATTCATGTTGATGCCACAGTTATCCTATACTCTAGTGGCCTATTATAATTGTCCAAAGCACCGTTATGTGCTGATACTTGAGTCATATGAATTTTTGTTTGGCATAAATGTCTACTTATTCCACAAGTACAGTAAAAGCTTATCTCAAGTATGTAACAACAGATGTTACGGAGGCAAAACTGGCATTTTATCACACTGTGTGGATCCTCTGTTTGCACCAGTTGGTCAAACCCACAGTGTGTGTGCATGTTGTGGGAACCTGGATCTGTGTCTCTCTTTGTCCTGTCAGGTAAACGTAAAGCTCTGAAGCTGAATTTTGCCAACCCTCCAGTGAAACCAACCTCAAGGCTCCCGCTCAATCCAACAGCTCCATCTTTCCACAACCCTCACATGTGAGTAGACACTGTCGGGATGGGCTATCACTGCAGTTATGCTCTCAGGTTTTTATCTCAGATATTACATTTTGACCAGTGTGTCCTGTTTTTCAGCAGGTCCAAGGAACAATCAAGTTGCAAACTACTGAAACTGATTTTGATGCTTTACAGCTGCATCCAGTAGCTTAGGGCACCCTGTGGAGTTACGTTTCCATTTGCTTTTTAATAAACAAAGCATATTTTGTGGATCACAGAGGTCTAAGAAACATAATGAATGCATTTTCTTCATCATTAAACATTTGCAGGGCTGATTTTATTTTTCATTTGGACCAATTTCACATCTCCATCCATGTTAGCTTACTAGCAGTCTTGTTGCTTCGCTTTATTGACACACTGCTTCATTTTTCGACATGCCATCAAATGTTGATCACTGGAATAGCAGGAAATTGTTAGGACTGTATAATAGCATATGTGCACATTTTTGTGCACTTGCATCATCAGAATCAGTGGGGTACAAAACCCCCATGGGACCACTGTTGCCACCTTATATACAAATTATTAATAGTGTTGTTAAAATATCCAATACAACATCACAACAGTATAAAACGTGTTGACAGGATGAGGATAAATCTAAAGAAGGCAGTAACAGTGAACAAGTTCAATATTTGTAGGCATCTCAATACTACAACATGGTGCTCCACTCTATCTGGTAGGCACAGCAAGAACAGCCTATGACCTCTGTTCCTACTAATACTACAGTATAAGGTAACATTAATACACAGCTGATGTCCAACAAGTTAGTTTTCACCCAGCATTAGTGAGAAACTGAAAATAACCCATCTAATAAAATGTGAGTGAAATGTGAAACTGGTTGGTCATCTAGTCTTTAACCTGCAGGCCTACCAAGCTAGAGATATCGTATGTGTTTAGGTTTAAGTTAGTACATGCATCGCCTTTTCATTCTCACCTCCTTTTGTAACTTTAAATAAGAAAGCTCAGATTTCAAAGCCAGAAGCTCTGGGATTACTAATTAAATATTAACCATACCTGTGACAAGCTAGAATGCACATTCTACTCATGGCTCTACATTGTTTCTGTCTCTCTCCTTCCCCTTCCTGTGACCTCTTCCTCTATCCTTTATATTATACATCTCCACGCTCCTCCAGAGAGCGCCTGCGGACACACAGTATCGAGTCTTCAGGGAAACTGAAGATCTCTCCAGAGCAGCATTGTGACTTCACTGCTGAGGATCTGAGAGACCTTGGGGAAATTGGTCGTGGAGCATACGGCTCCGTCAACAAGATGGTCCACAAACCCACGGGCCAGATCATGGCTGTCAAGGTGACCTGTTACACCAACAGACATGCCTTACCTCATCCAGAACACAGCTCATGTATCCATAATCCCATTCCACGTAAACGCAATAGTCCCATGACAATGTAACCCTCATACTATTGATTCCTTGACTGTGAAAATCTACCTAGCATGTGGAATCACATTGATATCATTATTAGTTTTACCTCTGTACCTTTTAAAGATATGTCAGATCTGTTGGCACTCTACTGGAACCTTGAATAGTGGTGTAACAGACAGAGTAGGATGGTAAATGGTCTTATACTTGTATAGCACTTTTCTATGCTTTACAGCACACTCAAAGCGCTTTTACACTACTTGGCCATTCACCCATTCGCACTCCCAAACACTCACACACCGGTGACATCACCGGGAGCAACTGGGGATTCAGTGTCTTGCTCAAGGACACGTCGACACGTTGACTGGACAAACCGGGAATTGAACCGCTGATCCTCCAGTTAGGAAACGACCCGCCCCACCTCCTGAGCCACAGCCGCTCACAAGGACATGTGAATAAGTCAGAAATGTAAATGTATTGTTGCCTTGACTGTCCCACAGAGGATTCGCTCCACTGTGGATGAGAAGGAGCAGAAGCAGCTACTGATGGATCTCGACGTGGTGATGAGGAGTAGTGACTGTCCCTACATTGTTCAGTTCTACGGCGCTCTCTTCAGAGAGGTCTGACAAACCCTCCCAGTCCTCACAGTCTTGTGTTTGCTCATGCTTTACATTTTAAAATGATCTGTGTTTAGTTGTAACTGTTGCACATTATGGAATCTGTCATTATGAGTAAGATGTAAAGTATCACTGTAAACTTCTTGATGGTCAGTCCCTACAGATTCCAGCACAAAGTGTAGATGTTATTGGAAAGTGAGTTTAACTGAGGAAACTAACATATGACTCTTGGTTTCAGGGGGACTGTTGGATTTGTATGGAACTTATGTCTACCTCATTAGACAAATTCTACAAATATGTATATTGTGCATTAGATGACGTCATTCCAGAGGAAATATTAGGCAAAATAACATTAGCGGTTAGTAGATGATTCTTTTTTTACTTCCCCACTTTTGATTTCAGTGCATCTTTAAAAAATGACCAGAAGTGATAGAAGTGTTTTACTTTGTCTCCAACAGACCGTTAAAGCACTGAACCACTTAAAAGAAAACTTGAAAATAATCCACAGAGGTAAGTTTTTTATGTTGTCTGTGAATTTTGCTTCATCAGTATTTATACCCCAGCTAAACTGCTGAGTCTCTGTCTTAGGCTCCACCCTTTTATAACCTAACTCACCTAGCAGAGAAAGCTAACTTGGCTACAAATCCTGTACAACCAACCACCATGGGGCAGACTTTAACTTTCCAGCCATGGTCATCTGCCTCCATGGCTAACTCTGGGCATTTCAGTTTCTTCTTCTCATACGCTGTATCTACAGTGGCCTCCCATGGAACTGTAAGCTTGATAAAATACGTAGTATGCCAGGCTTCTGACCACAACACAAGGTCTGGTCTGAAGTTAGTGCTGACTGTCTCCTCGAGAGCTATGAGCTGATTCCCTAATCCTCAATCCTATCATTACTTTTTGAGTTATGTTATGAACAAATAAACAAACAAACCAATCTCTGGCTCCCCAGTTCTCTGCACCAAGTGTTCACTGAGCTAGCAGGACAAAAGAAGAATCATGTGTTGAAACACATCACTGACATTGTTAATGCGTCTTGTAAGTCACCAAACAACTGTCTTGCCTTATCAGAGCATGTAAATGATGTAAATCTGCTTTATTCGCCTCAGCAGGGGACTCATAGATTGATCACATTGTATTTACACCAATTCGAAGCTTCACTTTGTTGTGTTGTTGGTTTTACAAGCTGGAAAAATAGAAACAAGCTGCCCGATCAGTCATGGTCAGTCAGTTTGATTATCAGAAGTTGGGCCCACACTGATCCAATAGAGTCATACTGTTTCTACTGAGCCACCGGACTTGTCTCAACAATGGCTGTGATCACCACACGCTGGTTAAGCAATCCAACATCCCTCAAAATTGACATTATATAGTGAGACATATATATTAACTGAGATTTTATTAGCTGCATTTTGCCCTTGTGTTGGCAGCAAAGTGAAAATGACTTTGTCAAAACAAGTGTTAATGAGGGATTGAATCCATCACAGGAACCTTGAATAGTGGTGTAACAGACAGAGTAGGATGGTAAAAGGTCTTATACTTGTATAGCACTTTTCTATGCTTTACAGCACACTCAAAGCGCTTTTACACTACTTGGCCATTCACCCATTTGCACTCCCAAACACGTCACACACCAGTGACATCACCGGGAGCAACTGGGGTTCAGTGTCTTGCTCAAGGACACCTCGACACGTTGACTGGACAAACCGGGAATTGAACCGCTAATCCTCCAGTTAGGAAACGACCCGCTCTACCTCCTGAGCCACAGCCGCTCACAAGGACATGTGAATAAGTCAGAAATGTAAATGTATTGTTGCCTTGACTGTCCCACAGAGGATTCGCTCCACTGTGGATGAGAAGGAGCAGAAGCAGCTACTGATGGATCTCGACGTGGTGATGAGGAGTAGTGACTGTCCCTACATTGTTCAGTTCTACGGCGCTCTCTTCAGAGAGGTCTGACAAACCCTCCCAGTCCTCACAGTCTTGTGTTTGCTCATGCTTTACATTTTAAAATGATCTGTGTTTAGTTGTAACTGTTGCACATTATGGAATCTGTCATTATGAGTAAGATGTAAAGTATCACTGTAAACTTCTTGATGGTCAGTCCCTACAGATTCCAGCACAAAGTGTAGAGGTTATTGTAAAGTGAGTTTAACTGAGGAAACTAACATATGACTCTTGGTTTCAGGGGGACTGTTGGATTTGTATGGAACTTATGTCTACCTCATTAGACAAATTCTACAAATATGTATATTGTGCATTAGATGACGTCATTCCAGAGGAAATATTAGGCAAAATAACATTAGCGGTTAGTAGATGATTCTTTTTTTACTTCCCCACTTTTGATTTCAGTGCATCTTTAAAAAATGACCAGAAGTGATAGAAGTGTTTTACTTTGTCTCCAACAGACCGTTAAAGCACTGAACCACTTAAAAGAAAACTTGAAAATAATCCACAGAGGTAAGTTTTTTATGTTGTCTGTGAATTTTGCTTCATCAGTATTTATACCCAATAGTGGCCTTGCTGGAATGTTGAGTTTTTCGTGAACATCTCTTAAAAAGGCCTTGGCAATATCAAAATGCTCATATTGGAATTTGTGAAAACTTGCATCCAGAACCTGAAATCAGACAAATTTAGTGAATTTCACATTGAATGAGTCCTTTTCCGTCATTGTAGACATCAAACCTTCCAACATTCTAATGGACCGAAAGGGTAATATCAAGCTGTGTGATTTTGGCATCAGCGGTCAGCTGGTGGACTCCATAGCCAAGACCAGAGATGCAGGCTGTAGGCCTTACATGGCGGTAAGAAACGAACATATTTCAGCAGTGTTTTTATACACTTAAAGGTACACAGCTGAATCAACACCTCTCTGAAAAAGTTGGAACAAAAACTGAACGCTGTCACCCTCATGCAGGAGGATTTATTTCAGGAGTGTTAGATTAGATGGACTTAGTTTTAGCCTAAAGACCCATTCTTTTCAAAATTTGTTTTTCTTGTTTTTAAACCCCAGAAATGCCTGCCATCCACTATACTGACTGCTGTACAGTTTGTATATACTTTATCACTAACAGGCTGTTTTTATATTTTTCTGCTAAAGGGGGCGGGTGTCAGTGTGCATCCCTGAAAGGTTCAAAGGTGGACAGGCATACAGAATTTATGACACCACAAACCTGAAGATATCTGCAGGTTTCAGGAGTGTGGTGAGAAACCTGAAACCTCTGGTCTCAGAGCAGCCAGAAGTAACTTTTCAGTGATCAGATAAACCTGAGTGTTCAGTTTATGGATGTAAACAGGACCCGGAGCTTCTTTCCACAGTTTATTTATTTACTGTTTAATGTTATCTTAGGTGAGACATGTACCATTGTTGGGGTATTAAAAGCTATGTTTGCAGTAGCTTAACTGACTGCTAACATTTAGTCTATTGCTCTGACCCAGTCTTCTGGTTTTATGCTGTAGATAATGTTTTGGATCGATTGAGAAACGATACTGACATGCTATCAAACTCTCAGCCAGACTGTAAATACATCTGCGCATTTAGACTGCTATTATACAGTTAAGGCTCCATATTAACAATGTAAAACCACTACAGCTGTGTTAGCCACCAGTCACAAGCTAACAGCTAATGTTATACAAAATCAAGATGTTAACTACACTTAACAGGCATCTGCCAATCGCTGATTTGGTGACGAACAGGCTCCAGACCAGAGTCGGGGTCTGAGCGAAATTCAAACATATCCCACTGACACATTGCAATTTTCCCTCCTGTCATCATATCCTAATGCACAGTGATTTCACTGATCTATCTGCTGGAGACTGCTTGATGCCTGGGATCATTGGGATATATTTTACTAGCCATGAATCTTGGAATTTACAATGAAAGGCAAAGACCAGACATGTTTTTAGGCCCTTGTCTGAGTTTTATTCAACATTTGTGTGAAAACTCTGTTAAAGTATATACTGTTCATAACAGAGTATTTGTATATGCCTTAAAACATCTCTGGAGGGGATCTTTTAAGCTTGATGTGGTTGTACTAACCTCAGGTGCTGTATTTTTCTCCACATCCTCTTGTCACAGTGCAGCAGCAGGAGGGAAAATATATCCACAAAACCTGGTGCAGTCAAAAAATTCCACTTTTACATTGGCACTGGTGGATGTCAGGCAAGCTCACATGAACGCAGAACGTCCTGGAGATTATGACCATTCAAGGAAATCCTTAAACTATCATGTAATACTTTATTTTGGTAGAAAAAAAGTTTGCAAGCGAGCATATGCGAAACGTGTAAAACACATAGAAATACTAGAACATATGTACACCTCGTTTTTTGAGCTTTAGGTCATGACTAAGATGATAATGCACCATTGTAACATTGTAAATAAGTCAGAAAACAAGGAAAAGCATGCCATGGGCCCTTTAAAGTGGAAAACAAGGCTCAAGTTTCCATGCCAGTAAACTGCATCTTTGCCAGATTCCACCTCTGCCCTCTATGTGGACAGGGCAAATAAAAATGGCCCTTCTAGGGCTCAGAGAAGTATCTCAGTATCAGAGCCTTTATTTGTGCGTTTTCAGCCTGAAAGGATAGACCCCAGTGCTTCCAGACAAGGCTATGATGTCCGCTCTGATGTGTGGAGTCTGGGAATCACCCTGGTAAGACTAATAATTTTGTCAGCTTGAACTATGAAACATTTGTTGTTTGTACCATGTGTCTGAGTAAGGTTGAATCTACTTTTGCTGCAATGGGATCAATCAACTCAGTCTCTTAAAGCCCCTGGTTTGTGTTTGCTTTCAGTACGAGCTGGCCACAGGAAGGTTTCCGTACCCCAAGTGGAATAGTGTTTTCGATCAGCTGACACAAGTGGTGAAAGGAGAGCCTCCTCAGCTCAGCAACTCGGAGGAGAGGCAGTTCTCCCCCAAGTTCATCAACTTTGTCAACCTATGGTAAGCACCAGAACATTCAGGCACACATCTGCTAACATATGAGAGGCTTCTGTGTAAAATACAGCACACATGGCTGAGTATTAAAGTTCTCATTTGGCCTCGGAAATTGTAGTCTGAGAAAAACAAATTAACATCCACTTCCTAGCGTTTTCCAGAGCTACTCATCTTTTTAATATGCATTTACAGTATAGATAAAACAAAGATAATAGAAAACGGTCAGTTTAATTTTAAGAATTATCTTGGGACTCATCCAGAACTGAACAGTTCAGTAGTTGGTTTCAGTTGCTTCTGTTTCTGGCCATATAACATGGAATTCTTGCCCCTCCCCCCAGTGCTGATGGTGTTTGATAGTTTTTACTCCTTTTCTTTTCAGCCTTACAAAGGATGAATCAAAAAGGCCAAAGTACAAGGAGCTTCTGGTAAGTTCTCGTACAGTCCTTTGGCTTTTACATGCATTTCCCACATCACTAAAGATCACTAAAGATCTACAACACATGCACATGTTCTGAGTATCTTAATGTTGCTGTGACTGGTGTTGAAAAAGGTCATAAAAAGGCCACGGTGCTGCAAGAGCTAAACAGTTTATGCAGAGTCAGTGGATCAAGTAAGAATAAGAATTATCACCCACTTGTGCAGGTGCGACTCTACGGGGCCTTCGAGCTTAGACTGGCTCACTGGTTTTGTTATCCTACCATCAAACTCAGTTTGCAGCAGCATGAGGAAGCTGTTTTCACTGGCACAGGAAACCTATTGTACACCATTTTAGCCATTGTATACATCATTTTAGCAATAAGCTGCTAAATATACTGAGGTGTCTAGCAAGCTAAATTTGCTAGTGAACAAAATATTTTATTTAAGAAATAGAAGTGACCAAAACAAAGCTAAAAGGAGAGACTGAATATTTGTCTTGGATGTCTCAGGGGCCTAGAAATGGGTGTCCAAATCAGTGTACGCTGAAGGTATAAATGGTTTGCTAACCCTTTTGCTGTAAGAAATTTATAAGGTTATAACATGATGGGATTTAGTTTTTTGTTTATTCTGCTGTCCCCAAGTGGCAAAAAAAAAGAATCAGTGTCAATTTTGCTACAGCTACAAACATATATTGTGTGAGGATTTGGGATATACTGTGTCTCAAATGAGCTGGAACACCGACTATGTAAAGTTCTGTGTATGTTTCCCTCAGAAACATCCCTTCATTCTGATGTATGAAGAGCGTTTCGTGGACGTCGCCAGTTACGTATGTCGCATCCTTGATCAGATCCCCACCTCTCCCATCTCTCCTATGTATGTGGACTGACTGAGTTAAGCGGGGTGGGTTGGTAGGTTGGTGGGGGGTGACGAAGCTTTGTGATGTGTCGCTTTGACATCTTAGCCCCCAGAGTTGGGTAGAATCACCTGTATATTCACATGTTCCCAGAACAAAGGAACAAAGTCCAATTTGCCCAGTGCAATGAGGTAACAGCAAAGCCTCCCACCTCCCATCACCTCATGTAAAGAAAGTGACGCCCAAAATATTATCATCCATTTTCAGCCAGAAAAACTTGAAGACATAACATTGTCTTAGTAAAAAGCAATGCATCTTTTTATGTGAGGAAAAATGAATAGAGTATACATATATTGTGTATATATATACTTGAACGCATTGTAAACAAATACAGAATCTACCAAATAAAATGTTGAACAGCAATGCTTATGACATACGAACAAAAATAGCCACCTGTTTGATTATACATTGTGTACTGTATGTATGCATATGTGTGTTCATTGATATATACTGAGAGACCTATTGTCTAAACACACATGCACACACTCTTTTTACACAGTTTGCTGCCGGCACCTTCACTCATGGTAAATGAATGAGTATGCAAAAGTGTTTCCGTCTGGAAAGCTCGTGAAAATGGTAGTGTGGCTTTATTTTTTTTTATGCAATCTGTGAGAGTTTGTATTGACATGTGACTGGGACAAGATAGATCTGTCACATCCACTAGTAGCCCCAGCCCATACCTTCCATGTATTATCATTACATTCAAGTCAAAGCGCTAAACATCTGGTTTTCCAAAAGATAAATCCCTGGCAAGCTTTCAGAAGTCCAGTAGGTCACTTAACAATGCTTAGCACAGATTGAAAGGTGTTTGCAAAGTCCTTAAAGCATCTGTCCATGCAGATTATATTCTGTACACTCCACAACTGGGGAAAAAGCAAACAAAAAAATCATTGACCCTTGTCTGACATTACAATCCAATTTCCCAGTCCAAAAAAAAGATGTTAGTTGGAAATATACAGTTGTTCTTCAGTGGCATTATAGTTAATTTGAGTCCATAAATATTAAACTGATCAAATCTCCTGAAAGCACTGAAGAGGATTAGGGCCACTGTAAAGTTATATTATTTTCCTCAGAATTCCGACTTTAACGCTGACTTTTGCATCTCATGTCCACCGGGTGTGGCTGCATTACGTTCCATCTCCAGTGTGGTTTTGTCCCATTGTCTGTGCGGTTTCTTCCTCCACCGTCTGCATCTGCTGAGCGGCTCGTTGTGGTGCTGATTTTATGTGTAGGCTATTTTCCGTTGTTTTGGAGCTTGTACAATAAGTAGACTGTGTACTTACATTGCTTCTTTTTAGTCTGTTTTAATGGTGGTGGTTCTTATTTCCTACTTTGCTGTGTTGTACCCGAGCATACAAAGACTACAGTTAATGGTTAGATTTAATTTAACGGTTATGTTAAGTCGTTCCGAAACATGGGTCACAGATCTTGGCTGTGTTTTAGCTGCTAAAAATACCTTCATTATAATTATGTATGTTTTCCATACAGTGCCTGATTGGTGGGTGCAGCCTTGTCAGAAGCATCCCAGACCCGGCATCCATCAAAAATAGATTAGATCTGTATCTTTAGCCAATAAGTGCGGATGCATTAGAGACGGAAAGCAGCTGCACCCGGTGGAATCACACCCATTTACTAGACTGGCAGCAGTCAGCACCGACGACTGCATCGCAGATGCAGCAATGCAACACAGCCGCATCCGGTGGAAATCTGGAATTAAAAGTTTCAGAATTCTGAGAAAAGAGTAAGAACTCAAATATTTTACACTACATTGGTTAAAAAAACCTTTAATTGTGTTGTGGACAATATTTTTAAAATTCATATTGACAGAAGTGTTTGCAAATTCTTGAAATACTTCAAAACTGTGAAGAAGTGTTAAATAACCTTCTGCGTTTTTTGTTGATTTATCTTTTGGGGTGAAAAAGGTGCTAATTTCTAAGACTTCCATGTAATAATAATAGATGAGAGAACCAAACTGGGGCTAAGCCGATGCTACATTGCCTGATGTAAAGTTACTTTAGGACATTATGTCCCTCGATGTAAATGTGTATGTATATAGTACATCTAATCTGCTGTTCCTGGCAGGTCCTGCTTGACAGTTAAGGCTCAGATCTTAGAGAGATGATCAAGTCAAGCAGTGACATCTGTGTCCTGGGGGGCAGAAAGAAAATATGTCTGTATGTTTCAGTTTGAGAATGAGCCTTAATGCTCCTCAGCAGCCTGTCATAGCACTGTACAGTTCAACTACTCATCCACACTGATCACAGATCCACCATACTGCCATACAAAAACAAACAACACTAACGACAATGTAAAAGTCCTGGCTAAATGATACCTGTAAATGCTGCTAACTGACATGCTGTCCATCAACCACACAACTGTCAGGAGAGGAGGATAGTTACTGCTCTTTGACCCCTAAGGTCACATGAACTTAGCATGTTCCTCCGTGACTTGGCATGTTTTTCTGGCTTGCACTGATGACGGGATGTTTTCCCGCTGAACCATGCGTTATATTCATGGATGCAACTCCATAGTCTAAAATACAGTCCCTCACCTATCTTCCTCCACTGGCGCTGATATACTATTATACTGGGAGAGGTGAAGGGCAAGCTGCAACTTTGAGGCTACTGAGAGTCATCCTCCGCCATTCCCTCTGAGAAAGCCACATTTACCAAGCGGTGTCGCTTACCCGCAGAATAGACATTAGTGGGCAAACATCATACAGCTTGTATGGATCTGTATGGATGGTGGACCTTCAACACTGGGAGACTGTAGAGACTGTAATGTAATTATTTTACAGTGTATCCAGTCCAACGTAGCAAACACTAATAATGTAATGTGATTCAATGTGATATAGTTTATACGATAATAAACGAAGAATATACAGTAAGTTGAGGAAGGGGTTGTCACATAATTTAAGGTCCGTTGGATGATACTTTATGTCTGCTGGAGTATTACTCTTATTGTTATTCTTACAGTTTAATGTGGGGAAAAACTACTTTTAAATTTCTTTTCATCACTTGTGGATATTGTTACAGGTTTTTATTGTACTTGTGGTATTTCCCTCCATTATAGGCTTTATTACATTAAGTTTCATTACATTAAAGGGACACTCCAAATGATTTTAGTATTGTACTTTAATAAAGTTGGGAGTCTTGTAGAGGCAGATTGTTTGGCTTTTTTTTTTTTTTTTGGATGCAAAAGAGGCCAAAATATCCTGCCCTAGCAGCTGTTCATACAGCGTAAGATCGAACACAGAGAACTCATAATATCAAGGTTATTTTTTAGACGACTGTTTTAACAGGCTGATTCGTACATGATGAGTAAACCGAACTTCCTATAAAATCAGAGGAGGCCTCTACAGATGTTAGTCATGTTGGAAAATGGCCACAACTTTTGGCATTATTCGTTAAAGACAAATTTGTTGAATACTTGTGGCTTACTAGGGAAGGTGAAACATTACAGACGAGGCGGTGGAGATGCACTCTCCACAGCTCAGCAGGAGGATTCTGTCAGCCTTTAACTGTAATGCAAGATGGGGCAAACCCCTGAGAAAGCTCACAGTCTCATTTGACGCAACAGGAGGTGCTGTTTCACTGCAGAGTCTCTAGATCTGTTGTTCTATCATGGGAGGTTTGCAGGAAGCTAACTAACCACTGGTGAATAGGAACCTCCCGGGTACATGTTGTATAAATTGCAATTTACAAGAATGTTCATATTAGATTATAAGATAATATTAAGGGCAATGAATATTATATTGTATCTTTATCAAGGGTTACAAATAAAGTTCCCATGGAAAAGATTAAAACCCTGTATTGTGTGCTTCTTGTGAATTGGACATGAATAAAAAAGTAACTGTAGAAACGATTTTGCTGTGATTAGTTTATTGCTGTTCTACCTGTAGTATACAGTGATGCAAGCAAATACTGGTTTTTACAATAGTAAAAGCAAGTCAGTGGCCAAGCAACATGGAAGCTTCTGTCAGATGTGATGTTTCTTTTCTATTTTTTTCTTTTTTTATTAAGGAAATTTATTGCAAAATGAATCCAGATAAAACAAAATGTAAAAGGCCAGTAGATATTCTAACAACACAGGACAGAAAGTAAAGAATATCAGCTTTGTCTTAAGATGGACATTAATGGCTTACATTTAACCGTAGAATCCGTTTAGCAAGTGCAACGCATCATAAGTAACTTTTAAAAAAGCATTATTTGGTCAAAACAGAACACAAAGTGAGATCCAAGTTTACAAAGGACATAACTGCAAATGAAAGAAATGTATTGGTCAGTGCACTTAGAAAGAATTTGACATTTTGGGAAGTAATGTTTAAACTCACTTTCATGCCGAGAGTTACATGAGAGTTTTGACATTTGTTTGGTAAAAATGAAGCTGTAGCTAGATTTCCAACTCAGCTTAGCATAAAGACTAGACTAAGAGAGAAATAGCTAACCTGGCTCTGTTTGTAACAAAATTAGTGTTGGGGAGTACCTGGTTACATGTAATTAGTTAGTGTAATTACAAAATGTAATTGTAATCAGTTACAGTTACTGTGAAAAAATAATTAAATTACAGATAATCAAAGTATTGGTGATTACAAAGGGGTTACATCTATATCGGTTTTGGTAAAAAGCTATAGGGGTGGAACAGTGGTTAGCACTGTCACTTCACAGCAGGAAGGTCCTGGGTTCAAGCACTGGCCGATCCCATGCCTGTGTGGGGTTTACATGTTCTCCCTGTGCCCGTAGGAGTGTGTGTGGTGGTTTGTCTACATGTCAGCCCTGTGATAGACTGATGACCTGTTAAGGGTGGACCCTGCCTCTCACCCAATGTCAGCTGGGACTGGCTCCAGTCCCCCACGACCCTCTTCAGGATAAACAGTATAGATAATGGATGGGAAAAACTTATATGTGTTCTGTTGCTGTGCATTTTGTCATAATGCAGGAGTGTGTTATTTTAGTATACTTCCAGACAATGCAGTCCTGCAATGCTGTTGAAACAAATAATGCCATCATGGTTAGGATGGCATTATTTGGCCATTTGGCAACATACATTAAATTTTGAACATTGCTTTTGATTGGTTTGGCTTTGCACCACCCCTTGTCTGTCAATCAAATCATGGCACACTGCTCTATACAGCCTGGCTGTGACCAGGGAAGAACCTTTTTTCAGTGCTGGAAATTCAACTATATTTTCAGAAAATGGCTTTGCTTAGTGCCACTTCAGGAGGCTATGAGATTCAACAGTAATGTATTATGTAACTGAAGTTAGGTTGAGAGACTTTTAATAAAGGTTTTACAGTAACAGTAATAAGTGTTGAGTACTGTTGTGAGGTCACAATTTATGTTATGGCTTTTCAGCTTTATCTTACTTAAAAAAAAAAGTAATCAGAAAGTAATTAAAATGAATGTTACATTACTTGGAAGAAGTAATTAGTATTCTGTAATCTATTACATTTTAAAAGTATCTTTTTCAGCACTCCAGTTTTATGAAGATGATGCGCTGGTTTAAACTATTTAATTGTTGAGCTTCGTTGGAGCTGGTGACAGATAAGCTAACCAAGAAAATACATTGTCAAGGACAGTGAACAGCGGATAGACCTAGAGCTCACTGGCCTTAAGGCTGACATGGATCAAATAGAATTTTAAGTTAAAGGTGCAGTTCAGCAGATTTTGTTACTTTTGGACACAGCTGCGCTAATTGTTTCCTCATTTAAAATCTTTGTGTAATCTAACCTAACGAGCTACTGGCTGTACCCTAATGTTTAGCATGAGGTGTCAGTCTCCATATCTCTCAGCAACAAACCAAATAAACATATTTCTCAAAATATTAAATTATTCCTTTATGGTTTACTGTGTGAAAAACAAACAATTACTGGCCAAGTCTAAAACTTTAAAATGTGTTTTGAAATCCTCACATTAGGCTAACTACTGCGTGTCTAGGCTGGACCCGGTACATGTTTGTGCAGCATTCACAGTAAAGATCAGAATATATTACATTTTCATATTCACAAGTGCTAATAATGGACATTTCCACTTTTTAACTAAGAGTGGTTTAAGAAAGCTTTTCGAGGTGGTTCCTTCACTTTGCATCACATTTCTAAAGAGAAGTGATTTACAATGAAATGTCTGTGGTCAAAATGGTAGCACTGGAGTTTTCTGGTAAATCAAAAAGAGCCCCAATCTATTAGACAGGAATGTCAGTATAAATACAGGATACTTTATGCTGGATAAAGTATAAATATAAAAACATAAAATAAATAAACGTGATTGGCTTGGAAATGGAGTAAATTTCTTTAGGTAAAAAAAAAAAGTACTTAGAAGAGAAAACAGAGGTGGGGATGGACTTTTCATTAATATTTGTCTGAATTTGCAGCTAAAGAAAAACTGACTTACATTAGATCCTTTTTATTAAGATCTATCAATAGCTTTCATGGACAGTAAATTAATATAAAATTGAAGGGAAAAAGATTTTGTCATAAAATGTTGCAAATAAGGCACAGTCTGTCAGATGATAAAAAATAGTTTAGCAAAGATACTAATTTCTCACACTAATGTCATACTGTGGAAAAATAAGCCAAATAATAAACAGATCTAGTATAAAAAAGAACTTTCAAAGGAATGACAACCATTTCTACACACATATCCTAAGCTCAAGCAAATTGTGATAAATGTTTTAAGCAAGAGGTGCACAGTGAGTTTTTTTTTATATTTACATCAAATGATGAACTGATTACATAATACACCTAATTTGTGGTTTGTGTCCTCTCCTACACCCCTGACAAAATATGCAGATGTCAACTATTCTCTGTTAGTACAAACAGCCAGTGATATTTACAAAAAGGTTGTACTAAGCAATCCAATTCATCTGGCAATTCCTTTGGTTTTTCCAGTAATACAAACAGACTCAGAAAGTATACAATGGTTGTCAAAATGTGTCTTCAAGTCTAGGTGGTGTAACACTGACACTGCATAAAGTGTTGGTATAAAGCACTGTAATCATGTCTTTCCATTATCTAGAAAATCCTTCATGTGTCCACTGTCATACTTTTTTGGCAGTTGTGCGCATTGTTGTCCAATCAGACAAAGCTCACGTCTTTGGATTCTAGGTATGATGACAGCACGAGAACCTCAACTCAGTGAAGTGGAGAAAGTAAGTCAAAATATAATTCTGTAGTTCAGCTTCTGACTTAGCTGTAAATTTTTGAAAAGCTATAGGCTAATGGTCAACTTTATATAACATCACATTATATTATGACAAGATTGTATGTCAGGCACTGTAAGGGCAGAGTTTGGTTCTTTGGTATGGTCAGAGCTGATAATTAGTGGTCCATACAGCTACTTTCAAGCCAGTGTATGATGGCTAATTACTAGCTTGTTTCTAGCCAGCACATAGGCTGTGATGTGGCTTTTCACCAGTGCTCCAGGTGAAGGTCCATAGCAGAGTTCAAGTTAATGTCTGTGACATCCAGGAACTCTGTGTTGAAGATGCTGGGGCCACTGGGTGGAGCAACACTGAAGGCTGTGGCTGAGCTGGGCGGCGTCAGGTCCAGCCACTCCATCGATTCCCATGGGGCTTCGCTGAAGGTCATGCTGAGCATCCCTTGTACCTCGGGAATGGTGGACACCTTGGTGCCGATGGGTGACAGAGGAGTGTCCATCAGATCTCTGTTGCTCAGAAGTTTGTCCCGACCCATCCCATCCTCGGAAGCCATTTTAAGAAGGGCCACGTCCCCTCCTCGACCAGTTGAACTTCCCAGGAGAGTCTCCATGTGGCTCCCAGTGACATGACTGGCCGAGTGGTCGTAAGAGAGCTGAGCAGGGGACAGGTGTTCGTAGTGTCGATGAAACCTTGGGATGAGGAGGCCGGGACACCCTGGGGACACAGTAATGTGAGGCACAACTTTGCTTACAGAGGACCTCTCCCTCTCTTCTCTGGCATTAGCTGGCATCTCTTAAAGAGAAAGAGGAGAGGAGGGAGAGTCACAGCAGGTAGTGGAACCTGTACCAATGTACAGAGTGCGGCTCCGATTCACAAGTGACACCAGTGCACTTGTAATGATTTTATTATATGTCGATTTACTCATACGCATCGGCATGCTGAGTGCCAGCTACAGTTTTATTTCTTGTTGCTAGCAGTGAATTTCACCTTACCTCCACTCTCTATGAGCACATCCAAAAGTTCATCCATCTGCTGACTTCTGGTCAGTTGCTGTAATGGTAATAAAAAAGTGACGTTTTATTAATTCAACAATGCTGTAAATATTAAAACTTCAATACAGCTATAATGAAGGATTTGACATGAAAAATATGCAAGCTTTCAAGCAGTCAGACTATAGTTTCTGGAATACAAACTTGTCTTGGAGACTAGTTTTATAGCTTAAGACCAAAAAGCAAGATGTATGCATCCTAACCCTCCAGTCCTAACTGGACTGGTTAGAACTGTAATACTAGCTATTTTTCAAATTGAAAAGCACTAATACTATATTCTTTAGAAATTATGTCTGCCTTCAAAAAATGTTTGTACTGCTAAAACGCCAGTCTGCTACAGACTTGGTAAAGGGTGAAAAGTTAGTGCTGTGAACAAAGCAATGGGATGAATAACAGAGGTGCGTTACAGGTAATGGACTTAAAGAGACAAAAAAGAGAAGATAGGGAAAAATGGAATTAGAGCAATGCCGATAGGTCAAATAAAATCTCTGGCCAGCCATTATCTACTCCATTTTAGCATGAATTTGAGTTTACCTGCTTCACTGCATCCTCATAGCGTGGGGGCTGTCTTAAGTCAGATGCATCTGAATCTGAGCTACTGAAGGCAGGGGGAGAGATCTGGCATTTTTGGCCAACATGTCGAGGAGAGGGCAATACTGACATCTATGTGAGAAATAGGTGAAAAGTGACATTAGCCCACCAATTGGAATAGGGGACTTAAACAGTGAACTTTAAGAAACGGGCTGGCGTTCTTGTAAAGGAAAAGTCACTGACGTGAAGGAACTTGTAATGAAAACAGATGAACTCGTGACAAGAGTGCTAATGAACCTCATGACAAAAGACAATCATAGAGTAAGAGACAGATCATGAATGGAAAAGAAGCAAACGGTTATATGAATGTGAGGTGATTTAGATGAAGTACATGACACCGACGTGACAGAAATGCAAATGCAGCGCTGACATGATGTTTACCTTTGGCTGCATATGCTGGTTGTCAGCCTTGGCTGAGCTGTTGTGGTTAAGGCCACAATCAGAAGAGTTGTGAAAGACTCCCTGAAGACCTCTTTGGTCAGAAGGATAAGAACAGTTCACTGGCTGGGCCCCACTCTTCTGCTGCATCTGCAGCCAGATGTAAAATAACACCATGACAGCATGTACATGAAAAGAACTTGGAGATATACAATACTGTGGTTACAGTTCTTTGACTGGTAACCACAGTATTGTACTGGTATTAGACTGGTAATGTGTCTAATACTTTATGACCAAATACCTCCAGGAGTAATAAACACCTTTATAATAAGGTGATAGGATAGTAATAAATAGTGATTAGTGATAAGAAGTAATGACCTTCTCATCAGCATCCACGGTTTTCTTTGGTACTAATTAGCTGATGTTAGCATGCTAACATGCTAAAAGCACTTAAACATCGCCTATTAAATATCAGTCACTGTGAACATGTTAGCATGCTTATGTTAATACTCAGTTTATGTTATGTTATTTCTCCACAGAACCATTCAGAGTGTTTTGTGTCTATGAATACATCATACCTGCATGTTGCATGCTCTGTTGTTGCCCTGGATG
Source organism: Monopterus albus (assembly GCF_001952655.1). Classification (NCBI taxonomy): domain Eukaryota; kingdom Metazoa; phylum Chordata; class Actinopteri; order Synbranchiformes; family Synbranchidae; genus Monopterus; species Monopterus albus. Next base: position 28,310 of record NW_018127997.1, read on the forward strand.
TGGGGGTGACTGCAGCTGTCTCTTCCCAGTGGGGGTGACAGCAGGTAGGGGTTATTAGGAGATGACGGCTGGGGGCTACTGGAAGCCTTTCCGTTGGGAGATTCTTGCGGTGAGCACTGTGGACTAAGGAAAGCAGACATGGTGGAGGGGCTGCCAGAAGAAGGTGCTGTGTCCATGCACTGTGGCCCACTGGGCCCCCCTACATTGGAGACGGAGGTGTTGCAGTGCCCCATATCCTCCATGCAGCTGCCAGCAGGGCCCTTCAGCTGTTTGGGAGAGGACAGTGGGCAACTGGAGGACAGGGACACAGGCTCCTGCTTGACAGTCACCCCAAAGAAGTGCTGGCCCATAATGGCTGGAGTCTGCTGGTGCTGCATGGAGCGGTGAGATAGAGGAGGGACTGTGTCCTGTGTTGCTCCATAGCAGCGCTTCCGCTTGTGTAGCTGCATTTTCAGCTCTTCGACCTAGCAGGTAGGGTCACAAAGGTCATTATGTCAGTGCTTTTGTGTATCAGAACATGGTGGTGCTTATTTGTCTGCTTTCACTGTCAGTGTTGTTATGTGTAGTTGGCTCACTGTTATGGCTCACACTAAATTCAACCTAAATGCCACTGGTCATGTTATTAACACATGTATTTCTCCTACTATGACAGTTCAAAATGTGTGCTTAAAAAAAGCACAGACAACTGTTTACATGAATTTTAGGCAACAAAGTCATTCAAAGTTTGAAAAACTTTGAAAGGTGTGTCTCTTTTCGTTAATTCTTTTGAAGCTTTAAAGCTAAGCAGGATTCACTGCAGTCTGATATACTGATGGTCACTCACCTGTCTCTGCTCCTGGTGCAGCTTCCACGTCAGTTCCTCAATCACTTTCTGCTTTTCCACCAGCATTTTATCTTTTTCAGCTTCAAGGCCATCCATACCTCCACCCTCCCCCGCCCTGTGTCCTCCTAAGCCATCCTCTATGCTGAGCTGGGCCGGGGACGGCTGCAGAGCGAACTGTGTAGGTGACGACATGGGAACGTCGCTGAAGCTGTCAGGGAGTGAGCCACTGAGGGACAGCTCAGACGAGGCCGGGGAGATGGGAGGGGTAGAGGAGGTGCTGGGGTAAGGGTAGTAGCCTCCCTGGGACAGAGCACTGGAAGAGGATGGAGACTGGTAAGAAGACAGGGACCCCGTGGGTGTGACAGGGAAGGTCACTGTGGTGATGTCAGAGGAGCCCGAGGGCGAGGAGCCAGCATTATAGTCCTTGAATGGCCTGAGTCGCTCAATGAGGGCAGTCTTGGTGCCTGAGACAGGCATGCCACGCATACGCAGGTGCTGCCTGAGTTCTGATACCTTACACACCAAAACAACAGAGATTGGATTTGATGGAGCATTTGTTGTACAGCATAGACTGTTTATTTGAATTTCATTTCCACACCACCTACCTTCAGGTCATCCAAATTGGCTGGCAGGGGCCCAGGTTTGACCGGTGAGACGTTACTTTGACTGGGATATGTGTTCTTGACCGGAGAAGAGGAGTTGCTGTTGGCTGTGCTGGGTGGAGCATTGGAGCTACCAGCTGATATCTGCTCACTGGCTCCTCTAGAATGGCACCATTAATGTGGCTTAGTCCATTACAACAACACACAGTAAAATATACACTTGGTGTCACTTTCTAACAAGAAGTTCATTGAACTTAATGGTTAAATCTTATGAGCCAGTGCTTTATAGATAAGCTATAAATAAGAACACACTTTAAAATCTATATACCAATGCACTAAAACTGTATTATTTTCATATTAACAATGAGTATATGTAATGTGAGAGGAGTCATGTTTAGCAAATAAACCAAAGAGAAACTTTTAGTGCCTTTCAGCTCATTGTTTTGATCTTAGGACCCATCACTTTACTGCTTTGGTTCAGTCCCAAATACAACAGACCATACACTGGTTTTCAGTGAACAAGCTGTGACACCTTCTCAACACCAACCAGCAGACAGACACAGTTAGCGACTAGCTGGTGAACATAATGGAGCATTTAGCAGCCAGATGTTTTTCTCGGCAGCTGCAGCACAGCACAACTAAAACAGAGTGAAAAGTGCCCAACAGCATGGCTCCATATCAATTCCAATGTTTTTTAACATTACAAAATAATAAGTCATTAGTTGGTGAGGCGTCTACAGCTTGTTTCTGGAGTCCCCCAGTGGCCAAATTCAGTTAATGCAGATCTATCATTTACAATTGCAGAGGCCAGGCTGTTGTATTACCCTTCATTAATAACTCATTAAGTATAAATAACCACAGTTAAAGTTTTGTGGATTTTCAGAGAGTGAAATCCTCATTAAGCTTTATTAATGACTTTATATCTGCTACTGCAAAACTGGCGGCTCATTAGAAAGTTTAGATACATTATCCTTTATTAATGACTTGATGGCTTATTAGAAAGTGAGTTACCCAAGTGGAATTATTATTGAATTAGTACAACAAACCTACAGAATTTATTTTATTGTGACAATTAATAACCTACTAATACCACTGGGTTTCTCACCACCTCTTAAGCTATGTACTATACAGATGCAAACTTAAGTTTTCATTCCTGATTTTGGAAGCAGAAGTTGCTAAAATGATCTTAATTCGAGGTCTAATTGCTCACTTGTTTGGAGCTTCTGACAATGTAACACAGTGGTTAGAAAAATCTAAAAGTCTAAACATTTACAGGTCCAGGACAGCTATGCACCTTCATCTGCTGATGAAGACTGTCTGGTGTGGTCAGCAGGTCCAGAAAACTAGGAAGTAGGCCTTGAGTTCAAATTGCTTTGTTAATTTATTTCCTTTAAACATGAACATTAATTAACACTGACAGAATAAACTTGACTCAAGTTCTTCTCAGAAGCTTTTTTAGGAGCATTTCATGTCATCACATCAGCAAATTAAGTTTACTCAGTTGTCATAAATGTGAGTATGGGCCTGAGCGAGCTGCAGGCTGAGGATGACCATGACAGCACGCAGCTGAAAGTGAGCTCGTAAATGGACCTTGGGATTAGATCACTTTATTACTGATTTGCCCAGTAGTGTGACTTACTTGTGGCTCTGGGCTGGTGGGTGAGGCTGGTAGCTGAAGGTAGGCTGTTTCTGCTGAGTCGGGGCCTGTGCCTGTGGACTGTGCGTGTGCTGCTTGGACTGCTGTGTCTGCGAATGTGCGTGAGCATGTTTCTGCTGGCTGAGGATCTGCAGCTGCAGGAAGAGCTGCTGCTGCTGCAGGAGTCGGGCGTAGGCAGAGTCCATGGGTGGAGGAGACTTCTCAGCCTTCTGGTCCGGGGGAATGTACTGGTGGTACTTGAGCTTCTTCACCTTGGGCTTCACATCTTTGGGCTTCTTGTGTCGGTTCTTGTCTGATGTCTTGGACTGGCCAGAGTAAAGAGCGTGAGGCAGTGTGAGCATGCAAGCTGGTGGGCTTTAAAGGGGTTAAACTTGAGGACAAAGGAAAGTGAGCTGTTTAAGAATCAGCTGACCTTGACAGCAGGAACAGGTATTGGGGAAGTAGTAGCCTGACTGTTGTTGGCACCACACAGCCCTTCATCCTGGATTTGGTCAGGTGGGTCTCTGGTTGCTCCCCCCTGTTCACACACAAAAACAAGATATAAGAACCAAGTTTCTCCCAGCTAAAGATCTACTCCAACACAGAAGCTTCTCAAATGTAACTCTGTAGACATTAGTATCTTTAAATACAGGGCTATTGGATGACCAAAACAAGCCATCCAAATACTATGCTGGCTACCGATTCCTTACCTTTGGCATAATGAATTGTATTATAGGTTTAAATTTGAATTGATTTAACAAATACAGCAGACCTTTATGCTAATTAATTTAACAGTTAACTGAAAATAAACTGAAATCTTGCTTTTACATTAATCTTGCGTTTACATTAATACTGTATGTAGGCAGTATATAAGGTCATACAGTTTGCAGTGCTTGTCCAAGGAACACTCTGCAGACCAGTGCACTGAGCTAAATGCTAATGTCAACATGCTAACTTGTGCACAATAAAAACATCAACATGCTGATGTTTAGCAAATAATATTTATCATGATTGACAAATTAAACTAATAACACATAACACAACATATATTTTTATGTTATTAGCTTTTTCAAGTATTTGGTCACAATTATGAGACGCTCATACTTTGAGTATTTTCATTGATGCTACTCTATACAATAGGTCTACTCCACATTTCAGGGGAAAAGGTTACATTACTTTTTACTCCACTACAACAGTCTGAAAAGTTAAGTTATTAGCTGCATTGCAGACTAAGATTTCATGATGAGTGTATAAAATACGGTGCATTTTTATACAGTGAAATAAACTAGTCACAGGTATATAAAGTAATATAGAGTTAGCTTCACTGCGGCCTGCTGCAACATGTAACATGCTTTACAAACAAATTAATCCATCGCTAATCATACGCCAACAGTGGTAGGGGCTGTTTTGCATTTATAATGAGTACACTGACTTTTACACTTTAAAGGTACAGTTTGCTGAAAATGCATACATTGTTTTACTTAAGTAACATTTTCAGTGACAGACTTTTACTTGCAAAAGAGTAGTTTAACATTCTGGTATTGCTAGTTTTATTTTTCAGTAAACAAACTGAATATTTTTTTTCCATCACTGCCTGTGGAGCAGTTTGATGTTTGACAATGTGAACCAAAAAAGTTAATACACAGTCAGAGGATCACAGAGTCAGTTCCAGATTTCATGGCAATCCTATATTTGTCAAGTTATTCTAGTCTGGACCAAAGTGGTGGACTGATCATCACTGCCATTCACAGAAATACTAAAGAAATCTTTTATGCATGAAAACTAGGAATTATACATTACTAATTGTTTGTGGATGCATTCTAAAATATGATGCATCAGTTCAGCTGCATATAAAGAAAATAAAGATGCAGTTTACTATCCTTTATGCTTCTGGGTAAACTAGTCTTGTTTCAGTCAGGCTGATGCACGAGTCTGATGAGTTCTTATCATATTCCCTCCCACAGACAAACATGTCGTGCCAAGTGATTCTAAACAATTAGAGCATAACATACACTTGGCCAATTTATTAGGTACACCTGTACAATTGTATGCAGTTCAATGCAACACTTCCACCTTAACATCTGTTTATGAAGCTCAAACTGTTTCAGTTTTTGGTCAAGTTGTCATAAATGTATAAGTTCAATTATATGTTTATTGTTGTCATAGTTAAAGGTGGTGTTGTAGAGGAATACATTATATCTAAAGCTGTTCCTCTGACCCTCTGATTTATGTAGTGGGGGAGAACAAAAATATAGAGCTTCATAAACACAGATGTTAAGGTGGTAGTGTTGCACTGAATTGCAAATAAGTGTACAGGTGTACCTAATAAAGTGGCTGGTGAATGTATAAGTGAATAAAAATCTACTAGCTGACTTAGTTTTTTTGACACTATGTTTGCTATTGTTGCCTGTATGTTGACCTGCCTGCACGTTTTCTGCAACTTGCTCTACTTTCTACTAAGTTGCATTTACAGTAGAAGGTGTGGAGACTGCTTTCCAGACAGTCAGTTTGTAATCCAAATGGAATAAATACCCCCAGAAATGCACATGTATTGATGTTTCCTCTGTAAAAGTATTCCAGAAAGTTCTAAACATACATTTCAAACTGACATGATACAGTGAGAGGTGATGATTCAGTTGGAGGACCGCAGATATAAACGTCTAACAGATATAAACAACCCTGTTTTGGCATGAATTTCAATCAAGTGACCGCTGCTGACCATGACCGTTGGAATGAGGTCATTGTGAGTGAAAGGTAAGCAGTCAGCTGTGACTCGGCGTGCAGGAATGTGACACCTGCCTAGGTCAACTCAGTACAACGCTCAGTGGAAAGCAGACTGAGGGGAGTGTGGCAGTTCACTTTGCCACCACAGGAGGGCAGAACAACCACAGGAGTGGGAGCAACTACTGCAGGTGCAATATAAGACAGGCTGACAGATAACAGGCATAGAAGACAAAGCAGGCTTTTACTTGTCGTGGGCTGGTGAGGGCAGGTGAGGAGGAGGAGGAGGGCGTGCTGCCGACAGCCTCAGATGAAGGGCAGGCTGAGCCCTGCGACTCGTCACTGTGGTGCTGTTCTGGAGACAGACTCTCACTGCTGCTGTCCTCCTCAAACGCATATGAGTCCTCCTGCTTAGGGAACTTGCCATGGTTCACTGTAAGGAGAGCAGACAGAGAGGCAGCTGTGGGGTCAGTGAGGTGGCGGACAACACAAAAGGTTGCTGTGTGTTGTCTTTTGTTGTTTGTATTGTGGCTATCGTTCCCATCATTAATGATAACATCTGTACTCACCAAAGTCGTGTCTGAGCTCTGTACCCACACAGCAAGTACAGCAGGATGTCAGTTTGTAAAAGGACTGTTAACAAGGACAGTCTGGGTCATAATGTTTCTGTTCCCCTTTGGGTTCTTTTACAAAGCATCTGGCTAACCTGGAGGTCTGTTTAAAACCTGCTTTCTCTACTTGTGCTTCTTGCTCCATCTCCTACAGTTGTACAGCTTTAGTCTGATTTACCCGCTAACCTATTTCTAAACTGCACCCTTTTACTGTCCTGCTGCAGCTGCCACAACCTAGACAAGAGAAGCTCTGAGCTGATGAAAAATGGTGATATGTGCATCTGAGTGGCATTTAGTTATAACGTATGCTCTCAACAGTCAAGCAGCAGTGAGTGATTTGCAAACTTCGTCCATCAGTTAGAGATAAGGGCATAATTCCCTGTGGTCTTCATAATGAAAATCAAAGTACAAGGTCATATAGTATAAAATATAAGGTCTAGATCTAGAGAACTGCAGGAAGTTCAGGATTAGTGTATTAAAAACACAGCAATACATAACATTCCTAATATGTCTGTATTTTTGAGTTATATAAAAAGCTTAATAACCATCCATCCATTTTCTACCGCTTATCCAGGATCGGGTTGCGGTGGCAGCAGGTTTAGTAAGGTAGTCCAGACTTAATAACCATTTTTTGCAGAATGAATATCAACAAACCAGCTGCCCATCATCTAGCTTAGTGAGTACAGTGATCCCAACAGGGAAGATGGCAAAAAGTCCAAAATGAGACCTAAGTTGTAATAAACAGGCAGTAAGCTTTGATGGTTGGCACAGGAAGGGGAAACAGGGGACTGAGTGTTTATGTGCAGCTTAGACGCACACTGTACATAATGTATATGAGCAGCGGTATCCACACACTGCCTGTCTATCACTGACACCTAGTAGGACACTCAGCCCAGAGGTGTTACGCTGTGTGGCTGATGTGGGTGAGAGACTGACACAACCACTTCACATCTACCACCGTCCTGACTGGCTGGGCTGATAGGAAACATGGCTCTAATTGGAGGAGCTAAGAGCAGCTATCTAACAGAGCTGAAGGGACAGAGCCAGGGGAGGGAGGTGTGTGTGTGTGTGTGTGTGTGTGTGTTGCGTGCATGTGCAGAGGTATAAGATTCTCTTTTTGTGTCCAAACATGTGACAGCCAGGAACAGATCCTGGTTTTAATCACAGCGCCAGGCCCATTCTGTCCAACTCAGTGTTCTTGTGCTATAGAGTGAGAACCAAAAAGTCTTTTTTTCTAGAGTGAGGACATTTTTGGAGCGTGAGGCCATTTTTGGCTGGTCCTCACTTTTTGAAACACCTTTTTGAGGGTTAAGACTTTAGGGTTCTGGTTAGAATTAGTTAGAATTAATTAATTAGCATTTAGTTCTGATGATTAAAGTTAGGCTAAGGGGCTAGGGAATGCATTATGGCAACAAGTGCTCTCACAAAGACTGAAGTACAAGAATGTATGGCCTCACAATACACACACACACACACACACACACACACCCATGCTGTGTTTTCATTCCTTGTGGGGACTTTACATTGACTTACATTCATTTCCTGTAGACTTATCCTAACCCTTAACCATAACCACTACTTGCCTAACCCTAAGTGGGGAACCTAACCTTAAACCATGTAGCCACCCTAAAATTCAGTGATTTGCTTGTGGGGACCAACCTCTGGCCGAGTCCCCACAATGTGCATGTTAACAGGTTTCGGTTCCCATAATGTAAGTAACACAAAGGCACACACTCTCAGAGCTTAACACACAGCTTAGTGCATAGCATTGTACTAAATGCCATTTTCCTCCCACCTGTTCATATGTAACTCCTTCACAGACTCATGTGTGACTTTGCTGGTCTTGCTGTGCTATATACAGTCCTGTACATGTTGTTTCCATGAGTTTGATGTCACCAGGAGATTGAGATGGCAGAATTACAGGAAATGTGTTAGCCATGCACACTTCCGCTTTTCAAGAGGCCGGGTTAGAAGTTACAGCAGGTCACATAGTTTCCAAAATTACTAGACAGAGGTTGAAACAATCACTGGGGGTGTTGTGCAAGGGGACACAGAGCTTTGAGGTGAGGGGTTAATGCTGCAGGCAGAGGAGAATGCAACAGCCTGGTCCGGTCATGGAGCTTTGTAGGTGGCTCACTGGAGCCGCAGAGGCCAGTTAAAGCAGAGACAAAAGAGGGAAGGAGGTGGTTGCAAACATACACACAGGTATGCCCACACATGCACACAAGGATGCATTCAAATACACATCCCCACTTCTAAAGAAAAAGGGTGGATCCAAATACAGCTGCTGTTCATCTCAGTAAATGGTGCTCCCCTCCTCCTACAGAGGTAGTGTAAACCAGCTGACCGCAGCTCGCCGGCTCCTTTACGCAACATGTTTACTGGAAGCTCAAGGGGGGAAAACATAAACCCGCTAAAACACCACAGTCTCAAAAACACTGGCTGCGCTGCCAAGAATGATATAGAGAGAGTGAGTAACATGTTGGGGATCAGTGTGAGGTCAGAGCGGCGCGGTGGGACGGCTGCAGCCTGACGCTTCATACAGCACTAAATTAGCGGAATGTCTAAGCATGTATGCTGTGCATTTCCTTAAATCAAACACTGGAGGAGGCGGAGGTCTTGAGGGGACTCCCTACACACTTGAGTCCACTGTACACATTTGTAAATACTGGTGCCAAAGCAGGCGCTTTGTGAAGAACATTAGACTTTTCAGTGCCACAATAGCAACATTTCTACAGATCCAGATTGGTTATAAGAAACTTTCTGGAATAAGCATGATGTTCTGAAAATGTAAACAACATTCTTAGCACAAGTAAAACAAATAAATAGTTTTGCTGGCTAACAAATTGGAATCACTTTAAGGACGGACAACAGGAAGCAGGTAGTTTGACCAGTAGAATGTAAAGGTGGGGAGTCAGAGCCACAGAAACACAAACTTGGATTGCAAGGTTAAGTAACAGCCCAAGTTGTTTCTTAATATTTAGCTATAAATGTTGGCGATTCATTAATAAATGTTCATACATTTCTCACTTTTTAATACATCATCTATTCTGTAGCTTATAAATGAATAATAAAGGGTCTTTAACCCATCAAGCTAAAACAATCAAAAGTATGTTTTGCTGTGTTATTATTATGCTCAATAATGTATTTTCATAATAAACAAGTAAGGGACCATGGGGATTTCAGGGCCACAGTTGTGCACTAAAAATCGGCTGTATCTTGAGTCATTTACTTTCATTAAACCTTTTCATCTAATGCACAGGAAAAATAGCAGCCACATCATGCTGTTGTCAATGTTGTGATCATAATGTTCATAAATCTACAACAAACTATTTACTTTTAGTTGGTGCTTGTTTGACACAACGATGTGACTGTGTTGAGCTCCAACACTGGACTTCGGACCACTCAGCAAATGACTTGAACAGTGATTTGTTAAAATATACACACACACAGTCAGTAGGGAAACGTGCTGTCTTTTTCTTTCACAAACGTGGAGTCACGCAGGCTGAGATGCAGCAGCTGTTAAAAGGTGTGTTGCACTACATGGTGGCTTCACTCTGCTGATACCTGTCACTGTGATGGCAGAATCTAAGGGAATGATATTCTTTTGGACCAGCTCCAGCGGCCCTGGCCTGAGAGCCAGCTTCTCATTCAGGTCCTTGGTAAGCCGGGCTCGCTTTAGCCTCAGCTGGGCTTCCAGAGAGGAGCCATCTGAGGCCGGGTCTGCGCAACACACAGCAGCACTGCACCATCAACAATGTACTCACACAAGTCTGAACTTACTGCAGCAGTACTGTACATACATTTACTCAAGATCTGTTCCGAAGAACAATTTTAGAAAGACTTATAGTTAGTTTTCAGCTTTACACAATCTCATTCTTCTACTGCATTACAGTTCATGTGAACCCCACCGTGTTAATGTGACAGCTTTAGTTAAAAATTGGTATGCATTGAATTAAACTATCAAGTATAAGATAGGTTAAACTGGATACAGCCAGATACAACATTAATGCATCAGTTATCATTTTATAATACAGTGAAAGGGACCACTCTGTGGCACAATGACTACCTTAACTTTTCAAATTTTCAGTGCCATCACTGTGATAGCTGCCACATTCAAGTTTGAAGAGGTTCAAACCAACACACTTCTCATTTGAATTCATCCAAAAACATCTAATCCTAAATTACGTGACTGCAGTCACGTGATAGAACATGCCTACAGACTCAGTGTGACCACTCCAGACTATACGCTGCCGTACTCTCTAATGGGCTCACATTACAAGGACTTTACTAGGAGCTCCTACGACTAATGTCTAGATCATTTCAGCATTCCAGCGCATGGCTGAAAAGGGCTTAAGAGGAATACTGGATGTTGCTGAATGCTGCTGTTAGCTCCTGCTTATAACCCTGCCCATGATTTTTCCTGTCCTGTTGGCACAACAGTATATTTCAACAGCTGAATTTTGCCTGATTGTGCTGTTTCACCTGAAAGACAAGCTAACGTCACAGCATGCTTGTGTTTACAAAGTCTGAAATAAGAATAAGCATTAAAAAACCTCTGCAAACTCTCAGGACCTTAACACACAGCAAACATACAATTCATTCATATTTATTTTGCACATAATCTAACCTTTCTCTTCAATAACAAGAATGTATATTTTCTGATTCATAACATAACACACGCACACACACACACATATATATGTAAACTTATAAAATGTATTTTATACTTTTCATAACTCGTGAAAGCGATTTTATTCCAGTTTGCTCTGTTTTTCATATCAGTCAAGTCAGGTTTGTCTAGAGTCCCATCTGCCTGCTGCTACCCATTTTTCTTGATTTCATTTCATTCACCTGTGCACTTTAACCCTATTGCATTCAGCTGTCTCCACCAAACACTATGCACATGGTTTCCTTCAGCTTTCAGTAATCAGTATTTCTGTTTTGGATGCATTCTAACATCTGTCCAGCTGCTCCACTCCTCAGTACAGCAATGCACTTTGAGCACTAGAAAAACAAATTGAGTGGCTATAATTAAAGGGCTGTGTTGGGTGAGATTTCAGCCTTCCGCCATCTCTCTCTGTTAAATCCAGGATAAATAATCAGAGCCCAAGTGAACCAGGCTTGGCCCACCACCTGTCCACACCACTCACAGGACGTACACAAAATCACTTTCATTATCTGAGTGCAAGAAGGAGACCACCGGCACTTATTTGGTCAAATACAGTGGATTATTCCTGAAGGATGGAAGATACGGTGCCAGAATGGAATGAAAGATGTTGCATTTTGAGCTGGACAACTCATGTAAGGTATTACTCTCTGAAATGTTATGTTTCATAAGAAAAGTACAAAAAATAAATCCAACATTAAAATTAGGTTACTATTCATCTACAATATCAAAATGTCTTCATCTCCAAATAAAGAAAATATTTGGCTTACTGTCAATTCATACTTGACATCTATCAATCTCTATAAACTTTGAGGGAGAGAACAAAGGAGGTAGAGAGGATAGATGTCTGTCACTGTGGGTGAAAGAAGAAAGAAAGGATGAGAGAAAATACTGATGGAAAGAAGGAGGACGAGTATTAGGATGGGACAGGGAACAAAATTAAGGAAGGAAACCCAGACCTCTGAAGGATGTAAGGTAAGAAAAACTAAGGACGAGTAGGCTGAACGTTGTGATGGAAGATGAAGAGATGGATGAACGCAATTAATATTTAGAAAAAAGCTGTGGAAGACAAATGTATGATAAAAGTAATGTTGTAAAATGGCAGAACGGGGGCAATAAAGGTAGGAAGAAAAAGAAATAAGGAAAGAAAACCAACAGAACCAAATAAAAAAAAAATCATGTAGACGTGAAGGTTTAAATAACAACGGGAGGCCAGAATAGAAATGAAAGGAAGGAAAGAAAGTGGAAGAAAGGCTTATATAAAAATAGAGAGAAGAGAAAACAAACAAATGAAGAAATTAGGTTTTAAATAAGATGGAGGAAGGAAGGAAGAGGAGGAAAGAGAAACACTAGAAATGACACTAGAAAGACAAACAATATGTCAAAATAAAGGTTGAAATAGGAAAGAGAAAATTTTACAGTAGAAATAAGGTTACAATAAAAAAAATGGAGAAAAGAAAGAAAGAAAGGTTGTGAAGGGCAGTAGGTCGGCCAGTGCCCATCTTCAGAAGGAAGCTGTCAGCCCGCGGGCTCACTGGTGAGCCGTCACCATCCACCAGCAGGGTGACATCATCACTTCTTTATAACTCAGCTTCACACACTCTCCACCCTCACCTGATTCAGCATCCCAGGAACACACAGAGCTTTTAGCCGGTTTCAACTGTTTAAGCAATCTGCCTGAAAACGCGTTCGACCGTGGCTGAACTGACTCGCATGGGTATAATGTTACACAGTCCGGTGAGTCTGAAGCTGGCTTGCAGACGTTTAAACATTCTGTAGTAGTATTAAAACATATATGCACTTTAAACTCATTGAAATACATATACCTGCTGACTGGATCTGTCAAATATAAACACTACACTAAGAGGAAAGATGTGTGGTGCATTAGTCAGGAATGATTCCCTTTGTGTTTCATTCCACTGAGGATTAAAGCGCTGCTGCTGTCAACATGAACATGGGGTGATTTTATGCACAATAGTGCACAGGAAAGAGCACAGTAAACCTTCAGCTACAGCCCTGTTATCTTTACAAGGAAATATTAGATTGTTGTGTGTGCAGAGGCAGACCTGAGGCCCGCAGGCAGACAGTGTGCTCCTATGCAGGCCACACGCCAGTCAGGCCAGAGAGGCTGGGGTGGGTTCTTGAATAGCTAATAAACACCAGATGTTCCCTGGGTAATGTATACACAGACCCTGTGCCGTGTCCATCTCACAAGCAGGAATAACACAGGCAGAATCTGAAGGATGCAGCATCTGAAGGATACCAGCGACAGCAGCAGAGGAGGAGGATGCTGTGTCACCCCGAAGAAGTCTGATTTCTGGGGGGCAGACATAAAAAGCTAAGATGATGTTCTGGTGAGTGATAAGGCATCCAGTGCGTGGGTGTAAGAAAGTGTCTACTAACAAATACAAGTCTTTGCAACCCTCTTCCATCTGCATCACTGCCTGCAATCAAGAGATAAACAGCCAATTGGAAATTCTTTTTTAAAAAAGCACTGGCCAATTGCATTTCTCCTTACTGCCTTATCTGACACAGACTCCTAGAAACTGATAGGGCCTTGCCGGGCCTCTGGATTCCATTCCCCCGCACACTTACCAGCAGTTTATCTGAAGGCTGGAGCCTCTGTGAAATGGCAAACGGTGCCAGAGATATCATTCAACAAATCCCCGGCCCGCTGTCCAAGTCCCCAGTCCCCCTGTTGTTCTTGCACTACACACTGGCACCGCTCATTGCTCCCATGTTTGCCAAAACGACACAACTTTGCTTTAAAGTATCAGAAATCGATAAGATCTTAGTTTATAAGAGGCTCTCTGCTGCGTAATGTCTCATGCTAAACAAACAGAGCGTTTTGCTTTGAATATTTGAAATGACCGTGTGTTGGCAGTTCAAGCTTAGCGAGTGGCATTACAGCGCTGCCCTGACTTAGAGAACACGGGAGGTCACACACTGTAGCAACAGTGCCTCCAGAGTACGCTCAGAACAACCAGGTCTACATGTTCTTAGCAACATTATTTATATCTTATGTGACAGTAACAGTACAAAGCCTCTGGCAGCTCACGCTCAATGTTGCATTTGGGTATGATGCAGTGCTGTGCTGTAAACAGGTACCATCTATGTAAATCTGGCAGAGCAGTCTGTTCCTTCTGAGGCCAAGAGCCTCTTCCAGCATGAGAGCATTCCTCAGCGGTCACTCACCGACCTGTCGGCCGACTCGCTGGCTGCATATATCCACCTGCTCCCTCTGCCTGTGGATTTATCTCTTGCTTCTGCTCAGTCTGCTTCTCTTTAGTACAACTGTTAGTGTAAATATCTGTTTTTTGTAATGCTTTCGATTTTGTTTTGTTCAAAATAAGTTTCTAAATCAAGCCCAGGTCTAATGCTACTACTACAACCCCAAATCAGAAAAGGCTGGGACAGTATATGAAATCAAAATTAAAACTGAAAACAGTGATGTGTAAATCATCTGTGTCCTGTATGACATTGAAAACAACACAGCAGCACATTATTTGATGTGATACCTCATCAATTTTATTCTTTGTTCAAAATAAACACTCACTTCACTGGTGCCTGCAACACGTTCCAAAAAAAGTTGGGATGTTGTATTTCAGGGCCAGTAATGAGGTAAAACTATGAAAAGATTCCATTTGAAACAGGTGATGCCAACAGGTGACCAAGCCCTTTAGGCGCAAAGATGGGCCGAGGACCACCAGTTTGCCAAAATATGTGTGAGAAATTTATTGAAATGTTTAAAAACAATGTTCCTTAAAGAAAGAGAGGAAGGGATTCGGATATGTCGCCCTCTGCGATGCAGAACATGATTAAAACAGTCAAGGAATTTGGAGGGATTTCAGTGCGTAAAGGGCGAGGGTCAAGCCTGGATGATTGTGCTCTCTGATCAGGTATCACATCAAACAATGTGCTGCTGTATTATTTTCAATGTAACACAGGACACAGATGATTTACAATTCACTGTATTCAGTTTTAATTTTGAATTTACATACCGTCCCAACTTATTCTGATTTGGGGTTGTACTACAGGTGACTACAGCAGCTGATTTCACTGACTGATTTGTTCTTTTTGGTTGAATTATCTTTTAATTCTGGAGCTGAACCCTTCACCTCCGTCTCTATCCTTGTTTCTCTCTCTTCTTCGCTGGTTCTTTTACAAGCAGCTGGCATCTGATTTTATTGTTTAGTTTCAAAACCGCAATAAACCAGCACAAAACTACTTTATTTTTTTTCTGTTTCTTTTCACATGTCATGCAATATGTCAGACTCAATGATCTGATTCATGTGAAACTTGGGGAAAAGCCGCTTCTCACAACTGCATTCCAAGACTTTCAAAATAATACTGATTGAGCCAAGGGGACCTCTAATTAAAGGGCACATTTGAAAAAGGCAATAACTGCTCATATTTCCCACACTGGACTGGATGTTTGAACTTTTACATTCATGCTGCTCTCCCAACCGGTCAACACACAAAATATTCATTATTACGGTTCTAAATTACAAAATTGCTTGTTTTCAGTGCTTGAATTACAATATTTGCACATTTTAGCTGCACTAATTAATATTTTTCTATTCTAAAGTCTCAAGTTAGAGAGAATTATCACCCACCCCAGCAGTTCACCTCAGCTCTACAGAGAATTTTAGTGCCTTTCAGTTCATTGTTTTGGATTTACTTAGGAGTTTTAATTCTGTCAGTCTAGTTTCCAACAGTTTTTCAGTTAAAAAGCTCTAATACCAACAGACAGTTAGTGACTAGCGGCTAAAGAGATAGATGTTTGTCAGGCACTGGTGGAGACCACACACAGAGCTAAAAAGAGAGTTAAAGGTAGTGTTGGCGATTCCTTCCACAGGCATTTTTTGTTACATTTCTTGAAATTATTTTTTCAATGACAACATAAAGGAAAAAACCTGTGGCAGCAGCAAGGCTAATAAAAGCATGACCAATAATTTTACTTGTCCCAAGCAAAACCACTGAATGGCCTAATTGTCTGTCAACCTACTTCCTACTTGTGTACACTCTGCCCATGCACTCAATGTGCGAGGCAAGAGTCTCCCACAAGGCATTGCAGTTGCAGGCAGACCTGTTGTGTTTTGACAGTTAAAGCTGTCAGAGAAGATACCTACAGCAGCTTTCGTTTGCAAACAGAGACCATATTTGAGAAAGTTACAACTAAAAAAAGAACTGGATGCCACAAGAAGTAAAACCAGAATTAACATTGGTGTGGCTTCTGAACAATGGTGACCACTGAGAGAACGAAAGGGGCTGAAAAGTGAAGCTGTGGTGGCCGTATTTCTGCTGGACAGGTAATTATCAAATATTTTTGGGGGGCCATTTTGTTCTTTTTCTGAAAGTAGTAGTCAGGCAGTGAGCGTTGCAGTGCACGATGTGTTTTGGAGGAGTGGCTTTGGAGAGGAGTCAGAACAAAAGGGTGGGATTTCTTCAGTTGGCTACTTTCAAAATTGAGCTTCCTCTTTCTGGTGTTTCCAGGAATGCAACTATATCCCCAAACATCACCAAAAGATCAATTAAGTTTATGAAACTGGGACACTAGTCACATTTTAAGAAAGAGCAGCAATAGCACACAAATATAAATGTTTCAGTTATAGCATTACGACCCCCTTCCCTGCTTTTTGTTGTTGTTGTTATTGTTCTTCCAGCGAAGGGTTCAGCTCCAGAATTAAAAGATAATTCAACCAAAAAGAACAAATCAGTCAGTGAAATCAGCTGCTGTAGTCACCTGTAGTACAACCCCAACTGAGGGGTCACCAGTACATCTCCTTACTAACTGTTTGTACATTCCCTTGCTTGTTGATTGTATTTCTCTCACTCTTCACTTTTACTGCTTGAGTCATTCTACAGCTTAAAAGCATGTAAGTGGCAGTGTGTGTGTGTGTGTGTGTGTGTGTGTGTGTGTGCCTGCACGTGCAACAGCTCGGTGGTGGAAGGCGTTACTCACGAGGCATGATGCCTTGGTCTGCCAGTTGCTCTCGTGTCCTCCTCTGCTGAAGTCTTAACTGTAGGACTGAAGTTGGAGGAAGGAGAAGCAGAGGGGAAGACAGTTGGATGAGAAGAGCATAAAAGAAGGGGAAAGGTGAGAAAAAGATGTGGAAAGACAGGTAAGGGATACAGAAAAACCAGGAAGAGAGTCTGAGATTTCAAGCCACTTTAAATGCTGGTTCATAATTCTTATGGTTTGATTTAGAACATTTTGCAGAATTTTACTTCATCTACAGGCTGAAATGAAAATGCTACCTATGTGATTCAGCATACACACATATACGTTATGCATGTATCTACAGTATACACATGCATACAGAAAACACACACACACAAAAACCACACTGCTTGCTCACAAATATTTCTCTGAGCAGGATGTAGGGAATGATAAACACAGCTCCTGGCTTTTAAACAGATCTGCCCTGCAGTGTGTGGTCCATGGCGTGCGCACACATTTCTGTGTGCTCTGAGTGTGTGTGTAGACATGGTCTAGGTGGGAGTGCGGGGTCATAAACAGAGAGTCTCCCCCATGTCTCTTGCTCTGCCTGCGTCTGTGCCTCTTTTGCTTTCTTCGTCTGTGTGTCTGCACATCATTCCTCCCCGCTGCTATCTGAAGGTCTCTCAGTGAGATCCTGAATCTGACACATAAGTTTGAAATGTTCCTCCTTTTCCGCAGGGCCCCGATCACTTTCTGCTATTCTTCCCTACCGTTAATTATCTCGCTCAGGTGGTTTATATTCACCCGACTTTGGCTACTTATGAGCACTTTATGAATTTCCTCCACCCTTCCAGCTTTGATGTAATGACTTTCTTCATAGTTTGACTCCCATCACATCATGGGAGCGCACCTCCATTATGTAACACCAGGCCCTTCTCTTCATCTAACGTCTGCTTTAATTTACAGTGAGGGGGTCATGACCTGCTGGTCGCAACACCACAGAAAGCAAACACAGGCAATAGGTAGTGACTGAAAGCTGACCAAACCATGTAAATGATACAGTCTCTGTTTTGTCAAGTTCAGCAATAATAAACACACATCCATGAACTCAGGAACAAATACACAGGTCTTGTCTTCTCTGTTATGGAAATAGCAAGGTGACAAAGGAGTGTAGCTGTTAGTGTTGGCTAGACCTTGTTCTCACTGCTCTCAGTCATGTTTCCAGAGAGGTTTATTATGATTTCTCTCTGAAACGACACAGCAGCTGCCACAAATTCAGTCCTTTTTATTAAAGAGCTTCTTTTATTCTTTTTGCTTCCAAGGTCTAACAGTTAGGGCTGAAAGAGGTTTGAACAAATTCAAGCTAATACATAATCTTTTCAAATTAAATCAAACTCAGGCAATGTAGCCTAGCCCAACCCTAAACTGTGTAATAGTTTCTTTACACTGGCAGTTTCTCCACTGTCTCACTTGAGCAATAAGCTAACATCACAGAATGCCAATTTCATTTTAGGTTAGTTAACAGCCTTGCCTCTTCTGTCAAGGAGAGAGCAAGGTGACAAATGGAGTTTCACTGTTAGTGTCAGCTAATTCTGAGGAGCTCCTTTGGTTTTAACTCAAGAGATGACACGTCACTGCTCCGGGTTACTGACAGACTTATCAGTAAGTCTGTCTGAGCACAGCCAAGCAAAGCAGCTGCTATGTAATCTGGTCTCTTTTTTTTAAAATGGCTCAAATTAATTATTTTTACTTTGTTAATTGGGATGACACCTTTTTCAGAAATTGAGGAAATAGAGGGACATAAAGTGGTCATGGAAAGGTTTTTAATTAAAAGACAAAACATCATTTGTTCCACATAATTCTAACACAACCCATGTAACACAATTCTACACTGCGTTGTACGACTGGCATTGTTCTGTTCGTTCGCAGAGATTCCCACAATGTAACAGGATAATGCTCCAGTGGGGCAGCTCTATTGTAAGCCAGTCCTTAATTTAGCCCACATGTGTAGGTTTAGTCTCTTCTGTCATGGAAAAAGCAAGGTGACAAATCAAATGTTACTGTTTGTGCTGTCTAATTCTGCTGAGTGTCTTTGCTGCTCTGCATTATGTTTACTGAAAGGTTATCAATAATTCTACCTGAGAAAGCGCAGCAGCTGCCATATAATCTGCTCTGTCTCCGTCAGAGCCTCTCTAGGAGCAGAAGGTTGCCTGTTCTGTCCAGTGCACGTGTTATAGAAAGAGCAGCCAGCCAGGCTGAGTAATCACAGATTGCTGAACCATACGATACTCTGCCTCAGCCGACTATGAAACGGAGGACATTTGTTTTAACTTGGGCTTTCTTGATGACAAAGCACATACAAATCCAGAGCCACATTTACAAGTTTTCAGATTTATAGTGTAAATAAATTACCATTTGGCCTGGCCCATACTGGTGAAGTGGTGATAATTCCACAAGCCAGCGGAGTGATATTGTGATGTACTGTGCCGCTGTGCCTCACACAGTTACAACCACTACACCAGAAAGAAACATGCTAATAAAAAAGAGCACACTTTTACACTTAAACCCCAACAACTTAGTCAAAGGGACTGGTTGAATTTGTTACTCAAGTCTCCCTCAGCACAGGCAGGAATGTGATTGTAACAGATGTACAAGCATAACTGTATAATGTTTAATATTCCTAAATGAAATATTTGGTTTATTTTAGTTTAATACCACTGCATAAAGTGAGAATCCACCTTAAAAGAAAACTCCAATGTTTTATTCTTATGATGTTGGACAGTTAGAGGCAGATTTGTGAACAGGAGCCAGAGCTAGGACACAGGAGAGCCAACACTACCCCATTAAGATACAGTTTCTGGAGCTGCTCCATTGACGGTGATTTATGGTCAACAGTGAGACAGTCAAGTTGAGGAAGAAAGAAACTCACTTGAGTGCAAAAGCACAGGTGTTGCCAGGTTTGGTCTTATTATTACTTATTTTCAGTTATGTCAAGAAGTATTATTAGAGATATAAAACTTTCCTTAGTGATCAAAGTAACATTGGTCTGTTTTCATATGCTGGTCAATACATTTTCAATCAATATAACAAGCACAATATTGGTCAATCAAGGGTGTGGCTTTGTCAGAGAATAAGACAAAATAAGTGAGACTGAACATACACAACCCACTAGCCTAGTCCTAAGCTCCACTGAGAGTCGGCTTCTCGTTTGTAGTGCCGCCGCTGCCTCACTTCAGGAACAAGCTAATGTGATACATCTTTTGATAAGGCAGTTGCATTTCAGGTGAGATAGAAGCTTTAATCTTACCCCACAATGTCAAATCTAAAACCCTTCCCCACAGCACTTCTCGGATGGAAGAGAGGAAAACTGTGGCTGAGCTCATTTTGCGTTTTGTGCATTTTGCAAGCACCGCTCCGTAAGTCTTGTTGTTCTTATGCTTATGAACTCACAGATCATTACAGGTCTATATTCTAGATTTATTATATATCTAATTTATTTATTTATTTTTTTACATGTGTTTGTATTTCAACTAAAAACTGACAGTAAATGTGGCAACAACAGGTTGAATGTTTTATTACCCACAGCAGAAAGGTAGATTTTGGATGAAACAATAGTCTAAAATTGATTAAAAAATTTTTTTTATTTCTATACTGTTAGTATTCAGTTTGTCTCAGTAACTCAGGTGAAAACGTCCAGTGTCATTGTATTTGAAATATTGTGGATTGGGTGTGGCAGATGATAGAAATCAGATGTTTGGTGAACACAACAGCTGTGTGCGACTGACTATTCGACAGTTGGTTCACACCTTGTAGTACTGATTCGGTTCCTATTTGACGCTTCTGTCATACTGTTATGTAATGGCAGTGAGCCTGAGGGCACGGGCCACAGCCCTTTGAGCTGCTAATCATGAGAACTAGTCAGTAACACACACACATTCACATTCACATTCACATTTGCCAGTCCATGGGGAGCACTTAAGTAAGATTTTTATCTTTCCTTTTAGTTTCAAGTATGCCACAGTAGTTCCCATGGCTTTGATAATGGAGTTCAAGCGTGGTGCTAAAGAAGCAGCGATCATGGGCTTTCTCAGAGAGCTGAACGTAACTTGAGCTGCTGCAGCTTAAAGAAAACTGTAAATCCTGGACAACCAGATTCCCCCTGTCATCAGCGGTTATCACGGAGAGATTTACAGGCAGTTTTACTTCACTTACATACTGTATTTCACTCATGCACTCATAAATTCCCTCAAACAGTTATAACTCGTGTCGCCTAACATGAATCCTCTAACTGTAATATCAAGCAGACTTAGAATGAGATGAATGTTACGGCAGCAAAGACAATCTCTACATCTATGATGTATTAATGAGCTATAACCCATTGGTTAGAGCAACACAGAACCCAAGGCACCTTGGTCAAAAGCCTCCTGCTTACTTCTGAACACAGCTATTTTCCCTCTCGTGTTCCCTGGAGCACTGGGGCCATTTCCCACCCTGCTGATCTGCTCTAAACAGCTCCAAGGAAAAGCATCATTTACCCTGCCATTTCTGGAACCCAATTACAGCTCCCAGGCAAACTGCACATAAGAATTGAAGCCACTCTAGCTGCCAGTTTGTATGTTCATGCCAGCATGAAGTGCTGCTGTCAGAGGTGATCATGTTTATCAGGTTTTACAGAGCGGAGAGCAGGATCTGAGCTCTGCTGCTGCCACCATCAGTTGCAGGGAGGTGGCAGTGTTGGTTAGACTACACACACTGGAATAGTACAGTACAAACACACATGTGCCAGCTCACAAAATGTATCTTAAAGTAAAGACAGTTACTAAGAAAGGCTGCGTGTGAATAAGAAAGGGAGAGTGATGGAATTACTATAAAGTGGGCGTATGTGAAGGAGACAGATGGATACAAAGTCCCGACAGCTGCTGTGTGTTAAGGGGAATTTAAATCAGTGCTGTAGTCCATACCCTCCTTCACTCTTTGATATTCTCAGACACACACACACACAATCATCTTCCACTTAAGCCATATTGAGATAACCTCTGACCCTCTCCACTGTCTAATCTCTCTTTATCTTGTGCACAGAGCCACAGAGTGAGAACGTCTCGCCGACTTCCCTCAGCAGCAGGTTAGTGAGAAGAAGTCCCCCAGCCTGCCCAAGACACCACCCTCACCTGTTGTACTCAAGGTGTAGTAAAGAACACACCCAGCCGTAAATCCACCACACTGTGACAGGGCACACTGTTAGGCTCACTGCTTTGTATGTGCACTTGCCCACAGTATGTCACACACACCTGTCACTTAACGTGTGTGACTGAAGAGCACATTATGATCTCATCCATGAAGACAGAGCAGTGACATAATGTATATGAGATTGCCTATAAATGCCAAGTGTTGACAGACAAGCCGCAAGGCTCTTGAGACCCCCCCCCAGCTGTACACTAATAAAGCTGACAGTGCATGCAGAGACACAACTGAGAATTAAAGTGCATGTCAATCATGAGTCGTCTTACCTGATCTAAACTTGCTTCGTATGAGTATGGAGTGTTCAGAGCCCAGAAGAGTCATAATGCTTAGAGTACAGTTCCAGTGTTCACAAGTTGCAAAAGAAAGTCATACACACTTGAGAAGTGACACACACTTCGACCGCCCTGCCCACCTCTGGACCCCAGGCTGAGCTGAGCTGGAGCCGACCCAGCCTGCCTCATCAACAGCTCTAGAAGGAAACTAGTGTAAGAAAAAACCACAGCTGTCTTGCTGTAGCCTCTCTCTGAGCCAGTGTGCACACTAGCAGCAGTCTTCTCCTCTTCTCTACTCTCCCTCCCTTAGTAGCTCATGTATATGGGGCTGTGGGTCGCTGAAGCTTTGGTCCCATCTAGCAGAGAGCTCTGCGCAGAGCCAGGGACAGCACAGAAAGATATGCCCTGATTGGGGAGGGGCTAATTGGCCAGGGTTTCCTCTAAGCCACGCCTGCCTGAGCCTGGACAGGGCTTGGCTGATGACTTCTTCCTCCCCTGCCACCAGTGTAAATATATCTGCCTCTCAGGCCGACTGACTGTCATTAGAGAGGCGAGAGAGGGGGAGGCAGATAGGGAGAGACAGATCAAGATAGAGACCCTGAGACTGATAGTGGAGCAGCAGTACAGCCAGGAGGGAGAGCGCAGGAAAAGCAGGGATAGTAGCAAATCTCACTTCTTGTCTTGTTGCAGCAGATGAAAAATAACCTATCAGCCTCCTTCTAGCTGCCTTGAATCCCATATATAAAATGTTGTGGTTAGCTCTGTCGCCTCACAGTAAGAAGATTCTGCGTTCGAACCCAGGCAGACCTGGCGCCTTTCTGAGTGGAGTTTGCATGTCCTCCCTGTGCCTGCATGGGTCCTCTCCGGGTACTCCGGCTTCCTCCCACAGTCCAGAGAGATGCAGCTTAGGTCAAATGGCGACTCTAAATTGCCCGTAGGAGTGAACGAGTGTGGGTGTGTGTGGTTGTCTGTCTACATGTCAGCTCTGTGATAGACTGGACCCCGCCTCTCGCCCAATGTCTGCCTCCCATGACCCTATACAGCAGGTGGTATAGATAATGGATGCATCTAAAATGGGCATCTACTGCAGGATGATTCATAAACACCTTACAAAATGATTCTGTAGCACTGTAGCAAAAACTGCCCACCAAAATACATGGTCCTATTCTCAGGGTTGTTAACTTTCTTTGAATAGATCGTCCCTCATTTAAATCAGGAAAGCTTTGTAACTTTGTATTTTATTTGACAATATTTTTAAATTTAAAGCAGCACTACCTATACCTTAATTTAACAAATAAATCAAGGCACTACATGCAATATAAAAGGTGCTGCTTGTAGTGGGAAACCTATGGAGAGCTATTGCAGCTTTAATGCTTTGTTGCCTTTATGTAAGCTTTTTATTTTAAGACTAAGTGAATTACTAAGTGCGATGTTTGAAGTTCACTGGGGAAAATACTATTACCCTATTTTTGTGTATTGTGGTTTTTAATACTTTGTTGCCTTTATGTAACTTTTATTTTAAGACTAGGAGTTCTTTCTGGCTTTTGACTCCTTACCTGACTCCAAAGGAGAGCTGCACAAGAATTCCTATATGCCTAGACTGTCTGTTTATGCATAAATGGCAAATAAAAATTTTGATTTGACTAGACTATTATCCAGCTGTGTATTTCAGCATCTTTGGTTTCAGAGCTGTCAAATGTTTTGGTTCATTTGCTTTCATCTACCTTGCTTCCAGCAGCAGCAGCAGCAGCAGCAGCAGACAGCTGTCTAAGTGAGTAAGCTGTGATAATCTCACTGTACACTACCAGGCCGGCACCAAACAGCAGGCAGACTAAGTTATCAACTTCTAGAGTTGATGACAACCAAACCAGAGCTAAAAGAAGAGTGAATATCAGACTTACATTTATCAAGTTGACAGAAGTACGACTCCAAATGACAGCCAAAATTTTCCTCTGTGTTAGTTAACTTAATAAAACAACAACTTTGATAATATTGTAACTGTCGACTTGCTTCACTGTCCTCAAGAGGAAAGAAAAATAAACTAATGCAGCTTTAAAATGGATGCATTAGATAATTTGGCTTATCCCTTTATTTATTTATTTACTTATTTATTCATGTGGTTTTTTTTTTGGCAACAATATGGAAATTTTTGATCATCAGCATGATCAAATATAGGGAACAGTGTTAGAGTTTTCATATATATTTATAGCAGTGTTTCTTTATCTTTGTTCTGTTCCTTCTTTTATAACCATTTGTGTTTATTTTACACATTCTTTAGCAGCACTAACCTTTTTACATGCCATACAGCAAATACAAATTGAAAAAAAAATCTCTGCATATCTTGTTTCTATCTTCTATATACATTATTTTTATAGAACATATGAGCAAAATATGGAAGAGAATTTTTGTTCACAATGAACGTAAGAGTTCATCTAATGCAACCTTTAACCTTAACTAATGCAAACAACATTAGAAACCTATAATATACATAGGAGCAAGCACTGCCACGCACAGTGTGCTCTTCTATATGTAAATGAAGGGACCTTCTCTAGCATCAAATTGTTGCACATAAACACTGGGATATTTTAGGAAATGAATGGCAGAACGTAATGTGTCTGGGCAGTTTGTGTTTATGTTTATACATATTTCTTCTATAATAATCTTTATGTCAGTTGTGAAAGTGGTCTGCATTTAAAAACATCATTCTGTGTAAACCTCTGTCAGCTGGTTGTGCTGTTCTCCAGAATCTCCAGCCTGTGTTCAGTAAAGCATCCCTTCCTCCTTTTCCTACGTACTGGCTGAACATCAGCAAGAGGTGAACTCAGCTCTGTGCTCTCTCTTCTCTGAGGGAGGTGTCGGCCAAGTGCAGCTCCTAAACACCACAGGGCCTCCTAACGTCTGTCAACACAGGACGTCAGCTGGACACGTCAAGGATTTCTCTGCAGTTGTTTATTTGAGTTTGATATGGAATTTGATGGAAATGTAGAACATTAAAAATATTGAAAAACATTCAAATTCAACGTAGTAATATAATGTGAGAATGTCATGTATGGTATATAGCCTTGTGTTTTTTACATAACAGGTGTCAAAAGTCTGTGAAGGCTTGTGGTTTTACAGGGCTACTGCCTCACTAAACCCTAAACTAAAGGGTTCATTGGTTAGAGCTGAGAATGTGGGGAAGCCAAACGGTGTGTCCCTGGACCTGTCTGGCTTCCCGTCCCTATATGGAGCAAATTAGGAAACTCATCATTATTATTTAAGATAAGATCAAAAGTAAGATAGAACTTATTTTGATATAATAAATCATTTTCTTATACAATCTTGCATATATTGTCAACCACCATTTGCATTATCTTATTAAACTTCTTTCATTCAGTTATACATCTAAAGTACAAAGTTACGTACATTTCCCAATTATCATAAAAAAAATATTTTAAAGCTGCTCTATAATGCAATTTTTTAAAAATAAATTTATATTTTTTGCTTATATTTATTTATATTTTGCTTGTTAATAGAATGGATTTTTTGCACTGCTCCCCCTCTGTCCTCATGTCGTTCTTCCCTTCATTTGATCTGTCTTCTTCTTGCCATTTATTTTTCTTGTCTACCTTATTTATACCCATGAGCCCCATCTCTGACTAGACTATTGTTTCCAAGATATCACTCCCATAAAATGTGCCCCAATTTCTAACCCTGCCCATTTTCAGTTTGCTAAATATAGAGAATATCAAAGAAAAGTGTGTCATTAGCACAGGCCTTTTCTCCTCATCGTGATCAGTCACTGAGAGCTTTGTCCAGCAACAGCTCACTGCCTCTGCCTTGCTGATATCCATTTTAATCTCTCCACATCATAAACACTGCTTGACTTTTGTTGCTGAGGAGCCACACACCACCGAGATGCACACTCCAAAACATATAATAATTTAATGTAATAAATAACATGCCCTATCTGCTTGTTGCTAAGCTGTGCACTGACGTGTGCTGGAGCGAGCTCCAAAAACTCATACAATGCTCAAGGCAAATATTTACACAGAAGCTTCTAGGGCTGCAAATATATTGCTGACATTCATGGGTGTATTTGTCTTGTGTGTGTGTGTGTGTGTGTGTGTGTGTGGTGAATGAACGCACATACAATTACATAGTGTACTGCACACATAGGGAAAACTTTGATGCATGGGCATCTTAATTAGCAGGTGAAAGTGCTTAAAGGGAAGGTCTGTCAGAGATTTTTGACAGTGTACACACGGCGTCTCGGAGAGATTCCTGAAGAGGTCACCCAGCCCCGGCTTAATCCTCCCCTTTAATTGGGCCCTATGTCAACGGACGTGACAAGTCTCATCTGAACTGTCTGGAGCCGTGTGCGTCTGAGTGTGTGTGATAAAAAGACAAAGAGAAAAAGATCACAGTCATAAAGGAGTTAGAAAGATGGGAGTGCATATTTTTTTACATTATATACAATAAGCGTGCAGCACGGTCAGGCCATTGTTGTTCTAGTGCATGATGTATATTTCAAAACAATGCTCCTCTGTTGCAGTAAGTCAAATTCCTTTACATAGAGCATGTTAAAAACACACATTCCATAATGCATCAGAATGTGTTTATTGGCTGACTGCACAGACATCTCGATCAAAAAATGACTGTTAGGATTTTGTGATTTCTTGTGTTTTAGATAACGCAGATGTGACCAGCTAAAATGGCCAAACTGTACAAAATATTATCACAATGATGTCCAGCAAGGGAATTACAAACAAGTATTACATGCAATATGTCTGGAATTTTTTTAAACAAGATTGTCATCACTGCCACTTCCAATAAATGACAAATCAGTGAAAAGTAGGTTCTCTAGCTGCTGATAGGAGCGCTCGCATATCTTAGAAACTTTAAATATCTCTGCTCATATGCCATCACTGGAAAGCAGCGGTTCCTCTTTCCAGTTCCTGGAGAGAGTGTCACAGGAGGAAGTGTACTGGAATGCACAATCCAGTGTACTATGAACGTGCTGGACATTATGGGAGTTGCCCTATAGAGCATGTACTCAGTTGCCATATGGCAGCAAAAGAAAGGAAATGATCATCTTCACTCCTCTGTTTTCATCACATCTGTCGTCTTTCCTCTCTGCTTTCTTCACTGGAAGACAGTTACTGTCCTTCAAATCAGTTTGAAGGAAATAGGGGAGTCTAGACCAGGTCCAACTGTCACAGTAGGCAACTCTTAAGAATTCCAGGTTAACTGCATGTCCACTGGTTTTTGGTAATTTGATTATCTGCAAATGACTTTGAGAACTTGCACCACTTAAGTACAACATCAGATCAGGCAGGATTTGCATCAGAACTTAATCTTGTGGCCATTCTTGAAGAAGGGCTCTATGCAAGCAAATGAAGCAATATGGAATTCTACCACTAGTGTGCCACCACTGGTAGAAAAAAAAACCAGTTTAACAACAAGCACTAATGTAAATGCATGTCATGTCATTATGGTGCATTAACTGTGGCCCAAATTCAACGGTGAAGTGTGGTGAGAAAACCTGGAGTTCCAGCAGAAGAGGGCTGGTTGGTGTCGGGGTTTCCAGGCATCAGGCTGATGTCTGTATGTAGTCCTTAATAGTTCAGTCCTGCCATGAAGGGGAGGAAGATTTGAGGGGAGACTATAGCTGGTAAAGGTACCAGAAGAAAGGAGGACTGGAGAGCTCAAAGGGAAGGGTATGATGGAGCACAGGAAAAGAGTTTGATGACAAGAGATGAAGTTTTGAAATCAGGAGTGTACAGGATATGGGTGGGAGGTGTTGAAGGGCATGTACATCTGTATGTGTACATGTATGCAAAGGGGCAGATGTTGTAGCCTCTATGGCCCAAGCAGCAGCAGCTGTGTCACATCAGCCTGAGTGCCGTCCTGCTGCTCTGTCTCACATAGCAGATGAGAGCTGCTGTCTCAGACAGAACAGCATTGGGTGGCTCTCAGGTAAACACTGACATTTAAATAACCAATCATGATGCTGGTGAAAGAGGGTCAATGAAGCCATACTGACCAAACCTGTCCCCCATCAGCAATAATCCAATCATAGCCTTGCAACAACATATAGCAGGCCTATGTGTTGGTGTGCAAGGGGCTGTGGTAAGAGTGATACTAAGCATTTAAAATGTTTCTTGAATTATGTCCTTTCTTTAGATTTTGCTAAACCAAAAATGCAACAGCAAAGGTGTACAGTGAACAGCTCTAAACACTCTCCAAATGGCTTTTTAATGTTTCAAGTTGACTCATTTAAAAACAAGACTGAACAGCTCTAATGTAAGCTGCAATTGTTAATATGCCCAGCTTATTACCTATAATGCCACTTCTAAGGTTAAGGATAATGGTTCATGACATGGGTGAACAGGTTAACATTAACGTTAATGTATGCCTGGCAGATTGTACTGTATTTCTCCAGTTTCCTCAGAGTTTAGGCTAGTGTTAACAGCTCTCTCCTGCTCTTTGCTGAATTGAAGGTTTACATTCCAGCAACTACAGTTAATGCTAACCTACACTTTAGCCAAACACATTGGTTAGGCTAGTCCTCATCCACCAGGTTTCTCCTCTGCCTCTGAGCTGTGGTTTTTAATGAAGATGTTCCAGGGAGAGCGAGCGGAATCCAAACCAGAAGTGACAGAAGACAAGTCCGAGCCAGCACCCTCCCTCATGTCTCCCCTTGCACGCCTCCTTGCTGCTCTCTCTCCATCTTTATCTGGTATGTGGCTCAATCACCTTCTCTCCTCAGGCCTCCATGGGCCTAAAAGACTCTTCTGTTGTTCCATTAAAACTGAAACATGGTGGAAAATACAAACCAGTAAAGTAAGCAGCCAAACAAGGATATGTTGGAAACAAAGAATAGTCTTATCTTTTTTTTTTCATCACCATAAATGCTATCAATATGCTGTCTGCCTCGACTCGTTGGGGTTATTGGAGAGGGGAGAGATAAGAAAAGCTTCAAGACACATCAAACAAAACTAACAAATAAACATTGAGTAAGTTGTACTATGTACAATACAAGGTGCAGGATTTGTCTGTAATATATTCAGCAGTACTACAGCATACACACCCTCTAAAGAAGGGTCATAAATGCACAAAAGCTGGTCAGTGATATTAGAAGACTACTGAGTAAATATTTATGTGCAGCACTTCTACATAAATAGTTTTGTCATCACAATTTCAAAATAAAGTACTGTATATACCTGGCAGGAGAAGGAGATACAGGGAAAGAATCTTTCCTCTCATGTATTTCCTCATTCTGACATCAGTGACATCAGTCAGTCAAGTTTCCACCCTGCTCTTTAAAGGGAATGAGAGGCACTGGTTTGATTGGATGTACAGTAACTAAAGCTAGCCCTGACTCCACCTGCTCACCATGTGTTCCTCATATAACAATGTATTCGGCCTTTCCTCCACAGTGCACCTGGTAACTCCTGGCTGTGCACAAAAGTGGCTGTGTATGTGGTCACTAAATTGCAAAACACTGAATTCCATTGCACCTGGAATTTAGACCAAGTTTAGCACTGCACCCTGTTGCAGAAAAATAGAGCTCTGGATGTTGTCTATTTCTGTCCTAAACCCAGGACCCACTGTTGCAAAATTACTAAGTTACTAACATACCAAAAATACTGATAGTGAATATCACTGTAACTATGCTGTGCTAGAATGGAAAGCTTAACAGGCATAGCAACAGTAACTAAGGTAGAGCCGGCCCATGTGTAGTCAATGGCCATGTGCCTTTCATTTGTCTTAAAAATTTACTCCATCCAGTAGTCATCTCCTTGATGTACAGTATGTTGAATTAGTGTTAAGGTGAACTTGAGGCTGTTTTTATAAGCTATCGTATATCATTTAGCTCCAGTGTAAAAACTTTAGAAGTCAGCGGGGTAATACAAGGTTAGATCATGGAAGCTGGATTAGTCAACAGAGAGACTTGAGAGTCAGTCTTTTATCAGCATCCAATCAGCCTTATCAGAAAATAGAGGGGTTTCTCACGACATAAGTCGGCTGGATAAAAACAAAGTGACAGAACAGGAAAGCAGAGCAAGGATGTGGTTAAGAACGGGAGCGGAGGAACCAGAAATATATTATGAGTGGAGAAGAAGAGGTGAGGGAGAGTGGGAAATGAGAATGAGACACGGCCTGAGCCAGACACGGAGTCAGGTTCAGGGTTTCTCCTCTGCCTCTGAGCTGTGGTTTTTAATGAAGATGTTCCAGGGAGAGTGAGCGGAATCCAAACCAGAAGTGACAGAAGACAAGTCCGAGCCAGCACCCTCCCTCATGTCTCCCCTTGCACGCCTCCTTGCTGCTCTCTCTCCATCTTTATCTGGTATGTGACTCAGTCACCTTTTCTCCTCAGGCCTCCATGGGTCCAAGGTCCGAGCAACGCATGTTTGCCGCTGGGGTGGAAATGTTAGTATGTCTGAGAGATGGTGGCGCTGCAACAAATCCAAATGGAATCCCAAAACTCAACAAGAGGGAGATAGGTCGTCTCCACATCATTTAAAAACCAAAAACACCAGGGGTCATACTGTTTTGTGTTTTTGAGGTTGTTTAGATTTTGGCAGTTAACTTTCCCTCGGCTGTAGTCGCAGGCGCTGGCGGGAGGCCACAGAAGGAAAGAAGGGAGCATGTCTGTGAGGCTTCAGCACAGAGACGGGCCTGCATCACCACAGCTTAACTCTAACTCCTGCCTATTACCAAGGACTATGGACCGGCTTTATGTGGTATTCCTGAAACCTCACTATCAGAAATTTAATAACTCAGAGTCTACCTTATTGTTGTTAATGTGTGTGACCGTAACTAACAAGCCCAAATGAAAGGCACATCAGGAGGAACAACCATCTAGCCAAGCAAATGTCTTTCATTTGGCCTGATGGGTTATAAAGAGAAACTAATTACATAAACATTTTTGATATTGAAACAGAATGGCTCTGTGTAAATTGAAATAATTCTAAAACAAACAGTACAAACAAAACCATGGCACACTTCAAGTCTGGCTTTGTTAAAGTGGCTAGTTGAGAGACAATCAGCTGTGTAGATGAGCAGTAGAGCAGTGCTGCCTTGACAATGCCTTGATAATTCACCAACTTCAAATCTGGACTTTTTTTGTTCCATAGGCAGAGTAATCCAGTTAATTGTTGTCTTACATGTATGGTTACCTTGCAAGATGGAAAACAATTTAGAGAATTTTCTTAAATAAATGCAGTAATACAACTGATAAATAAATACAACAAATAAAACCTACTACCTCTACAACTAAAATGACTGGATTCAAAATATTTCTTCAAAGAGAAAATTTGAAAATTGAAATGTTTTTGCACTGGTTTTTATATGTGAAAGGAAATTACAGTATGTCAGACATTATACGGTATTGTTAGGAGCTGAGTTACTGTACATACAAGTAGGCAGCTAAGAGCTGCCTAGGAACTTTAAGGAAGCATAACTCTTGATGTAGTTGACCCAGAGGTACCAGTGAGAAGACACCTAGTGTGTCTTGTCATTAATGCACACAAAATATGTGGTTTTAAGGTCACATTTTACACGTAAAATCCAAGTGTGCTGAACTCTATATTCTGAAAATCTCCAAAGTAATTATTAACTACAGCTGTCAACTAAATCTAGAACAATAAAAAAAAAATAGGAAACTAGATCTGCATCTCTATCACATGACTTTAACAGGGAGTCACTGATGCATCCCCACATAGCACCACACAGAACTGACAGAATACTCCATAGTACAATATTTTGTATTGCATAATATTTTGCTATGTGGATCTCCCAAGCTGGACCAACACTTCCAAATGGCCTGGCTGAAATGACCTGTCAGCCAGCACATTCTTTCTCTCAGTGAAGACCGATCGAAGCCATGTTTTTGTTGGTATGACCCCATCCCACCCAGCCCATCCTCCCCACAACCCCACCACCCCTACTTCCACCACTGACATCTATTTGACAGAGAAAACCGTGCTGCTCCAGACGCTGCTACCAGGTCAGATTTTTGTTCTTCGATAAAGACGGTTTCCCCGAGGTTCCACTGCTGTGCAATCTGATCTGGGTACAGCATTTGGGTTGGCTGACAGACAAAGAGCAGACACAGGTTGCCATTGGCCACAAACCGATCCCTGGGTACAGGGCTAGTATCTGCTGGGTTGGACTCCACTTGACCCTTCAGGACCAGCGACATATTTATAGGACTACGTCTGTGTGTGTGTTTATCTGTTCATTGTGCATGTGGGTCATATGTATTTGCATGCTCACCCAAAAGGGGAGTACGTCTTATCAGCACTATGGAGCATTCATCAGGGATGACATTTTCTGCCATTCTGCGTTCAAAGCAAACACACGGCTGCATGTGCTATCTCCGGTCTGTGGGATGTTGAGAGGTCTGACTTATGCGACTTGTCAGTAAGAAATTACACTATCGTCACGCTGACCCATTGATTCGGTACATTGCCTTTTCTATTATTTTTCCTGTGATAGGTAATTCAGTCAAACAAACCTTTCCTTCTTCTTGCCCAATTCAGAAAGCTGAAACAACAAAGGGGTACCAACAGCTACATGGTCCTGCTTGCTTTTACCACCCCAGGGACACTAAGTGGGTCATGATCAAATGTTGTTCTAGGGTTCTGAAAGGGGCTGCACATGTACATGTACGCTGTCTTTTTTCCTATCTCTATGGTTTGCGTGTGCTCATGCTAGCACACCTTTCCAGTAGTGGGGTTGGAAATTTGTAGGACTGTCATGATTAAGAGTAATGGGATAACGCAAAGCTGAGGCTGTTGATTCAACAAACAGGATTGTGAACTGTGGAAAACTACTCCCTTTACTTCATTGGTTATGGCAATTTTCATGCCCAGCCTGAAGAAGCTTGGATTTGGAATGGGGTAGATTGACTATATGGTAAGTGCAGCAACAAACCAAACTAAACCAGTTAGAGAAGTTAGAGAAGAGGTTTAGTAAAAGGAGTTGAAAAGCACAATGAGCTGCAGTAATCCTGAAGCCACTGGACTCAGGAGGTCAAAATCCTATTCCCTTTCTATTGACAGACATGAAATTTTATAGGTTGAAACACAAATATGTTAAAAATAATAAAAGTATATCCATCCTTACAAATAAATGCAAGATGAGATGTTAACTACAACCCTCAAGGTGCAGTTCTATAACATCTAATCACCAATCATAGGCTGTGTCTGAAATCACCCCTTTCATTCACCATTTCTTAAATAATAAACAACAAATCTAATCAGATGTTTATTCTGTAATAAGTCAGTTATGATTTCAACACATATTAATAATTCTGGAGTTGACAGTAGCAGTTTTCCAGCCAAGTCTCAGATGAGCATGTAGAATAGCTATGTTGGTCCAAAGCATGTGACAATAAAGTGGAAAATTGTGACATGGCAATGCTTTTTGTATTGTAGCCCAGTGTACTGCTTTGTGTTCTTCTTCTTGGTGTTTTATGGTGGTTGGCAAACAATGAAATGGTGCATTACAGCCACCAACCAGGCTGGAGTGTGGCTCGGGATGCTAACATTGAGTGTCCATTGGAAGGGTATGGCTTTGAACAATATAACATTAAAGACACTAGGAAGGTGATGGCTGGGTCCACCAAACACTGGATTTTCCAGATTAAGTCTCATGCTCAACATTATACTTTTAATTTCAAAATATTTTAACTGAACCCAGTGGCTTTCCCTAACTCTAATCATGTAGTTTCTGTGCTTAAACGCAACCACGTATAAGGTTTGTCAGCCACTTTCTTCTGTTTTCACTGCCAGAAAAATGTTGCCATGTCACAACTTTTAATCCAGAAAAATTTCACAATTTTTGAGGTATTGTGAAACTGATATGTTTTGAATAAAAAATGTGAAGGTGTGTGACACCGTGTTGAGCCTTACCTGCATACACTCTTGTTTTGTTCAGCAAAAAAGTTGCAATATCATTTAGATCTCACTTTACTGACTGTGGTAATTCAGAATGGATAACCTTAGCTGGCTGTAGCTAACTCATAGTGGACCTAGAGATCCCGCCTACAAGAGCGACAGACTGAAAAATGACTGCACACTCAGCTCAGCTCTTGGTTCGAGAGCTAACGCTAGCTAGTAGCAGGATCGATTTCTGTCCAGCCTGTGCTCAAACTGAACAATAAAATGGCTGTTTGTGTAGTTCAAGCATCCACTACTCTATGTAACTGTATGCAATAGTATTTATTAACTTATAGATGTACAATATGTAATGAATATTTTTATGATTGATAAAGAGTGTGATGCTCCCAAAATGGCGCATTTACCCAAAATTCAGCGCAGCATGTGCATGACAGCTGCATGTTCTCTACTGTGGACCAATGTAGCTATATACATTTTGCTCAGAGACCAGGTTGTAATTTTCAAATGTAGTGTAAAATGTGGCATATAAGTCACTGTTCTATTATTAGTAGAAACTAGTGTACATGACACTATTGTTTTTGTTCCATTGTGAATTTTTTGAGGGCACCATGTAGGGCATAAATTTGTACTTAAGATCTGGACGCTCAAATAAAATGGTGGACACAACCATAAAAGTATTTTACGTGCACCACTAACAACGGGTGTAAGTTAAGGGTTACATTGTTGAGAAAACTCATCTTACAATCTGCAGCTTAAATGAATTCACTTTCAGAATCTGGGTAAAACTTAGCAACAGTTGTATCATGTTTAGTTCACATTTGCAACAATAAAGCATTGAATTTGCTACACCTCTGATTTACACAGGTTGGCTTCTCCTTTATGCTGTAGAAGAACAACTGAGGCATGCTTCTGTTTCAATTTTTAGAGCAATCCTTAATGCCAAACTGATGGGAAAAACATGCCTTTTCAGAAATACAGTTGAAGCAGCTGAAACTTGTGCTCATAACATAAACCAAGAGTTGTTATCACATGTCTCATGTCTGCAAACTGAATCACACTGGGGATGTCATTTAAAAGAAAACCTTGAAATGGGAATACAAAGTGGGAAAAATACTTCCAGAACCAAACCCTAGAAATATTGGAGGTACCTTAGTTACCAGTTTCTAACTTGTAAACATTGTTCATGTAAACACACAAGTTGTAACCAAATGAACACGTCAACCCAAATGAATTAATAGTCAGTGGTAGTTCAAATATATGACATTTTAACTCTTACAATTGTATGAAATCCAGCTGTTGCATCATCTTAGAATTGAAACGCTAGCAACTCATTAATGTAGGACTCCATCTCTGCCATTCAACAGTACATATGGCTGCCAGAATGATGATAAGGCTCAGCTGATCTAAAGAACAGCTGGGTTTCCATCACCCTGTTTTTATGAGCATTTTGAAGTATCGCATCCGATAAAGGTGATGGAAACACCAAAATTCAAACAAAAATCCTCTAATTCACAAAAAAAAGTTATTATGCTCACTTGAGGTGGTTTTTGACTTATTTGAAAAAAGTTCATACGCAAAATGGGTAATGGAAACACATCTGCCGAATAAGTTCTGATGTATCGAATGCTGAACTCGCGTGACAGCTGTTCTCGTTGAAACCATCTTTCCTGTTTCCCCTAACACATGAAACAAACATGGTTGGCAACAGATGTGTGTGGAGGAAGAGATCAAGACATTCCTCAGTCTCTTCTAGGAAAAACAACTGTAACCTTAGCCATAACCTGTCTCCAATTTCTCATTTTGCCAGTTTCTCTGTTTGGTCTCTGGTTTCTAACATCTACTTCTTCCACTTTTTTATGACAGTCACGTTATGGTAAGTTGCCTATACTGCAATCTTCCGATGAAACTAGTGTAGTTTATCTGCTCCAACCACTTGATGGAAACACACCTAATTCGCATTCTCTCTTTTTTTGTGAACTTTCAAAAGATTAGTTTCACATTTAGATGGAAACCAAACTAAAGATAATTCTGCACAGAACAAGGACCATGCATTTTGCCCACCAGCCATTTAATGAAGGAACAGCTTCACGTCCAGTATGAATAGGAATCATTACAGCAACCCAAGGACCTTTGAGTGTACGTACATGCATGCTGTGTGGTATTAAGACAAACTTGAAAAAAACATCTCAACTTAGTTTAATTCTGTGGTGTCGCTTTAAACTTAAAAAGCACAAGCACAAGTAAGAAATGAATCTCTGAATATCAGTGGCACACTAGCACTGTCAGCTAAGGAGGGTTGTTTGAGCTTTTACACCCAATTGAGCTCTATTTCACTCCAGGGCAGACAGCTTTAAAACACAAAATCCTTCCATATCCTGTGATAGTAACCCTGTGTACGGTCACAGTGTCCGCAGTGTTCGAACAGAACACCGTCTATGGATTTACTCCATCAATATGGCAGTAGTTCTACTAGTTCAAATGAATTGAAATGTCACACAGATTAGAGCTGAGAGAGTTTGCTTTTTGCCTAATAACATTTGTATATACACACTCTGAGATGGAACAAAATGCTCCAAATGACATAAATCATCTCTGTGTTTTTATGTTTCATACAGTACTGTATATAACAGTAATTGTCATCAAATAGCTGGGTTTTCTCCATGCTGCATTCAGTACTGTTGCATTTAGACTCTTTCTGTTCTTAGTAGTGAGTCTAGTCCTTTAGTATTATCATAACAGAGACAGAAAACATAAAGGCCTTTTATTGTTTAGATTACCAGTGCAACACACTCTCATAACCACAATTAGATCTGACTCAGAGTGTGAACTTGGTGGGTGAGACAGATAATGTGTCACAGTGACCAGGGGTGTCACTTTCTGTCTCCTCACCCCACACGCACACACACGCACACACACGCACACACACACACACATCCACAGTGAAGTATGATGTCATTGGCTGCCTGTCCACTGAGTCGTGAACCAGAGCCACAGGCTGAACGACTCACAGGCTCCACACGAGCTGGGAGGATGAAGGGGAGACACAAGGGAGGGAGGATGGGAGGTGTCCTCGACTTCACGACAGTGATGCTAGAGTCAGTGAGACAGCCAGTGGTTCCTTTTCAGAAGTGTCCAATTGTTATCATTCATCCATCATGTGTGATAAAGACCCAAATATGGGGTGTTATGAAAACAGTTCCAGTACCATGTCAGTCTGGTAAGAAGGAAATGTTTCCTCTGAGGATTTTTTCTAAACTGAAACCAATTTTAAAATTTAAATGTATTTATTCTTTCTTTTCTATATAACAGTATATATTTATATACTGTTTTGTACATTTTGTGTGTTAAGTGTAGATTCTAAAATATACAGAAGTGAAGGGCCACTCAGTGGGAGTTTTTGAAGCTCTTCATGAGATCACGAGGTCTTCATCAGGGATTAAAATCTTTGCCTCATATACAGTACCAAAACTACTTTGTAGCTTTGATGACTACTAGCTATCACCATCAGCATCGTTACTGTACATGGACCCCTGTGGTAACACTTGTATCCATGGTTACTAAATAAACTCCGATTTAATGGTTCCCTGGATCAGCAGGAGAATTTGATGGTAGTTTACCTTTTTGTATCCTGCTGCAGTCACATATCACA
>NW_018127997.1:66400-100393 GCF_001952655.1 Monopterus albus
TTTGTTTCCACACCACAGACAAACTGCACCCAACAGGCAAACACATGGTCAGTTCAACCAAACCAGCAAAGTCAGGTGCAAAATCACCCTCAAATCCACCTCAGCTCAGCTAAACTATATGTATTTATTATCTTTTTGATGATAAGCACTAACAGAAAACTGGCTGTAAAATGAAGCAAATTCAGAAAACAGCTGGCACAACAAAAATTATGTAGATAGTCTTCAAAAAAATAGATGTCTTTATAGTTACTGCTCCATTTTGCTTGTACTTTCACATCCACTGTTAAACAGAAGTCATTCGCCAAACTCCCCTCATTCCTTCTTTTTACTGATCTTGGAAGAAATGTCAGTGTATTGTCTTTCCTGAACCCATTCTTGGCACTCAGACTCTGCTGCTTTATTCTATTTTCAGACTTGCTCAGTTACAGTACGTCATGTTAAATTAAAACGACAGGGTACCTGGACAAACACTGAATCGACATAAACAGAGGAAGTACAGACAACAGCCACATCTCTGCCAGTCCTCTGATAAAGCGACTGGAGGTGACAGCTGTCTGCTGAGCCTCTGCTTGGTTAGAAACAGACGCCTAGATTAAACTCACTGATGCACACATGTAGACACACACATCCTCACACATGCAGGTTCCTGTCAGCTGGCTTCTCTATTTGTGTGTGACTGGAGACACCTCAGCGTTGTGCCGACAAGGGGAACTCTGACTCTCTGCATACCTCACACAAGCCTGCAAACTGTCCACGACTACTCTCACCTGTTCATCAGTTTGACTGACAGCTTGCAAATATTTGGGCTTCTCGACATGTCAGAGGGCACAATTTGTCAGATAATCAAATCTCAGAAGCAGACAGCAAATGGTTTGTTAGACAAGGAGGCAGAAAGCAGCAAACTGGAGAAACTGAATGCAAAAAGACAGGTCACTGGCGTTATCTCTGTCAGTGTGTCCTTTTCACTAATCAGGCCATTAGTGAACAGATAATGGGAATCTTGCTTTCTGGGCTTCTGAGTGTTTTCACCTTTTCACTGGCATAGGAAAACTTTGTTTTAATAAATAAAAGCATTGTTCCATATGTTGTAAAAGCTTTGTAATCAACATGCACGGAGCACTGGACATGTCAGATGTGAAGGATTCAAATGGGAAAAATGAACAGACTGAGTGTGGCAACGGCGTCTGTCTCAAGTGTGACCTTGTACTGTACTGTATAATTTGGCTGATTGGGAACGTGCTGCCTGGCGACTCTTATCATTCCTGACTGTCAGAGACGGGAACAGCCTTTGGGGATGGCTGCCTGAAATTCTCTGGAGAGGTCTGCTGTTGGCTCAGACCCTACAGATCAGAGAGCGCGTCAGACACTGGATACTTACCAGGAAGCCAATAGGCAGGATGATAGTGTTATGTGCCGTTCGCACCTGTCAGTGAGCGAACGAGAAAGAGGCGGACCCAGGTAGCCGACTTCGGTGCAAGCAATGATTTATTATGTACAGTGATGAGGAGAGTAACAGTACACAGAGGGAAATAGTGCGTAGTCCTGTCGATGAGTAGTAGCCGGGTGTTTGACCAACTGCAGGAGGCGAGGAGATGGAGAGCTGGGCCGAGCTGCGTAGGTGGGGTCACTCCTGGGCTGGTCGGTGGTGATGGTGGCTACTGAAGGTAGAGACAGAGAGATGAAGGCAATAGTGGAACAGATAGGCGACTGAGCATTGACCTGCCTGGGAGGGGAGAGTGGAGCCACGGTCCGGAGGAACAGTCCATGGGGGGAACACAAAACAGTAGCTGGCAAGGGAATAAATACATACAAAACAACGACAACGCACGGAGAAAAAATGGCCTAGAGACGAGAACGAACTGGCAAGTGACTGAGGAGTGAAACCGGGTAATATAGTGAGCAACCTAATCAAGTGCAGCTGGTGATAAGGGAGTGAGGAACAGGTGAACGTGATTAGTGTTAATGGGCAAGAGACAGTAGGAAAGGTGAGGGAGGCCAGAGCGGCCGAGCGAACCTGACAAATAGAGGTGGTGGCCACAGTAGGTATTTCATTCACAAAGACAAACTGTAGTTACATGACTGGCACAAACTAC
This sequence comes from Monopterus albus, assembly GCF_001952655.1. Taxonomy (NCBI): domain Eukaryota; kingdom Metazoa; phylum Chordata; class Actinopteri; order Synbranchiformes; family Synbranchidae; genus Monopterus; species Monopterus albus. Next base: position 68,494 of record NW_018127997.1, read on the forward strand.
TAGGTAAGAGAAAAATATCCATGTGACTATGGTAAATATCACAGAGACAAATAACTGGATGTGTTGGTAAAAACAAACTTGTACAAAGTGATTCACATTATCATAAAGGGGGGGGGGGGGTGAATTTGACGTATTATATGCAGAGATTTTTATGCTAGCCTAGTATCCCTAGGAATTATATACAGTACATATTAAATAATTCCACTACTCACAATCTACATCCAGTGCCAATGCACATTCAACAACTTTTGCATCTTTCAAAAACTGGCAATTCAACAATTACACCTACAGATGGATGTGTGTTAATACTGCACTCACAATGGACTGCCAACGCAGTTCTTAGTGCCACTCACAGACTGTATATAACAATGGCTGGCATGAGAGCTCCCTGATCTGAGGTAATCACAAGTCAATCCTCCTGCCATTACAGCATGTTAGTGGATGGGATATAAGCCAAAATTAAAATTCAAAGTACAGATCAAATAAATTTATCCCGAAGGCAAGTTATGCCATTTGAATGATATATTATCACACTGATTTGTGTATAGGTGATCATTTTCCTGGTAAATTTGACTTTAATAAGTTATTTGATGATATAATAAAGGTGTATTTCAGATTTTCTGACAGCTTTGAGTTGTGATATGACACTGCAAATAATTTTAAACCGTAACTACACACGCATTAACTTTGTTTTAGTTGTACATATAAACAAATAGAATTTTGTTGACATAGGTTGTGCTGTCCATACAAGTGACTTTTTCCAAAATAATTTATATTATGTGTAAACACAACGCTTTCCAGTCAAATTCCAGTTGGCTTGGATTTGTTCAGTTGTGCATGGTCCTTTGGCCCCTCTCTAACTGTGATGTCATAGACTAGGCTCCGAGGTCAAGAACTCTGTCAAGAAATGTAAGTAAAAAAGTAATAACCGGGAAAAAAGCACAGTGAACATCTTATGACATAAACAGAAGATACTCAGAAATTCATCTGACTGTCAGCATGATGATGTGAAGTATAAGTGTTGAACTGATCTAGGTAAAGAAGCAGAGCCCTCAAGAAGTGAGGCTCTATTGACAGACTAAAGACCATGTTGCCCGACGGATTCCATAAATAGCAAAAAGCAGGAACGTTTAAAATAAGTACTTTAATGATTAAGCCATATTTTTGGGATATTGGCTCGATGAGAGACAGCAAAATGATCCATATGCATCCATAATTAATCACTGCATATGCTAACTGTCAGCCTAACTGAAGGAGAGGAGACAGGTGATGTAGAAACAAGAACAACCTGTGAGCCCCTCTCAGTAAAACAGGCAAAAGCGGTCTGGGTGAACAGGAAGATTGCCCGAATAGCTCTAAATATCTCTTCTAGTATGTGTGCAGCAGAAGCATTCACTTTGGGGAACAACTCTACTGCCAGTTTCATGTGATGAAATCAGATACTTTAAAGTACCTTCCAATTAAATTCAGTGGTTGAACCTACAGACTGAACTTTTAGTCCATCATGCTGGCAATGTGGAAATCACTGACTTCAGGATTCTTCCATATTGGGGGCCCTTATGCTACATCTTTGGTTTTGGAAATTATTTTAATGAACATACATTTTAACATGCAGTATTTTGAGTTAGGTTTCATACTTTCATGTTGTTTTTTGTTGCAGCAAATGGAGATATCTACATGGTAGTAACCCATAGTGATTATATTACTACATGATTTATGTTTGAGCTTAATTTCTCACCACTTTTATAGTGTGTTATTGGACTATGGAAGTGTATTGCTGCCACCATGAGAAAAAAATAGTTGCTCAGTATCTCATTATAATGAAATACTTTCACGTTAAAATGTGATTTTTCACATTATTATGCCGTAGTATATTTTCTTATTATAATGACATACTGTGTTTTCTCATAACAAGGATATACTGTGATAACTTCAGTGAAGTTTCAAATTTATGGCCCAAAGAACCATCTAATATGATAACACACAATCTAGGGTGGATCATATCATTTCCACTCCCTAACATGAACATGAAGTGTGGAGCAGGGAATCCATCAAATGTCGCTTCTCAGTGTCTCCTAAATGCTGCATATCCCAAAGGCCAAGTATAACATGGCACTGAGGGTCATATTTTGAAAGGTTTCAGCTGACATACCTGAAGCTATGGGGATGAGCTTCAGCAAAAAACAACAAAGTACCAACTTTTATATTGAGCTCATGGTTGAGCCAGTCGTATGGTGATCCTATCAGCCAAGTATGTGTTCATTACAGATGTTCTTCAATGTTCAGGACGTTAGCTCAGGACAGAAATCTAGTTTGACCACTCTCTGTTTATGTATGTTGCGCTTCATTTTCAGTACACTTTGGAAATTTCATTACAAAGAAGACGAGCTATCTGGCTCACTGTTTGCTTTGGTTTGATGCAGACAGCTGTCGAGTGATACTAAACATTGTGCTGTTTGGATTTACTGTGAAATTACAAACTAGAAAGTGTTATGGTTAGTCCCCCTCACCAGGAGGGTGAGGGAGAACTGAGGTTGGACTCAAGACTGCCGACCCAGGTGCTAGTTAAAAAAAGGAGGTTTAATGGTGGGAAATGCACAGTAACAAACAAAACAATGTATCAGAGTCCATGTACAGAAACCAGCAAAGTAGGGCAGAGATGGTGGAGGAGACCAGGACGACCAGGGGAGTAGACAAGCTAACGGCAGAAACCAGGAGAGTGGGAGGATCAGGACGGACAGGTGAACAGATGACTAACCAGGAGGATTGGCGAATGAAAAAGGACATCCACAGCACAGGAACCGTCAGCGTGGAATGTCCAGAGACGTATAACACAAAACAAATAACCAACGTACAAAATGAGATCCACAGCACAGGCACTGTCAGCGTGGAAAACAAAATGACGTATAATACATACCACGAAAATAGGTCTGTTACGAGGTATGCAAGTTAGATAAGGCAAGTAAGGCAATGCTCCGGCAACGATGGAGCGTCTGCCAGAGGTATAAATAAGGAGGCAGGTAATCATTGGGATGCACCCCAGCTGTGCGCACCGACAAACGAGTTGCTAATTACCGAATGTAACACAACTGAGGTGCCGATCCCGCAGGTCGAGAAAACAGAGGAGAAAAAGGTGGAAGAGAGGCAGGTCATGCCAAGTGGACCTGACAGAAAGGGGCTAAAAGAGACTTTGTATCTAATAAGAAGGTGGTGAGAGAGGGGTGAAATTAATGTGTTTTAAATTGTTTGGTAATACAGAAAAATAAATACTTATTTTAAATACCTGCCTTGATGACATGTTATTGTGATGTCATTATTTTACACTAAATGATCACTCTCTAGCAGCTTATCCTTTTTTTCATTTTCATTTTTAGCAGCTGTACATCGTATTTCTGCATTGTCTAGATTCATAAAACTAAAGATTTAACAAAAAGTGAATGTTTGACAAACAGCCTTATCTTCATATCTTAGTTCCAATGCCTGTTAAAGGTTCAGCTTTGACAGAAATCTGAACTCTGAAATGGAAAACACCTCAAAACCTCTGCGTCACAAGCTTTTTCAGTGTCCTCTAAGAAAAGAATCATTTGCTCCAACAATCCCACATACAGAGAAGGAAGTAGCACAGTAAATCACATTACAATTTAGAGGAAATTCTTTGTATGTGGAGATTCAAAACACTGATCTGCTCACTGACACAACATAAGTGTCCTCAGTAAGCCTCTTCATCAATGTGAAGGATTCATTCAAATGAATCCTTTAGGCCTCAGAAATGTTTTGATTCTGACTTGAGCCAGTGGTGTCCTGTCCTTTGTGCTCTGCCTGTGTACAGCCTTGTTTCTGTTTCTATTGTCCACAGAATGGCCCTAATCACAAACAGGTGCCTCCCATTCAAATTAACATATGGTTCTAACTTTGCCCTTATTCTGACAAATGCATACCTGGGTTGCTGACTAGTAAAATCATAAAATTAATTCTTTTTTTTAAATTCACAACACATGAGGATGGTTAGGAGAGCAAAGGGGAACAGAGCTGAGAATGATTTCACCTTGCATGCAGCACTCCTCCACTGTACCTTGATACATGACTGGGATTGTAGTTATGAGAAGCAGGACCTCTCGTACTTGGCTTATCCAAATTCTTTTTTCATTTGTTCATCATTTGGGTTGTCGATTTCATTTGTAGAGTGCAATAACACACAAAAAGGAAAACTTTAATGTGATGTTTTCATGATCAGTGACTGCAGTTAAACAGATGAGTTCCTATGTTCAACAAAAATAAGTTTGGCATCTGCATTTTGGCATTTCAGTAGCTGCAAATCACACAAAGGTGAAGGGTTTGAATGTCAGCAATGAAAAATTTAAAGTGATATCAGTTCAGAACACATATTATGTTATTTATCAGTCCTGCATACTAGAGTTGTAACAATGGCATTATTTTGTAGATCATAAATAGGCCCAAAATCTGGTCTTGGCAACAAAGTCCCAGGTCAAGACAGTTACATTTGAATGTACATTCAAATCCTGAATGTACATTCAAATGTACATTCATTTGAATCCTGAGTCAACTTCTGGATGAAATCTCAGATCAAGACAGTTAAGTTCTGAGCCACTGAGTCAAGTCCTAAAATTTGTGTTTTGAGTCACTGCAATTTTGTCAGCCTATTTACCTACACAGCAGTGTTACTTATGAGGGCCTGGCACCTGTGTTGCACACGTGTGGACCAAGATAAAGCATATTAAGTGTAAGATTACTGTGTATAAGCAGTAATATTGGTTGAAGAAACCAACAAACATACTTCCGAACTGCAATCATGTAGTCTCCTACCAGTCACATTGTCGTGACCTTTCAACATGTTTCAAGTGGAGGGTGCTGTGGGTATGGTGCAATATGTGCATTGGCTGTTAGGAAAGCCAGCTTTACAAAAAGGCGTGGTTTGACCAAACCAACTGAAACTTTGGAACCCAAGATCTACTGTTAACCACTTACTAAGATCAAAATATTATTAGAACATGAAAAGAAGGGATAAAAATTCAATTAAGCTTTATGTAGTTTTTATTGTTTCTTCTTCTTCTTCTTTCGGCTGTTTCCGTTAGGGGTCACCACAGTGAATCATCTGTTTCCACCTAACTCTATCCCCGGCATCCTCTACTCTCACACCAATTAACTTCATGTCCTCTTTTAGCACATCCATATATCTCCTCTTTGGCCTTCCTCTTGACCTCTTGCCTGGCAGCTCCACCTCCAACATCCTTCTACCAATGTAGTTATTATTGTTTATGTTTTGAATTTATAGTTGTGGCAGACCCGCAGGCCCTCCAGGGGGTGCTACAGCAACCTCTGCACCCCAATGTCCCACAGCCTTGAAATAGTCTTTGACTTTGTTCAGTTATTGAAGAATAGTGTAAATGTCTATAAAAGTCCTTCACAATCTCCTCTGGTATCTCCATAAGAGACATACGATTTAGAAAACCCTCACCTTCCTCAAATGTGTTCGTAACACTGGCAAAATCTCAAATGACTAACAGCCACCATGCTGACAGCAGTGCTGCAAATTTCAAACTTGCTTTCTCATGACCTTAAATATTAGCCGCAGTTCGCTCTGCTGCAGTGATCAGTTTGCAGTGGTAAATCGGGTGCTGAGGGTATTTGTGTAAAATGTCCATTCTCTCCTCCCATATTCTGCACCCCTGCCTTACATATGCCATAAGTATTGCACGAGACCAAATGCACATCTTTCATTGCGACACCTTAATAAATAAGAACACACCTTAGTAAGTTTGCCCCATCATCTTCTCCTGAGTATGGGTCAAATCTAAGTCATGAGACGTGAGATCATACCACTGCTTCATACTAAAAGAAAGTGTTCAGCTGAATATGGCATTATATCAAACCTGCTTAGCTTATACTTCAGTCTTGTAATGATCAGTCTCATTTACCTTATGCCAACATGCCAAACCAATCAGATGGGCTGAGCCATTTTTCACTATTGCAGCTTTGTCGTTCAGGCAGAAAAGACAGGCTGAATATTTTCCATTAAAATCAAAAAGGCCTGTGGCAGCTTTAAGCAGTTCCAATGAAAGCAATAGGAGATGACAGACAGCCTTGAGAAGTGATGATGATGACAGACCAATAAGTACAAAATTATAGAGTGGGCTAAGATGTCTCTTTTATATAATTATGTTAGAGTGTTAGACAATGTTATAAAAAAAATGTAAGGGGAAAGGGGTTGTGAAAACCAGTGAAACTTTTCCCTTTACTCAGATAGTTTCTGTGGGAATATATGGAAGTGACTCTTTCAAGCCCCCATTCACATAAATGCCATACATGTGATCGATATCTAAAAATGATCCTGAGCTGTCTCTTCTTGCTTCCTTTCACTTTAGACTAGAATGTGTACCTGTTCTCCAGCCATGAATTGGATGAGAGCTGTATATTTTGTTACTGTTTTCATTTCTATCATGAGGATTTCTCCACTTGGTTAAAAAAGAAATCACTGCCCCAAGCTCTTGTATCCACAATACAACACCTGGAAAAAGAAACTCTTCATTAATCTCCACAGCCCTTAAGAATTGGTGGTTTTAAGCACTCCTGTTTCCAAACCACATGTGAGGCAGCACAGCGGCTGGTCGGCAGAGCCTTTGTTTTAGAATAACTCTGGGTTATTTTCAGGTCATTGAGGCCGAGTGGTTTCTTAATTGAATTTCTAAGCGTTTTGTTTAATATGCCACCGTTAAAGGGCTCTAAAAATAAACCAATGACATAATCTTTTCCGGAGTTTTGGAGAGAGAGAGAGATAATCTTAGACAGTCTTTATCTCTCCAACTAACAGCTGATGAATGAATAATTACAGAGGACTGCAGATTACATCACTGTCAATGTTGCTCTTGACTTAAGAATGCTAAATCATGTAGTACTGCACTGATGACCGATACCTCTATGAAGTCCACATAATAAACTGTAGACTTTGTTTCTCTTTCACTCTGTGTGTGTTGCTGTATCCAAGAGTTAATTCCAACGAAGCTTTTAGAGCGTTTAGAATAAATAGGACTGGTATCTGTGGTGACAGATGATATAGGGCACTCCTTTAATTGCTTGCTTTTGTGAAGACTTTAACAAATAATGAAAACTCCAAATGTAAGCTGCTGAAGTAAGTCAATTAATTCCCTCTATATTATATTTGTCCTTGTTCATAGCACATATTTGTGACAATCACCGAAAGTTTAATCGTCGCTCAGTTGAGTTTTTGTTGCCAGTGGACAGCAGCTGAAAATCCTACTCATAATAACAGAAGCCATGAAATAATAACACTTTTCCTTCTTCTAAAAACTGTATGTGTAAGTCAGCTGACAAGATTAAACAATGTCATTTCTATTGGATCCCCAGTGTGTTTCATGTTAATAAATAATCATATTAATAAACTGTATGGAATATACAAATGATCCAACAGGATTATTAAAACTCAACTATTTATTATGAAATGTTATTTAAACATTCATATTTTTATGCTATGAATTAAGTTTTGTTAATGTATAGGCCTTGTAGCTACACAGACACATAGTGTAACTACACAAACATTTTGTTTAGTTTAAAGCTGTACATGCTAACATAGGTTGTGACCTTGAATTCACCCCTCACCCCAACCGGTCGAGGCAGAAGGCCGCCCACCAAGAGCCGGGGTCTGTCGGAGGTTTCTTCCGTTAAAGGGAGTTTTTCCTCCCCACTGTCACCAAGTGCTGCTCAAGGGGGATTTGTTGGGTTTTCCCTCTGTAATAATATTGATAACAGTAAGGTCTAGACCTTACTTTGTAAAGTGTCCTGAGATGACTTTTGTTGTGATTTGGCGCTATACAAATAAAATTTGATTTGATTTGATTCAGTTTGAGCACAGACAGGACAGAAATTGGTTCATCTGCAGTGTACGTGTTATTTGCCAACCGCTGCTCAGGTAGAGCTCAGCTCTTGAACCGAGCGCTGAATTCAGGTTGCAGAGTCATTTTTCAGTCTGTTGCTCACGTTGACAGGATCTCTAGGTCCACTACGACTTAGGTCAGCTTAAGGTTATCCATTCTGAATTACCATAGTCAGTAAAGCGAGATCTAAGCGATTTAGCCACTTATTAGCCAAACAAAACATCAATGTATGCAAATAAATACAGCGCCTCCCTCCCAAAATGGCGCCCCCATCCCAACATTCAACAGCATGATGTACCTTCACATTTTCTATTACTAACACATTTGCATAAGACTAAATACTTTTGGGCTCTATACATAGTGCAAGGAACAGCTCTCTCTGAGGTTTGACTGGATAAGGGGCGGCCAGTTTGTCATGGAGGATCGCAGACACATAGCAATGTCTTCTCAATGGTGACCTCATATTCTTAATTACTTGTCAGGGATCGAGGGCAGGAGCAGAACACACACACGCACACACACTCACTCACTTTTATATTTATCAACATAAAAGCTAACATAACCACAGTTTACATCACTGGAAGAGCCCATGAATAAAGGTTGCTCTCACGCCACACAAGAGCCTGCCATCTCTCTGCAGCACAACGGGTATGGCTTGTATTTATATTAGGTACAAAGCAACTTCACTGTACATTCCAAACAGGTGAACAGCACTTGGTAATGAGAGGCAAATTCTGAACAAAAAACCTCCAAAAAGAAACAAAACCCTCTGCTTGAATACAAGTATTTATAGCATTTATGCTTTCCCATTCAGGTTTTCATCATGTCACACACACTGGTTTGATAAATAATAAATCTGTTTACTGCCCGTGTAGACTGAGGTAATATCTGCCCTCAGAAATGTTCTATCCATCAACTGATTCTTGTCTTGAGGTCTGCTGCTCTCGGCTTCGTTTGGATGACGAATGAACATGTGAGTAATTTCACGGATGAATTAGGAGCTAAAAACAACAGCCGGAGAAATGCTTCGGCACACATTCCACCTGTTGCCCAGCACAAACAAATGCTGGTTTTTGTTACGGTGTTGAGGTTTTATGCTGATTGTGGTTAAGATAGAATGCCTGGCAGATCTGCAGAAAATGCTTTTGATAATGAGAATAACAAGGTAAACTTTTTTGTTAGTACCATTTACAGAACAGGCAGTTGTTGTTATGTCTACAATAATATCTGTTCATTATATTCATTTAAATTTTTTTTTTCTGCTGTACTAAAAGTTCAAATTTTAACGCTACACTGCATGATTGTCTATAATCAGAGCGCTAAGTTCATTTCCTCTGATGAAAATGAATCAGTCAGTTTAGGGGCAGAGCCGAGCTGTGCAGAGCCAATGTTAAGCTGCGTGAAATGATGGAGTGTCGGGCTGATCATGTCTATCAGCATCACTGACTAATCTCCTCCAGATGAGGGTAATCTCCCTAACTCCTGCCACCATCAAATCAGTGTGGAATCCACTCAGCTTGCAGGAAAAGGTGCTGCATGAAAAGCCAGATTGGAGAAACCAGAGTAACTTTAAGTGCAGGTGTTAGAGACTCCCGAACTGCCAAACAGCCTTCTTACCCACTAGGACCTCTCTTCCACTCTTATTTGATGAAATGAAAAGAGCCTTGCGCAGATTTGTATCAGGCAAATCAATGTTTTTATGTTAAATCCTGTGGAGAATTACAGTAGTGTTGGGCTGCCTTCAACTGAGTAACTGGAACGCTTCCCAATCAGCATCTCAGATGTAAGGCCAGTGAAGTCTGACTGCATGTTTAATGCACAACAATTATTAAAAATGTTTTATACCAAATGGCAATCACAGGTCCACTGTTGAATTGTGTCAAAGTCAGAATGAGTGAAATTACTGGGGATCCACACTGAATGCACGACGTGAGCTGTGCTTTCATTGTCTTTATCGTCAGCTATCTGTCAGCAGCTCCCAATGAGCCGAAAGGAGAGCGGCCAGACAAACCCCCCTTCACAGGCTGGCCAACAGCAGAAATGTACTGGACAATGTTCATGTAGGGTCCTCAGGAAGAATCCAGCAATGTTTTATGAATGGAGGTATCAATTGTATTGATTTTCCCGGCTTGCTACAGAGGACAGGGAAAAATAAAACCAGAAAGCTCAGAGCTGCATCAGGAGCCTGGTCCATCATAACAGACACCAGTAAAATGTTTACAACTGAAAATAAAGGAGGATTTGTGTGATTTTCACAGCCGTGTGTGCAGATTATGTTTCAGTAATGAGCAGAGAAAAAAAGACCAGAAGCATAAAAAATGTGGTGTCCAGAGATAATGCATCTTATGTTAATGTGTCAGAGTCACTGTGAACAGACACACTTGATAGAAGGGAATTTTATTTGCTATGTGAGATGCATGTTTAAAAAAAAGTGTCTAAAACTTTGTTCAGTGTGAATTGGTCTTTAGTTCCAGAGACAAAGTGATCAATCAGTGCACCTGGGAATGAGATAAAAGAGCAAATGTGCATCTCTACTCCTGACTTTTCCTGTGATGGTCAGAGGTATAATAAAGATTTTTACAGAAAATAGTTTCTGAATGAAGACTTCGTGGTCTCTTGTACAGGAGCTGACCAGGCAAAAAACGAATTAGGATATAAGAACACTTCTCATTTCAGAAAAAGCAGGCCTTGAAAGCATAAGTGAGCAGCAGCACACTGGTAACACCTTTGATGGTAAACTTGTGTTAATGATGCCATCCTGTGGATTCCTATGAAGCCTTAGGAATTACACTGTTAGGCGATTCCTTGTCATTATTGCCTGTTACAAAATTGTATTAACATAGCAGAAACATAACTTACCTCAATCTGAACTTTAGTCCTTTGCAAATTTCAGTATACTGGCTCTCACATTAGGCAGTTTCAGTTTTACTGAAGTGAGGATTATTTATTTGGAGCAGCACAGAGAGAAAACGTCATGAGATACCAGCTCGCAACATTTACTTCTGGCAAAGAGCCAAGCCTGAAACGTCTCTGCTCAATGTGAACTCCTCTTTCTGTCTATCTGTTTCATTGCACTATCACTTACACACACACACAGAAAGACACATTTTGTGAAGGCTCTGAAGGTTTTGCTCACTTGTATATTGCATTCTGGTGTTTCAATGTGTAAATATTCAAACGTTAGTTCTAAAGAGAGCAGCATATTTAGTCAGAAAATATATCAAATTATCTGATCTCTCTTTGTTAGGGGTCTGTATTTTTCAGATGTGAATCTTATTTTATGCTCTAATTTCTAATATTAATATTGTTTTTATGTTTTTATAGTTGTTGATAATTTATGTTTTGCACAAGGTTATTTTTTTGTCACTAAAATGATCCACCTATACTCAGATAGTACTAGCTTTTTAATTACAAAACTGAAGAGGTACTACTATTTTTTTAAGGTTTGGGTTTGTGAAAACTATTAGGCTGAAGGTTGAAATTCATGGAAGCATTCAAAACACATTAGTAACACGTTTTAAGGACTAATTATTTTTATTCTGTCTCACGTGTTTATATTTAAGACATGGTAAAATATTTTGTTACTATATAATTTTTAATTCTTCAGTATCGACACTGATATCAGTCTCAAAAATCCAGTATCTGTCAGAGTCTAGACGACAGCAGTAAAATTACAACCATCTATTAATTTAATGAGCTGTTCACAAGGTTTGAACAGAATGCTGTGTTTCTACTGTGTTCGTAACTAGTAAATGAAGAAGAGGTCACCCTGTCAGTAACAGCCTTATCTTTCATGTGTGTTTGGAATGTGTCATTTAGCCTTTGGCAGGGACATGAGGAGCCACAGTCCAGGCTCCTCACTTGTTTTGTTTGTCTTGTCCCTCCCGTCTGCAAGCTGATTTGAAGAATAAGGAAATAAAATGAATGGCTGGATCTGAAGTGATTCCAGTTTATGTTCATCTGCCTCTTCAATTATTCTTACTCCCGCGCCACATATGACATCATGGAAAACTTTGTGAGGTCTAGGAGTGCAGAGGGAAATGCTGTGTTGCTCTCACTATTCTACAAGTCCACAGGGATACATCAGTCTAAAAATACCAATTTCAATCACAGGATTCCTCAGATGCTTTCACCTTCAGCCCTGTGATGTGAGTGGCATATAAGCCAGGTTGATTTGGGCTGTGAAGCTGAAAAGAAAATATTTCAGCATGGATTAATCATCAGATGGATTCAATAAAATGCTCAAACAGTCTTGTTTTATCTGGCCAGGGGGCTTTTCTGGCAAAGACGTGTGACTTGCATACTTACCTGCTGTTATGTACATTGGCAGAGATAATACACATTACTTATCTTTAAAAAAAATCTGTGCAATTTTCTAAAGTTTCTAAACATAACAAAACAGTAATGCCCATATAAAACAGAGGTGAGCTTGTTTGTGGTTTACTCTCTGCTTTTTTAAATTGATTGATGACTTCATCATTCCTTTGACGGCTACGATTAATGTCCTTGAAGATGTCAGTATTTGGTCAGAGCCAGCAAGTATGAAAAATAAGCACCTGTGGTGTTTTCACTCAGCAGGGAGAACTTGACTGTTGACGATCTGATGTGAGAATCAATTTTTAATTCATCAAAGCTGGCTTAAAGTTTATCTAGAAGTCAGAGTAACAAAAAGCTCATTTTCACGTTCAATCCTGTTTGTCTTGGTAACATTAGCCACCTAGCATGGTCATGGTTTTAACTTTGTGTCGAATTACTGTAGCGCTCTACCAGCCTGACAAATGTACTCGTTAGTTGGCTAACGCTAGCTTCAAACTGGAGGCTGCATTTTGTACAGTTTGTCATAACCAGGCATGAATAGTTTACGTCAAAGATTTAGGAAGCACGACAGGATGAGCAAAGAGTGGTCAGAAGCAGCGTATGGTGTTTGTTTGTTTTGAGTATCACTGCACCCTCTAGTGGTTGAAAACAAATTAGGCAGAGTAGCTTAGGTAGATAAACAAATCAAATCTTCAACTGTGCTTAAAGAGGAAAGTTAATTAAATAAAAATTAGCAAGATTGTTTAAACAAACTAACACTGAATTAGCTTGGATTATTTAAGCTAAGTTTGAAGAAGAAGTCCTTTTGTACTTTGATTTCAAATGAAACTAAAATAAATACAACTAGAGCTCACCATTCTTGCCTTCTCTTGATGGCTTCTTTAAACCTTGGCTTCTCCTCTCTATCAGCTGTCCAGCTTCTCCTTGATCCTGTGTAGCTCTCTGCAGGTGTCCACCACACTGTCTGTCTTCTGGACTGCTGTTGCGGTTCTCGGAACATTTCACTGTGTTCATGGCCCACACTTCACTCCCCAGTGTACGACATCTCTTCGCCAGTCACCTCAGCTTCCCTATCAAAGTGAAGGAGACACAGTGAAAGCGCATGCTCTGTGACTCTGACTACTACCTTAGTCAACTGTAAGAAGTTTGAGAGCCAAAGGTAATTGAGTTTGAACAAGTATGAAAGACACACCAAACACCATTTGGATGTTTGCATTTGAAAAATCCTCTGTGGTGCTGAGAGCTGGAGTAAAGCCATGTTAGTGTTTGCAGAATACAACAAGAGTTCCAAAATTTTGCATTGTTTCTCTTCAGAGGTCCATCTCAAGTAAGGCAGACGGCAGAACGCGTGTCTGTTTGTTTACAGAGCTTTAAGCCCACTTTTAACCTCACGGATGCATCCCTCCATCAACCACCACAATCCTCTGCTGCTGCCAACTTATCAATTTACACAATTTACAATGAGCAGACCTTCCTGCCTCCTGAATAAATATTAAACACATCTACTCTGTGGATTCAGTAGCTTAGAGAGCCCCCACAAGGTGTCGATGTGAAAAATGAGCCTCTTACTCAGGACCCAGGCAAGCCAAGTCTTCTGTGCAGCATGTCTGTGCTCCATACAAACCATCGTCTCCTGAGGCCTGCACAATAGGGCACTACAAACATGCATTTCTGTTTTCTTTAATAAGCTCTGTTTGGAGAGCTGCTTATATGCTTACAAGAACATAATAAATAATAAAACCCTCATAAATATATGTAACACCTTATAAAAATAGCACATTTATAAAAAGGATCTTTCGCTAGGTTAAGCTAATGCTTGATTGCAGATTCTATACAATAAGAAAAAACAGTATATTGAGATCAAACTACATAGATCTATAAGTACCCATGTGGAATACAGAAACATGTTGAGGCCATTCCTGGTCAAATAAAATCCAAGTAAAGCTGTTACCAATGCAAAGCTAATCAGAATCAAAGCTACAAGATTATCTCATACTATACTGTATGTTTCAGTTGAAAAAGCAGAGGCGTTTCAGTTATATTATGTACGTATTTTCTACAAACCACTGTGTGGTACATGCTGAATGAGTCAGGGTAGAGTTAAAGTACATTGCAACCAGCCTTCTATACATTACATTGATGCATAAATGCTATAAATATTGAGTTGCAAATGTGCCTTGTAGCATTTTTTTTTTTTTTGCAAACAAACAAAGTTGTTTACATTCAGCATTAGTTACTGAAACTGTGTTAAGCACTTTGAATTGCCTTTGTGTATGGAAATATGATATGTACTGTAAAGAAACTTGCCTTGAAATGCATTGTGGGTATCCTTGAAGTCCTATTAAGACGTTGAATTTCCTTTCTCATAAAACATTTGTAAAGAAGAAAAACCTTCCTGAGCTACAGTACATGTCTGGGGATTCAAAAACAGTCTACATTTCAAATTACAGTTAATATTGTCATAAAAAGATGCCAAATCTGAGTCAAAAATAAGATAATAAAGCATAGTAGACAGGTAACAACAATTACTGTATTTAGCAAAGTATGTGGTACTTGTATTAACATTAAGTAGTATTACAAGAGTATTATATAGCATTTATAGTTGTTGTTATACTTTCCCAAATGGGGACTCATTCCTTCTCACTTTCTCTCACACAGTTACTTCTGAAACCACCAGAAGGACACTAATGTGTATACATAGTGGGCATGCAGTTTGGAGGAGAAATACTTGTTTTTCACTACATGCAAAAAATGTTTAAGCTTTAAGGAATGTGCCACAATGTTTATGTCATCCAACATGCTATAATGAGTGCAATTTTCAACAAATGGCAAGTGGCTAGAGATACAGTACCATTAATGTCCATTACAAGGCAATGTGCTTTTTAGTGCATGACTCAAACCTGTAACTCAGCCATAGTGTTTATTGCGTCTCCCCTACTTGCCAGGGGGCCAAAATGTTATGGCCCGACAGCAGCCTCAATCTGATAGGCCTAATTGGTAGACTATTGATGAATGATACAGAACAATCTGCCAAACTGAGATGACTGCACTGGCCAAAAACTAGCTCAAGTGTTGCTAAGTAGAGGTGATTGTCAGTCCACCAAAAAACCTAGCTGAATCTGGCAGCCACATGTAAGCCTAAAGGCGGCCCAGACTCAGCAGGGTGCCTGCCTACATTCATTATGTCTGGCTCCACTAACAGCCAAGATGCTTGTGAACGCAAAACCCGATCTAGGATTCAAAACTTCCAGAACTCTATTGGTGTTGGCCACGTTTTCCTACAGTCTTTAGTCAAAACTAGTAAAGACGTCAGTTCTGTCTGTTTGCAGCCTGTGTTTCCAGATCCCCTTAACATAGCCGACAAGAAGTGTGTTCCTGAGTTCCACAGCCCTCAGTTATCTCTGAACCTCACAGGCCATGAATTTAAACCAGTTTATTTATATGACAAGTTTTGTTTTAAAACATTTTATAAAAAGATGCCCTAAAATTCCTCTGGGATTTGAGTCTCCAGTTCTAAGAAACAATAGTGAAGACACTGCATCTACTCAGACCTTAATCTTGACACACAGATTACATGTGGCTGAAGCAACAAAAAAGAGTTGCATATTTTACTGCATATAAACATCAGCCGGGGCAAACAATAACAAACCCATGCATTTACCTCAGAAACAGGACAACCTTTGCAATAAATCGTAGTCTGTTAAAAGGTTTGAGGAGACTGGGACTCCTCCGTGAAGCATCAGGAGGAACCTCTTTAATGAAGCCTTAACTGATGGGACTCGCTTAAAAGCCCACCCAGAGACAGATAGGACCCACTCTGATAATTTATACCACAGTGACAACTCCCACTGGAATAGGTAAAGATAGGCAGAGGAAAACTGCCTTAAAGACAGAGAGTGGGCAACAATGAAAGTTCATCAAAGGACAGCAGAATTCACCATGTTGTTTAGTATTAGCTCATACCATCATAGGTTACCAGGGAATCTACTTCACACGAAACAAGTCTGACTTTAGGAAAATGCCCATTTACTCAAAGGCTTGAGGGGAAAAGTGTGAATGACAAAGGAGAATGGAAAAACAAGATTGTGTTCTAAAGAACCAGGCTATACTCTGATGCTATCTGTTGCAATGTGGAGTGAATGGTGGGCTGTATCTCTGTGTCAACACAGAAAGAGCCAAAACACATGGCACTTGGGGCTACGTCAAGATGAGCTGATAGAAGGTCCCGTTTAACAATTGTCCTCTTATCGATTCCTTCAGTCGGGCCAAATACTTGTTGTATTATCTGCCCCTTTCTTTAATGACTCACAGATGAAAGCGCGACTGGAAAGGTGGACGGTCACTTACCTCAGGATGTTTATGGGCTGACCTGATATCTTTCTACATGGTGGGATGTTAATCTTTATTACCTGGCAGCATTTAAGTTAGTGGTCAAACTACTAGCTTGTGTGATGTTACTCTTGAAGATCCCATGTAGATTTTGTTGATGATGTAGTGAGGTGAGATAAAATGTGTGTTGAGACTGTAACCTTTCCAATTCTATATATCATGTAGTGTTGTAACCTGAACTTTTCACACTTTGGTTTTGTTTTGACTTGTGCTGTCAGGGAGTCACTTGCACTTTTTGGAACATGATTGAATATTGAAGGAATATGATCAAGGGGCCTTGGAATGTACCCTCTGTTGTGGCACGTATATCAGTAACAAAAGGCAGAAGATTGTTGCTGTTGAGAAAACTAATTATAAAATCTGTACTTCAAATGAATCCATTATTAAATTCTGGGTCATTTTTAGATGAATTTAGCAAATACTGTGACACCTTTTGTTTTACTGTACAACTACAAAAACAAAATGTTTAAACAACTCTTAGATACATTTTGTCATAACTATGTCTAAACTTATATCCAAGTCCCACGTTTCTATGTTACGGTAAGCAACAGAATAACATGATAGGCTATTTGATGTACTTTGAAGCATAATGCAGGTTGAGGTGGTGTAGCTGAGTCACTAAATCTCAAGTCTGAGTCAAATCTCAAGTCCCAGTGTTTGAGTCTAAGTCAAGTCCTCATCACCAAAGAACAGTCCGAGTTGAGTCCAGATCAAGTACATTAACTAGGCCCGAGTCCTCAAGGTCTACATTAATACAACTATTGACTGACTGACTGAAGTTCTTGCTTCCAACTTCCGAGTTCAAATCCAGTCAATGCGCAAGTTCCAGTCCAAGTTGACGTTATCAGTGCTCACGTCCAAGTCAAGTCATGAGTCCTGAAAATCAGGACTCGAGTCAGACTTGTACTACAACTCTTGTCACCAATGTATTTATTTAATCATTTCCACAGAGTTTGTACAACTGTGATTTTTATTTTGTGTTGCTGTTTTGATAAGTGGAGTGTTCGATGGAAGTGTGGCAGATACAACATGGTTGGGACAAACGGCTATTAATATCAATATCTTTGCCAAATTATTATGCCCTGTTGCAAAAAAAGGTCAAAGTTCTTGCTTCCAACTTCCGAGTTCAAATCCAGTCAATGCGCAAGTTCCAGTCCAAGTTGACGTTATCAGTGCTCACGTCCAAGTCAAGTCATGAGTCCTGAAAATCAGGACTCGAGTCAGACTTGTACTACAACTCTTGTCACCAATGTATTTATTTAATCATTTCCACAGAGTTTGTGAAAAAATAACAAAACTAAACACCTGGGATGTTGTTAAAGAATTTTTTAAAATGGGAATACAGAATGGGTATTTGTGGAACCAACAGCCCCTCCCACTTGGCATCTACTGTAAATTACATTGACAATAAATAAAGTGAGGATTAGTGGTAATATTAGTAATATAAAAAGCTACCAGCTACCACTTTCTGAAGCTTATCAAGTCCACTTTCTGAGTGTAAGCTAGCTAGCTACACTTGCTTGTTTCTACTGTCTTAAATAATGGAATATTTCCTAGGTGATGTGAAAAAGGGGGGCTTACCTATATACAACATATTCATCTTGAATGCAGTTTGTATTCTTGTTTACAGACAATAAAGGGCTACTGTATGACATGCTCCAGTGAGAGTGGACCACAAAAGCTCAGCCAGACTGAGGTGCTGCTTAATTGTAGAATAAAACAAGACAAAGAGTATTTCTGGAGCCATAAGGCACAGGGGTTATCTCATCTCATTCATTTGACAATGACATAGTTAGGGAAAATATGCAGGAACTGCTTTTAAATTATGTGAACACAAAAGGTGGGCTGTAGGCTGCTAGTGGTCTACTTCCTATTATAGTATAGCTTTGCACTAACAACATCATTACACCATTTCTTAAAGCACTCGTGAGCAACTTAGCTGCAATCGAGTATTTGGTTTATTTAACCTGGACTAAAATTGCAGATTGCATAATTTCATGGACAATTATAAAGCACTTTCTATTTCTAGGATTTTATATCTGGAGCCAAAGATTCACACATTTACAGTAGCCTTTACTCAATCCATTCATCAATCCTGGTTGTCCTTCTCTGATAAATGATTCATTAGAGTAGTATGCTTTCTTTCCTTTTGTCTCTTTCCTGCTTCTCTCACTCGCTGTGGGGTTTGCAGGGACCACCTGCCGAGCTGAAGCAAGCCAATTTTATGGCCTGTAGTATTTACACTGGGATTAGTCCAGGATTTCCAACTGATGATTGTGAATTTATGTTGCAATCAATATGGGGGATCCTCCAGCTGAGCTCATTATGATAATTCCTCTTTGAGTTCTGCTTAATCACTCTTGGTTTGCACCATAATTGGCTGTTTCCAGCTTTGCTAACATACTGTTATAATCCAGCGCCACTTGTTTATGACTTCCACCAAGGGTCTGACTGACCAACAGTCTTTACTGGAATGCTTTTATCTTAAAGGCATTTCTCCAGCACTGAACTCTTTCTCAAATTATTGTCATGCCAAATCATAATCTCCAATAATTTCAGATTCAGTACTGTACAGTGCATCCTCACGTCTCATACTGCCTTAATCCAACAGCATGATAATACAAAGTGGAATACGAGCCTGTTTCTGATGGGTGACATACTGTATTTGAATGACAACGTGCCTCTCGACAGGCTGAGGTATATTTTTATCCTCCTGTGAATGTAGCAAAAATCAGCGTAAGCAGCCAACATTTTCTTTCTGCACTTTGTGTAATGCTCCACGCTAACCTGGGCCTTTCCTCACACTACTTTTGAAACAGGTGGTGTTGCAGGATTTGTTTGAAAGTAAACAGACTTGCGAATAATGAAAAGGAATCGGCTCTATGTACATGGCGCTTCACTTTAGACAAGTTGTTATTAAATGATTTTTTAACAGAAAATTTGGCAAGATTTAGAACTTTTGCTATTCCATAATAAACAATGGCATGGTCATAATGAAAATATTTACTTAATTCCCTAAAGTGACTTATGGCAACTTTGGCCACTAAACAGTGTCATGAGTGTTATGGCGTCAGGTGCCACAGTCTGTATAAATACTGCCTGTACACTTGTTTATAGGAAAACCCCCATTTGGTTTCAGGGAACACAGTCAGACACGCTGGTGACCCCTGAGATTTTTTGGATGGAAAATATAACAGGCCTGTTTGCTCAGCAAGGGGATAGCTGTACAGCAGTCAACTGTCAAGTGACAGACAAGACAACGTTGTAAAAGACTGCAGGCTCCACATCCCTGAGCCCAGCCCTTTCTCAACCTGTAAACACAGAGCTTGGCTTCTGAAGAACTTTCCAAGAAAACCCAGTGGCCTTCTATTCATCCCCCCATTTACGGGATTTGTGAACTATGACAGCGTTGTAGCGCTGTGCATACTTAAAAGTTTAGATAGGTAACAACTGAGGAAATTAGCAGAAATACCTACAAAAAGAATACACCACTGGGAAGTACTGTAAGTAAAAACTTAATCTAAATCAGCTACTCAACAATTATTAAAGAAAACAATAAAAAATGAAGATAAAATGCAGGATATTATCACTGCACCTTTTCAGCCATATTTATTCTTAGATTTATCATAGGACGAGGGATTATTAAGCATTTGAAACAGGATTAAGCAAGCCAAACATTTTTGGTTACTTGTACCTATTTTATGACCCATGTGGTTTAGTCTAGAAGGCCCCTAAAAGCAGCAGGTGACAGCTGATGCATACACAGAGCTGCTGTAACTTATGGCAGATAGGGCGCTGGAGAAAGTTGAAAGGTTAGATGTTTCAAATAAAAAAGAAAAGGCAACAGTTAGTGTTTTCGCTGAAGGGGAGGTAACATGGAAGAATATCGGTATAGAAATACTTCTATTAACATGATCATTTGTAATGACTCAGATGATGCAGTGAGGCAAGAATTTCATGCATCAGCAAGACAACACCGTTAAATATGGATCTAGAAATTTACCTGTTGCCCGTAAATGTCTTAATATTAATGGAAGCCATTCATGCAATCATGCCATTAGTAAGTGCACATATCAATCAATCAATCAATAAAAACTTAAAATTGTGCAAGCACAGCATATCTGCAGCTGCATCTCAGTTTGGTAATGTATAGTTCTTTGCTATTGGCTCCACACACCCCGCGACCCCGTTCGGGACTAAGCAGTATGTACAGTGGATGGATGGATGATAGGTCTTTGCTTTTCAGTGCTACTTAGAAATTCAGGCTGTTAATCTGTGTTTATTTTTACCCGAAAAGACCTTACAAACTCCGATCAAATGGCTGGAGCTAAGCGTGTGAACTCAGCGATTAGTTTGAGAGGGTAAGTGAGGAGCTGCAGTTAACCCCATATTTCTACTCTTGTCAGTGCAGCTGGGCTTCCAGTATTCCCCTCCTTCAAACTGTTTAACTTGACAGCCTTTATCCACATCAATCACACGAGGAATCGAGCCACAGGCATTTCATCGACACTTTTCACAGTGAAAACAGTGGAAGATGTCCCAGACTCTCTTACGCACACATTCAACAAAAATGAACTGGAATGGTGTTCAGCAGTAGAAGCTTGCGTTGTGTTTTCTCTAGTCACACATGCCAAGAGAGATTAAGATATTCCAGGGAAGAGTATCTATTATTATTTTACAGTTCACCAGATGTGTCTAGAATGTTATAGAAAACACGCTTTCTGTGAATCCATCTTCTTCCAATGCTGCCTGGCCCTCACAAATGGCCAAATACATCAAAGGCAGTGACATGTAGTGGATGAGGAACTATTACTTCAACATTACTTCAGCATCAGCTGAGCTGCAGAAGAAGTCAAACTGAGGAGGTCAGAGGTCAAATGTACCAAATGCCAGTGTTGGCATTCCCACACTAACACAAAAACAGTCATTTAGGAGTTAAATGGTCTGTAGTTGAAATGGTTTGTCAGAACTACAGTGCAATGTGCATGGTTTGTAACTCAATCTTTGGCTGTGAGTGTATTAGGTCTCATTCTGTACCTCATCCACTACATATGCTGAGAGAGGATTTACAACTAAAGTGCACAAGTTTAAAGATTTTCACCACTGTAAAAAATAGTAGCAAAAAAAGTATGACTGAAGTTTATCAGATTCTTGGTCTTTCCCAAATTAGGAGAGAATATAAGAGAGAGCAACAAGATGAAAATATGGGGAAACGATACAAGTATGAGGAGGAGAAGTGACCATGACCTCTTCTGAACTAGGCTAAAACTGATCCAACTCCCAGGAACACCGAGAACCAATTTAAGGAGCTTTGTTTCTTTTGCAGGAAATAATCTTGGCCAAACAGTGATAATTGTCAAGGTTACACAGTTATTATCAGAAACAGAAACTTGTCATTAATAATGTACATTGGCCAATAAATATGATGGTCTGCTGTCTCGACATTGTGAAACCTGGATGCATCCTTACCCCAGGTTTAACTATCACTTATGCAGGCCATACCATTTTATTAACACTTTTCATTAACACTGATGAGACATAATGAGGTGTGAGGAATACAGCCGCCAATAGCCCAACACTGCCAGCCATTTTCATTTAGTTCACAGTAAAATAAAAACATACAACAGCACAAGAAAATTAAGATTCATAACATTATGGGTTAAGGCCTTGTCAAACCGACAGTGGCAAAGTGAAATTTACACATGCAGCTTCACAAAATTTTAAGTCCAACAAGCAAAGTGATGTAGGTGTAGAGTTAGTAAACTACAACAGCTGGAAAGCTAACAAAAAAATAAAAATCGCTCCTGTGAATGAAAGGATTTCATTACAAAATGCCACTATTGGTATGACTGGGCCACAAATCTCAGCTTGGCTTTCTGGGGTTTTACACTCCTGATACAAGCTATAGTACAGTGATCGCTAAGACCAAATGGAACGACAGCATTTCATTTAATCCCAGGGCAACGCCTACTTACAGTCGTCCTCCGATGCTACAGCAGCCTGATAAAGAAAGTAATCCCTTAAAACGTCAAACCTATTTTTCAGTTCAGTGCCCTGAGCTGGAGATGACTAGTGTAAACTTTTTACTGTTGGGGAGTGGCGCTAAACCAAGAAAACTTGGTTTATGTTTCCTCATCCCAGGTCTTACATATGACAGATTATCTCTCCTGCAAATCAAGAGATCTTCAGACTATGTTGCACACATCCCAAACAGTTTGAAGGCGGTGTAAGTGGTGGCATGCTAGTACCTGCTCCTCACAGACAACTACAGTACCCCAAACACAGGTCTGTAAAATACGCACTTCCGCTACTGACAGACTCTTAACCTGAGCTGGCGCCAAGGGCCAATAGGACCACCTGTGCTACGAGTGTTGAAAAGGTCTGCAGAAGCTTACAGGAGAAATAGTCGGAAACAAAAGTTTGGAAGAATTAAGAAAAGCACCCAGATTTACACTGATGGTCAGTTTTATTTTGACACATTTTCATATACAATAGCAAGTTGAGGGAGCTGAGCCGGAAGGTAAAGCTTTCAGTTTACGCATCAGTCTAGGTTTTATGTTCCAATCCTCACCTCACTTATAACCAAAAGAATGACACCATGAATACAAGCAGGTGAAGTGCGTTTCCAGGTGGCTGGACTCAGCCTTCGAGAATAGGTTTGGAGTTCAGACATTTGGAGGGAGCTCAGAGTAGAGTCGCTGCTCCTTGACATTGAAGGGAGTCAGCTGAGGTGGGTCTGACACCTGATTAGGATGCCACCTTGGCGCCTCCCATTGGAGGTTTTCTGAGCACATTTCATTAGTAGGAAGCCCTGGAGTTGACCCAACACACACTGGAGAAATCATATAGCTCAGCCTGGGGCCTTGGGGTCTTCCAGAAGGAGCTGGAAAACATTGCTGGGGAGAGTGTCTGGATTACCTTAAAGAACCTGCTACCACAGTTAGGCAGCAGAAAAAGGATGGACAGATGGAGTAGCAAATTGTTAGCTCTGCAAGAAATCAGCATCAGCTTTTGATTATTTATTTACTTATTTGACAAGTTACAATGCTAGTGGCTGCAGCTGAAGAATTGTTAAGAGTTAATAACAGTGAGAGATGTCTGCCACAACTCTACCTGCCCTGCCCTGCACTAACCTCTCTGACATCACTGCTCCTCAGCTCAGCAGCCTCTGTGCCACTGAACAGGCTCCCTGCTGGCATCATGAATAATGGCCTGTGTGTTTAACTTGCTCAACACAAAGAAGCCATGTAATCCAAATACATAAGGTAATATAAATACAAAAGAACCACATAATCTCACACACGGTGGTTGTGGGCTCGAGTGTGTGCAGACTGTGTGTGTGCGTAACTCTGACATTTTGGCTTTGCCTCCTGCTCCATCTCTGGTTGGGTAGGCTGGCACCCTCTGTGTTTAAAAAGCTCCCGGAAAGTTTACAGAGAGTGTACTTCTGCTGGGCTTTGTGTGACAAGCTTTAACGCACCATACCCATCAGCAGCAAAACAGCCACAGACCTCCCTGGAATCCACTCTGCTACTTTCCATTCATGCATTTCCATGCATTCTCCAGCTTCCTTTAGCGCCCCATCTCAAAAAAGACTGTGCTGGCAATTAATACCAGCTCTGTTTGTCAGGCTGTGAGCAAAGAGGCTACTGTGTGTTTACCACGCTTGTGTCTTGTTGCCACATAGACTAGGCCTAATCCAAGTTGGACAAGAATACACATTTCCAATGCAACAGATCAGTCAGGCCTCTATGAGAACAGAAAATGTTCCATAACCATTGGTGCAGTGCTCTATACAAATTTCAAACAATGGTGCCACAACACTGTGGGTGTGACATTCTTAGTGTATAGTGTAGGTCTCTTACGAATCTAACCTTTTGATGTAAAGAAATTGAACATATTAACAGACCCGAAACATAGTGATGCAAATGAGCCAAAATAAGCCAATGTGAAGGTGAGAAGGATGTTCCCTTCGTTTCGGTTGAAATTAGATAAGGTTTATGTAAAACTAAAAGTTTGTCTGGTCTGCAATCATGACCTAGTCTCACATGAAAATAATAATCACCTTTATTTGGCCAAGTATGTTACACACAAGGAATTTGTTTCTGGTACAGAACCGAGGCAGCCGTCTGCAGCTCCAATTCACACTGATGGCTCTAACCATCAGGGGCAACTTTGGTTCAGTGTCTTGCCCAAAGAAGCTTCAACATGTGAACTGCAGGCACCGAGATTCGAACCGACCCTCCGGTTGGGAGACGACTGCTCTACCCACTAAAGCACAGTCACCACATGTACTGTATAATAACTAGGTTGGTCCACAGCGTAAAACATAGTAGTGTCACAATAACGGCTGTAAAATTATGACAGAGCAATGGTTTTTGTATTACAGCCCAGTGTCCTTCTCACTGCCTGTAAAATGTGTTTTACTTCTTGTTGTGTTAATGTTGGTTGGCATGTTAGCGCCACCACCTGGACTGGAGTGTGTATCAGGAAGCTAACATTTAGTGTCCATTGAAATCGAAAGAGTTTGAACTAGAGAAGGTGAAAACAGAAATGATACAGTGCCTTGTGAAAGTGTTCGGCCCCCTTGAACTTTGCGACCTTTTGCCACATTTCAGGCTTCAAACATAAAGATATAAAACTGTAATTTTTTGTGAAGAATCAACAACAAGTGGGACACAATCATGAAGTGGAACGAAATTTATTGGATATTTCAAACTTTTTTAACAAATAAAAAACTGAAAAATTGGGCGTGCAAAATTATTCAGCCCCCTTAAGTTAATACTTGGTAGCGCCACGCTGTGGCAGACAGATGGGCCCAACAAACCTGACATTCACACACCAGTGATATTATCCAAAACTATACTTTTTATTTGAGAACACTGTAATCAAACCCAGGGGCTTTCCCTAACCTTTGTTTGACAATACCTGATGGAAATCTTTTTGCTACTGCTATATTAAAATTCCTGGGAACCTACAGTAGTGCAGTGTATGATATTTTTGCCTTTCCACACCAATAACCATGTACTTTCTGTGCCTAAACTTAACCATGTCTAAGAAAATGTTGTTGCCAATGCTACTGGTTGCCAATTGTCAATCCAGAAAAATGGTTTAATGTCACAAATTTGGAGCCGTATTGAGAGACTAGTATGTTTGCGTTACAGACCACCACAGCTGTTTTACATTTTGCTGTGAGATTGGGTTAGAAATTACATTATGGCATACTTATGATAAAGGTTTTTATGTTGTGCACAAAAACATCAATTTAAAGCAGTCCCCTCTTTTGCCAAATGTAGTGACTATGGGAGTACGTGAAACTTGGATGTCAGGAATAGTAACAATACAGTATTGCTGATCGATTATTTTAGAAGGACAACTATGAAGTAAAAATGCCAAACATTCACTAGTTCCAGGGTCTTAAACCTGTGGGTCTATACATGTATTTATTACACTGAGTGGACACATTTTTGTTTGAACCCATCATTATGAGGACATCAGTGTGGTCCTCACACCTTCAAAGGGCTGTTTGACAGTCAAGATTTGGTGTTAAAGTTAAGGTTAGAATTAGAATTAGGTTAGAGGAATTTAGCTGTAATGCTTAAAGTTAGGGTAAGAGGCTATACCCACGTTTGGATCCAGCTACATAACCAGAGATATCGGTCTTTGACATTTCAACTTTCACCCCAATAAAGTAGAGTTCAATGAATGTTTATTTATGCTTACAAATATATGAGCACTGCGACATATCCTTCTAGGAACAGTGTTCTCAGAGACAGATAGTTCAGCACCATCACAAATAAAACCAAAGCTGTCTGCAGAGCATAGATTCCACTAGTGCTTTTAACAAATTCTGTGTAATTTGGCTGGAGTGAGACTGAAGTAAAATAAAGCACAGCACTGTCAGCCAGTGGATTCCATTTCTTTTACATGGAAAACCATGGCTGCTCTGAAGGTAGGAAAAACACAAAAATGTATAACAAACAGTTTAATTTTGTTACATTGTTTGTAACAAATGGGCTAAATGAGAAACACGGGTAGAGTGATTAATTTCTCTTTTAATATGCTATAAGTTAACTCTGTGTCTCTTCCTTGGATTGGTATGAAACACCAATGCTGACCTAACATCTGCTGTATGTTTCTGAACTGATCTGGTAAGAAAGTCTTTTGTACTTTCCTATGATACTAACCAACACAAGTCAAGCTTCTTCTACAAACTGAATGTGACCTTAAAATGACCTCATTATATCTGTAAAGACAATTTAAGCCAAATTTGGAGATTCAGACGTTCTGAGTAACTAGTGCCTGCTGAAGTGTATTCTATCATTACTAAGATGCTTATGTACTGTGTAAGAGATAAACAAATAAAATTCTTTTTTGTATTTGTTATTTTATTGCTCTGTATTCCTAAAGAATCAGAAGTGAAACTTCACCTCTAAGCCTTATTCCTTAAATGCAACACTTACTGTATCTCACATCTTTCAAAGGTTTTGATTCTTTCAGCTAATGTTTTAAGAAATTGCACGATCAGCCAAAACATCTCAATTGAGATTTTCCAGGACATTTGGAATTTCATTTAACATTTACAGCATTTCAGAAATGGAAATAAGATTTTGGTTTTAGTGTGTTGAGTTTATGGGAGCAGTTTGCTTCCTTTGAAGTTAATGTGATCTATGTTTTGTTTGTGTTTGGAAGTGAAATACCCTGGAAATGTCGAATGAACTGACATAGTAATGCTCTGAGTATGAGGTACAGCACATCATTGATATGTTATTTTAACTCATTGGAGATATTGCTATTAATAACCTGTCTCCATGATGTCAGTTCTGGGAAGCCACATCCCTCAGAGCCACTATTTACATTATACTAGGTGTTTGTAAGTCAAAAGGTATTCTGGGTAATGCTTGCAGTAGCTTTGACACTACAATAAAACAGCCAGGTTTAAAGGAGAGACATTAACATATGAAAAACATCCCTGTTTCATGTGGCCATGAGTCACTTTTTGATTGCACATTTACTTGCTCACACACGCCTGGATTATGTCATCTCTACCTATAGCACACACGTGTGCTATACAGACAGTTACGTAACTGTTTACCTGAGAAAGCCACTTCTTTTGCTTTTTTTGGCAAAGAATAGCTACATATTGACTGATAATGGGTGTAGCTCATATACTAGCTCTGAGTATGAAAAGATGAAAACGCTTGAAATCCCAGACACAATGTAAACATCCGCTTTGTATCAACCGTAGTCTACAACACTGATACTTCACCAAATGTGAATTTCTTAGTGACATCCTTATAAAAAGCACCGTGGCTGAGGATGTGTTATAAAAAATTCTTTAAAAAAAGCTTTCCCTCTTTGTGCAAGTCTTTAAATTCATTCAACTGCACTAATCTTAAATGTCATTCTGATCTTGGCACTTTCATTCAATCATTCCTTCAGCATGAAGTGCCTGCTGTGCAGGTTCTTCAAGGCACTGCGCGCTGATGTAATAACCTCTTCTGAAATGCATTTAGTCAAGAAAACAAGCTGAAGTGGTCCAGGAAAGTGCAGCGGTGGGGTGACTGTGACTGAGTGGCAGCGAACACATTTGTCGCCTGCTTAGGTCTCGCTCTGTTAAGAATCGACTCTAATGTGAGCTCTAAAATGTGACCTGGCAAATCCACCAGCGCTCACCAGCCATTTCCTTGCTGCTTTTACATGGCTCTCAGCAGTCTGCTCCAAGACAATTTAATTTCCCCACAAATGTTCATCCTAAGGTCATTTTACAGTGACAAAATGATCACTGTTACATTGTATCTCAGTACCTGCACATACTGTACAACCAGATTGAAAGCTTCTATTACTGTACCTTCTACAGTGGAATATACACACTGTGCTACTGTATTATAATTTGTCCTCAGCAAAGTAAGACCATGACAGAATCAGATGTATTGTAGAGCGAGAAAGAAGTGGTCAGAAATCAGAGAGGTTGTAAAAGTGCCAACAGTTCAGCCAGATTACATAAACCATCTTATTTAGCAGGTGAGCCACAAGTGAAAATCCCACCTTGTATATGAATGATGAGTACAATGCATTAAAGTAAAACAACAAACGATGGTCTAGAAACTATGGTGCATGTTTTCAGTGGACACTTTGGGTAATGATTTTACTGATCATATTTATTTCCTCCATTCCAAAGTTTGGCTAAACTGCCCAGGGCACCAACACAGCCAGGATGTCCACTGATCTAACTTACCCTCTAGTTAGAAGACACGACTAAACTAGTTTTTTGTTTTAGAGTTTCAGTTTTTTCACGGGTAGGGGCTCGGATAAGAATAAACAAAATCTGGACAAGTAGTGTGTGAAATAAACATCATTAAAAATTTAAAAACTAAATAAATAAAGGTGCAGCTACTTTTAAACATCTAATCAAGCATTATTTGATCAAGCCTAAATAACTAATACATTTATTGTGAAGGCCTATGGCATAACCTCTGCATCCTCAACTCACATCCAGCTAATAGGACGTCACTCAGACATCAGCGTAAGTATCAGTGTGTTAATCTGGTTCACCTAAAAGTGAAAATGCCCACACAATGAACACACAATACATCAACAAAGGGCAAGGTTGGATATACGGGAGAAATTCGGGGTGGTTACAGACAGAGAGAAGTAAAGTAATATAGTAATTAATAAAGCTAGGCATTTCCTCGCTAAGGGAATAGCTGCAGAGCCCAGGTGCTGCATCCATTGACAAATACAACTCTCAAGCATTTTAAAGTAAGTGACTGTGTAGCTTAAAGTCTATTTTAACTGGGGGTATGGGTTGGGTCGCAGGCCCCATGCTAACATATATGGTCCAGATTTCATTTAGAAATAACTGTAGGTAACGGGTCAGGTTCAATTTGAAGCTTTGCAGGTGTAGGGCAGGTGTGGGTTTTTGCAAAACTGGACCCATGCAGGAGTCTGTCTCACACTGCAAATTTCTGGTGTTTACAATATAATGTAGATATCCCAATGATTTCATTTACTGAAAGATTCATTTATTGCACAGTTATACACAAGTATCTTAAAAAGATCGATCTCTAGTAGTGACATGACAACCTGTGCTATGACCTATGCATTTTATGACAGAGCGTCACATTCCTATGCGACTTTTTAATTATCCATGGAGCTGTAGACGCACGGAGCAGAAAAGATACACACCAGCACATTCCTCTACCCAAACATTCGAATGTGACACGCTGCAGGAGCACCTCACCCAGACGCAACTCTGCGGAGCAGCTTGACAAGGGCCATGTGTGGAGTTTTTTTTGCCAAATGGTTATGAAAAGATGTATATCTGCAAATGGTAACAAAGAATTGATGGGTCTGCTAGTTCCCAAAGCCCAGTGTGTCTCGAAGATCTGAGCCTGTGTCGGCCTCATCAGACAGGGAAAGCTGAGAGGAGACTTGCAAGATGCTGTACTTGTTTAATGGGTGTCAAATCAGCTTCAAAACATTAGGAACAGAGAGCCAAGAGTTTTTTTTAATTTCCATTCCTGAGGCTCCAGATCAATGTAGCCTGTGGACTTTCACCATTTTATAAAAACACAGTAAATATAGACAGTGCCTTTTGTCAAAAATGTGGTGTGGGAGTGTGTATGAGCATGGGACTATTTAATATTTGTGCATGCCTTCACATATCCAAATAGTTCAAACTACAAACCTCATAGACTGCATCACTTTGTTGTATTTATCCAAGAGGAAACAATTCTGCATCTCTGAGTGTTTAGAAAGATCTAATGCAGATAAGTGCAGTGGGAATTTCGAATGAATGATGTCATCTAAATTGAAGCCTGCTGTTTCAACTGTATGTTCCTAATGTAATAAATAGTTCTACTTTGGACAGAGAGCTCGAAAAATATCTATTTGTGATGAGTGCAGATACATGAGGACTAATATGGTGATTGTGGTTGTAACTGGCAAGGCTCAAAGATTCGCAAACTGTAAAATATGTGCTTCTTTCACGCCTTCTATCTCACAGAAAGACTGCAGATAGTTGTGGATGAGGGACAGCCATCCCAGAAAGTGAGATGTCATTCGGGTGCAGGGTGTGAAGGAAACCCATAAAAACAAAGGAGGGGTCTAATGAGCTGTCACACATTTAACAACCTTTTGTTAGTTGGAAAATAACAGAAGAGTAACCCATGCAACATCTTATCTCCTTTGCTCTCTTCCTTTGTGATTTCTGTTGTATTTCCAAGACAAGGAAAGCCAGCACCAGAAGAACTCCATGCAGCTTCAGTGGGCCCTCATGAGATTCAGCACCCAAATAAAGCCTCCAAGCCTGGACGTGGCAGGAGTTTGGCCCAGAATGGAAGGGGAGGGAGACAAGTGAGGAGATGACAGGTGAGATGACAACTGAGGGAGGGAGGAGAGGATGAAACAAGAGCGATCGGACGAAATGCTGAAATTACGGGGGAGCTGTTATCTGGCGTTGTGATGAGATGTAGTGATGAAATTTAGGATGTGAGAAAAACATTTTCCTGTGTTTTATTGGTCTGAATGGATCAACACAGTGAAAGGTAACCAGAGTTCTACGATTGGAGTTCGACAGCAGCTGGGAAATTATAACCATTTACAAAACAGCAGTGTTTTTGAGATTACAGTATCACATAAAATATGTTGAAGAATCATCATGTGAATTTCAGTTGACTGACTGCTCAAAAACCAATTGAAAATACAAATTAAAACCAGTCCAAGTCCAAGTGTCAAGCCCTGGTGGATTTGTGATCAAACAGACAGCATGTAACTTCTATATGAACAACTAAAAATGCAAACCTTAAATAATCATAGTGAGCAATAAAACATGGAAGAAACTTCAATTTCACCTGAATCATATAAATACACAGTATCAACACCCAAAACCATGATGTTCACACATCCAACAGGGTGCTAAGCCAGAACAGGACAAAAAGGAATTCCAGTGCACACAAGGATGTCTTCATTTATTACCAGTTGCTCACTGGATGATGATCGAGACATGCCTTGATAGCATGGGAATTCATTCATTGTTTAATCTTATATTCAGAGCAAGTGAAAGCACAACAAGAACCTGGGAACAGGTAGAAGTAAAGTACAAGAATATTCTGTAAACCAGTATCACTTTAATGTGATACCAGTATTGTCAGAGTATTTCTTCATACAGTAGCTTGGCCTCAGTATTGAAATGATAAAGTTTTCAAAACAGGTGAGAGATTCTCCACAATATTTAGTTTCTTCTGGGCAACAGCACAGCGTTTTTCAGATTGTTTCAAATC
>NW_018127997.1:100514-118669 GCF_001952655.1 Monopterus albus
TGTGCACTGCATGCTGACTGTGTGGTGGTAAAAGTATGGCTCCTCTTGGTCTGGCCACTAAAATGAGGCGCTAACTCTCCACTTACATAATTTATTCCCTTTCGAATGAAACAGTACAGTATGATTAAGAATGGGTCAGAATGAGTCAAAGGGTCCTGTTGATTTCTCAGTACTTTGTTTTCTTTAAACTCATGTCTTATTATAATCAGTCCAATGTCAGTGGGTGGCTTCCTGCTCTGACCTCATTTAAATCTGAGTCGTTATCTTGTTTCTAGTAAATAAGCCTGAGAACAAACCTGCTCACGGGTAGGTTTGAGATTACGGACATGTCGCCAGGACAACAAGTCCTACTTCTGAAATACCAACAGATCAAGGATCGTGTGAAATAGTCAACAAAGGTTTTCAGTTAACCTCTTCAATCATATAACACCCCTGCTGCTGCTTTCATGAAATATAACAAGCAAATTTCATGTGCAAGCTAATAATTATTTTGGATTCAGAGAGAAATGAACTTGGTTATATAAGGCACCTAACAAAATTAAACACAAACCTCCCTTATTTTTTAAAATGGGTCTCAGTAAAGGTTTGTTAAGCTGTGATGAGGCACATGATATCATTAGCTGATTTTTATTGTAGAGGAATAACGGACAGAGCAAATCGCCGTCAAGCAGCCCTGCTTTTTCAGTTACTGCCAGCTTAACCTGTACTGCTGTCTTAAACCACCATTAAACTAGAAGCCAATTAGTTATACTGGGGTTGGGTTATATGCTGGAGTGCTGTTTATTCTCCGCAGGCCGTCACTGATTAAGACTCAAACAACAGTTGCCAAGTGAAGTCACTAATGTTCTTAATGTGAGCAAGAAATCCTCTGCATGTTTAGTATAAAGTGATATAAAGTAGTTCCCTGTCCAGTTTGGCTTCAGTGGTTGAAATGTGACAACCATACTAAACTAACTAGAAACTATTCCTTACACTGTTACTTGCTTACATGCCATTTAATACTGGTGCTCTTCTTTTCTCAGTTCAGAAGTTAAAACACTAAAGAATTAAATAAAGGTTGTCACTATACTATAATCTGGTTATGTGGTAAACAGAGTTTCTGTACTTTTAAATATTATACAAAACAAGCACAAGAAAACATACATATTAATATGGGATGGAAAAATCATATAACACCAGTCTTACTGAATAAGTTAAGTCTAAGCATTCCTGTTGGATTTATTCTGTTTGAAGCCACAGGGCATAATAAACCACTTCAAGCACTTATTTTCTCTGTGTGTGTGTGTGTGTGTGTGTGTCATGTGAAGGCTCTCTGTGTTTACAGGACCAGTGAGCAGCAATCCACAGCGTAACCACTGATGCTGGTGCAGGGTGATATCAGTGCTGCATACTCAGCAGCAGGAAACAACCACGGGGTGTCAGCTGAAACCTCAACTTCCTAATTGGTTGCTACAGTAATTAACAACTGAGCCTGACCTACAGGTTCTGTCAAAAAGTCTGAGACCTTTACATGCTCATGCTTCGATCGAGCCTTCAATTTACTGTCCATTCATTAAAGGCCATAAGCAGTTTGGTAAATTCAGCAGACTGCGGTGAAATATATGCATACTGCCCGTACACTTTTACAGGAACATAAATTGAGAGAAAATTTGTGTTTAGATTTTGGAGTTCTGTATTTAATACTGCAAAATATTTCAGTGAAAAATAAAAGTCCCTGTTTGGGACCAAGCATTTCAACAACTACATTAGTTGAAGGAATGCTCTCGTATCCCAATCTGAAGCCAGAATTAAAGAGAACAGCCTGCACATAGTTTTATGTGGAATAAAGTTGTGTATAACAGTGTAGTGTTGAGATTCATCAGAGGCAGGCCATGAAGAAAGAGAGAAAAAACGCTGGTCTCAGTGTGTTCACATGAATACAGAAATTTAAACAAAGAGGCAACAAAATCTGTCTGCAACACGTTCAACTCAAAGGCGACATTTTTGTCTGGACGGTGTGAGAGCTGCAGAGACAGTGTTTGAAGGCACATCTTAGCAGCACTCCATACAAGCAGACAAAGTCCACTTTGTCACCTTATTTTTCACAGGAAACACTTTTCTTCAAAGAAAAAGTTTGGAAGTCTCTTGTGCTGATCTGTCCATGTCTCGGGGTTGTGTTCTACATCTGGCCTGGCCTGCGTCTCGGCAGCACTTCTAAAACATGTCCAGATCATCATCCCAAGGCCGACAAACCGTTTGTTGACTTTAGTGTAAACTAGCTCGAGTCCCACATTCTTGAGAGCTTACTTTTTGAACACCTCTAATGAAACTGATTCTGAGCTTCACTTAGACTTGTGTGTACTATGAAATAGTAGAGGAGTCTTGTTGTTAGAAACTTTGAAACATATATTGTAATTTAAAAGCAAAAATGTCAGCCTAACCAACAGCCACAGCTCATGTCTTGCTTTAACAAAAGAAAACCCAGAATCCTTAGCTGTGATTCATTTTTTACAAAGTCATAAAATATTGTTCTGTTGAAGTTATGGGATACACAGAGTAACATATATTATGTAACTGTGACATTCAGAACAAGTTCTGACACTATAATAATGAGTTTAATCTTTCTGCCTTTAACAGAGGAGTTATGATCAATCATTTAACTTGATAAAACTAGTTGTTCAGACTCACATTGCCTCTTTGGCTGGTAATTCTCAAAATCCACTTTGACTAAAAGTCATGATAGTCTTCCTGGAGATTGTCAAACAGCATTTAAAGAGGCCATGGCAGCTTTCCCTTGTTTTCTGACTTATCTACAGTGTTACAACAGTGAATTATCATCTTAGACATGACCTAAAGCTCAAAAAATGAGGTGTACGTATGTTCTAGTATTTCTAGAAGCAACTCAGTTTATACACATCTCACAAACACTCGCTTGCAAGACTGTTTTTCTAACAAAATAAAGTATTAACTGATAGTTTAAGGATTTCCTTGAATGGTCATAATCTCCAGCCCACTGGCGTTCATGTGAGCTTGCCTGACATCCACGGTGCCATTGTAAAAGCAGAATTTTTCAACTACACACAGTTTTGTGGATATATTTTACCTCTTGCTGCTGCACTGTGACCAGAGGATGTGGAGAAAAATACAGGGCTGAGGTTACTGCATGTCAGGGAATGTTCGTGTATAGGGACTGACTGACCGGGTCTAACTTAATAATGCCTAAAAACATCTCACTTTGTTATTACAGGTTATTGAGTGGAGATTGATGGTCATTTTAGCCATTTAAAATTAAATGTAGAGGGTTATAAAATGTGTAAATAAAATGTGTAAAAACTGAAGGGATCTGAATACTTTCTAAGGCCACTGTAAATCATGATTGAAATATCTACCATTTTCCCAGTGTGGGTTCACAGTTGATCAAAAACTATTTTGTCCAGAGCTGCCATGTAACAATGTAATCTGTGCTGCTGTCGGTTCTGGGACAATGGAAGCAAAAAGAAACAGTTCTGTCTTTGATTAATGGTCCATTAAGATGTTTATTTTCTCTGATTCTGCATAAGCAAATAAATAGCACTGCTCCACTTCAGCTCACTCTCTATCTTTATTTTTTTAAATGTGTAATCATAACTGTGTGGCTTGCTCCAGTGCACATGTCAGTCAATATTTTGTGTCATCATACTGTAGGTCATAATCATGTTGCAAATCAGCAGAAAGAAAACTAATGGAAGATTCTCAAAATGTATAAATAGTATATAATTGCTTCATTCTGCTTTCTGCTCCCATGTCTGCCAGTCAGTCCTATTTACTTTTAGAATATAAAAGTGTTGTTTTTAAAAAGAATTACAAAAATAATCCCAGATAAATAAAATGACCCTACTGGTGACAAACAATAACAATGTGAAAAGTTAATGACTATTCAGCTTTGTTGCTATTTGTTCTGGAGCATTCATAAGGTTCTTCATACATAATTACAATCAGTATTAATTTTCATGATTAGCTTAAAGTTTTCTCATTAATTCTACTGTAACAAGAATATGTGACCTGATACATTGTTTTGATTGATTTTCGTAGCTTCATCAGATCTAATACAGTTGGCACCATCATTCACAATGTGTACCATATTCTTAGTGATATGGTAATATCGACAAACAAATCATATTATATAAGATGTACACACAGTTACCAGTACAAAAGGATACAAGGGGTTGTGCTATTCTATATACTGAAGTCCAAAAACTGAGCTACAGTTATGAGCAATAAACACAGTGAGATGGCCACCTTACAAAGATAATACATTTTCAATGAATGCAAAATACAATAAAATATACGAAAGTAAAGGGATAACATTAAAGCTGCATTAAATAAAATTGAGCACAAATTTAAACAAACCAAGCAAAAAATTATATAGTAGGGATACTGCTTGAGTTTGTATTGACTGTCACTTTGCTCTTAATGGTTAAAAATTAGAGGGAGAAGTTAGGAAATGCAGTTTTAAGTGTAGATTGTTTCTCTGAATTAAAGTAGAATTTGTACTGAATGAACTAAAGTTCCCCATGAATTCTATGAGCTGGTTCTCAGCAATTACCACATCCATAGTACATACTGTGGGTAAGTCAGTGTCTTATAGGCTCTCCCTTTTGCTGAAAACCACATCAGAACACAAGTAGCAAAAAGGACAGAGACTAGCAGCAGGAGGTTCTCACTTATAATAAAGTATGCCATTTGAAACAGTGTCAGTAAATGACCAGGGAGAACATCACCTAATGCCGGGATAGATCTAACAGTTTTGGGAAGAATAACTACAGTATGTGGACCCAAGAGACATGACTGGGCCTTCACAAGACTGCATAGTGCAGCTAAATGTGGTACAGGGTTTCTGCAAGGTCCACCCAAGGTCCATGGGGGTGGCCAGGGGTGGCACCAGCCACCCCCAGATTCTGATTGGCCACCCCTTTGAGAGTCAAAATGTGATGCTTGTCAGTATTAATGACTAAAATATGAAAAACAATGACACATTGTTGCCCCAAATAAAGCTAACATTTTTCTGGGGCTTTATAATTGATATTAGTCAATTTAGCTTTATTTTATAACATGCATGCAGCATGATATTTGCATTCATTTATTTCTCTGATTATGTTGCTGTGATGTACTGGCATGATTCATCTAGGTTGGGGAGAACCACTGTGCAGCAGCGATGTCCCTGACAGGGATTAAATAAGGAGCACAGCCAAAGTTAACTAAAGAAAGCACTGTGTGCCTCATTTTTACACATAATAAAAACTTAATCCTTAATAATGTGTGGTTTATTATTTCATAGAACTAGGGTTTAATTTATTCTTAGCATGTATCTCAAATGTGCCACCCCTCTCTGAGTCTGTGCCCCAGCCTGGCCACCCTGTCCAACCTTTTCTAGGTCCATCCTCTGGGTCCACCATGTTAAGATTTAAAAGCCTTAATACCACATGCAATGCAATTTAATATCTGTTTTGATCCAAGTCTTAAAGTATGATGGAAAATGGCCTCAAATGTGTGCTACTCCATTACTTTCTTCAGTATTTCCACTTTGCTTTTAACAGAAATTCCTAATGATATAATCAATTAAACTGACACAACCCATCCATCCATTTTGTGCCACTTGTGGGTCTAGGTTAAACAAAACTAACAGTACACTTAAGATCATATACTGTAAGAATTTGTTAAAACTAACACTTCTATTATGAGAATAAGATTCCTAACCTCTGTAGCTAGCAGAAGTGACAGGACTGAAGGTACCAACTAAACTCCAACAACCCACAGTCAAAACAGTGCCATTTTTAGCTAGGTGAATAATGTCTCCCTGAATAATGAATAATGTAACCCACAATCTGACACAAAACCTTTAATCTCTAACTTCACTTCCTGTTGAAGTAAAGAGAAAAATGTTTAAGACCTGCAGCTACTCTGTGGTAATGCAGTGTTGTCAGACCTCAAGTTGTAATCTCATTAGAAATGAAATGAAGGTGGGTTGATAACACAATGATTTTAGTGGGAACCTATGTTGGCCTTCTGATACTGTGTGTAAATGCAGCAGGAAAGCCAACAACACTGTTTAAAATGTTGACGATAAGAAAAAAGAGTAAGAGATGTAAGAGTGTGTTTACCAGTGTTTTACAGCCCATAATGCACTGTTACTGTCTGTCTGTTCCTGCAGCTCATGGTGACACTAGTGTTTTGACGAAGTACACTGAAGCCTGCTGTCTGGGTAATCCCAGATTTCCTATGGCACAGCCCTTAGCTTAGCAGAGAGCTTGACTAATAGCTTTC
Source organism: Monopterus albus (assembly GCF_001952655.1). Classification (NCBI taxonomy): domain Eukaryota; kingdom Metazoa; phylum Chordata; class Actinopteri; order Synbranchiformes; family Synbranchidae; genus Monopterus; species Monopterus albus. The sequence goes on from NW_018127997.1 coordinate 106,797, forward strand.
TTTTCAAATGATCGCTTTGTTACACAACTTCAGAAGAAGGCAGCGAGCATGAAATTCAATTATGGCAGCCCCGTCCAGTGGTGTCCACTTTAATCCCTTGTTTTGCCCTCAAGGATTCTCAATCTCTTTCAGATGGACATCTTCTCTGACTTCTTTCCTGCTCCTGGACCTGTGTTGGCCTCCTGTGTGCCTACATTTTGTATTTTCCTGTTTCTTTGGCCTTACAATGGCCTGCCTTGACCTTTACAAGCGCCCTCGTTTTCCTCATCACTACTCCGTTGCACTATGACATATTCTACCTTCCCTGACCTTCAGCTCTCCCTCGTTTTCCTCATCACTACTTCATTGCACTATGATATATTCTACCTTCCCTGACCTTCAGCTCTACCAACAGTCAACAGTTCTTCCCCAATTGTTCCCAATCTAGTAGTTATTCTTTCAACCATGATGCAGTTCCCTAATCTTACTAAAACAGGTGTTTTTTTACCCTAACTTTTTTTACCCATTTGTTTCCATAACTCCAACAAGATTTTCCTGAACCTAACTAAATGTGACAGTGGTGGCTGCAGATCAGAAGAGTTTTATGGATCGTTTTGTAGCAGTTATTAGTAAAAGCAACAGTGGACGAATCACAAAACACATGGTTTGTCACATGGCATTGTGTTCACAGTCACACACAGACAATGTCACTTGATAAACTTTTCATTCACCTGGGTATCTGGGTATACAAAAAGTGACCAGTCAGAATCTGCTGTAGGAGTGAAATACAAAAAATAAAGCTCTTAATCAAGAGCAAGCAAGTATTCGTTTCCAGTAAAGCTGAAACTGCTGCAACAACAAGTCTGAAAGGTCTTAAGTGATGTTCCATACATCTTATGTAACACAGATTTTAAAAAAATGTCACATTAATCTAGGTACTTTTATTTTACATACAGCAGAATATATGTGTACAGTAATTCCCCATTCATGAAGTCCCCTTGATGCCATCTCACCCCTTTCCCTCCCTTTCTCTCCCACCCTCTGATCTGCTTTATCTGTATTTTGCTCCAAGAAGAACGTCACATGTTATATCCAAAAGCCTCATTAACCACAACCTCTGACATTTTTCGGTCACTATGTATTCGTAACATCCCTAACAGTCAGTGACAGTGGGACAAAGCAAATGTTTTGTGAACACATGTTCACTGCAGGAACATGTGCGGCTGATTTTGCACAAGAAAGACACCACTTGTCACCTATTAGCCTGTATCTAAATCAGCTCTGACCGAGGCAGTCAAAACACAGGTACACATGCTGATACTGTCAGAACCCAGAACTAAATATGATTAGAAACATGTGGGTTAGATAGTGCCCAAGCAGGGAAGTGACAGTGAAATTACAAAAGCAACAACCTTTTCTCAAGCATAATCACCATTTTGAGTAAAAATGTAAGTCAAGATCAACCAACCCACATCATCATAACAAACACTAGATATGCTATAGTTTCAAGGTCTGGGGTCTGCAGAGGTGGTGTGGGGGTTGAGGTGGGCCAATGCCAGATGAACTGAGCAGCCAGGACCGCCGAAGAATGCAAGGGAGGATTCTTGCCCCAGATCCTGGGCTGGGAACACAGTATCCCATGTCCCTCTCCCATCCCCAACCCCCTAGAGGATGAGACACAGAGGGGGGATTCACACTGTGTTCCTACGCTCAAAATTCCTCCACTTAGCTCTGCTGCTGGATTTTAGGTCTTCTTTGTCTGTCTCCATCTGACCGCTGGTTCTGTCTCTTGGTTATTGTCGTGGCTTTCATTTTCACCTCACGTCTTATGTCTGCCTCTTTCTCACTCCATCCCCTGCCTTGCTTTTCTGCTGTGTATGTGTGAGTCTCAAGGGGTCAGCTAGAAGCAGAAGTTGTGGTCTGGACTGTGGTCAGGCACCGATTCACTGACATGCAACGTGTAATGACATAATACTATGATTTGTGCTACAAACTGTTGAAGGGCAATAGTGCTCCCCAGAGTGATTTTAATTTTGATATATGTCATAATCTGAGGCTCTGGTGCCTTTAGAATGCAACATCCAGCTAAAGCCAAGAGCTAAAAGATCAAGAGACAAAAAACACTTGACACTTCATTCCAGTTGAGAGCTATTCTATTATTCTTCTAATATAATTATATGAAAGACGACATAAATCATAGACGACAGACTTCACTGAGCTGGTTCACACAAATCTGAAGAGGAGGAAAAAGTATGGAGACACTCTATGGTTGATCAGGGACATTACTATTCCCTTATCAGATCTGCTGCTTACAGAGCTACAGATGAATGTATGGGAAATCCCCTGAACACACAGTGATTGTGTCATGAGGGTCCAGAGGCTGGGGATCCACAAATCATTTCTACGAGTATCAGCCCCCTAAATCCAATATGATGTCCAATGAATCCGTGTGAACTTTCACACTGTCTGTTTACTTGGCTGTAGAGATCCAATTATCTCACTTAAGATTATACGGCAGCCAGCAATGTTTTCCAAAGAAGCTAAACACAATGCTTCCCTGCCAATGCCAAAATGAGGGGGTCCCAGGGGCGACTGGTGTAAGGGTGGAGGACAGAGGATAGAAATAACTGTACAGACTGCAGGGAAAGCCCCTGTACATTCTGGGACAGTGACTGCAGGCCCACTTAGTGAACACACAGCTGTAGTTGTGACGGTTGTTGTAGGAGTGACGTTAAGTGATGGGTCTTTTGGCAGCACTGTACAACATATTTTGTTTGGTTCTGTTTGTGGCCCAGCAGATGGGAAACAGGCTGGGTCCATGTTCTCGAGAGGCCCTGGGGGAGTGGAGGACCGGAGGGAGGAGATTCAGCCAAAATGCCATGTTGGCTTGGTATCACTATGGCAACGCCATGCTACTCCTGCCCAGGGCCAATGGCTTTGCCTCAAACAGAGTTCAGTGTGTGGCAAAATTTTAACATCAGTCATAGTTCACATACAGTAGTAACATAAGGTCATACAGTAGTAGCATATACTGGCCAACAGTACACAAGACAGTTTCTGTCAAACTGGTGACAAATGTTAGGATTAAATGTTTTCAAACATTTACACAAAGCACACTTGGTGCATTTCTATTTGGGGTTGTACAATGTTGGAAAAAATTATATCTGGATATTTTTTGGGATTTTGTTGATAATGACAAGCAGACAATATTTTGCATCATTCAATAATGTTTGTAAAGCCCCCTTTCCACCGCCTGGTACTGGCTCAACTCAGCTCAACTCTACTTGCCTTATTTGTTTTACCATCAGTCAAATGTTGTGGATAGTACCTGGTACCTAATAGCGTTTTTGTTATCATTTCTGTCAAGGTTCCAAGTGACCTGAGGCAGTACCAAACGGTGACATGTAAACGTTGCCGACTAGTCAGGGAAACTCATTACTACGTGGCCATTTTGCCACCGATTAGCCTGGATTACACATGATGGCACCAGTCATTCATTCTTTATTCATTCTTAGCTGCCACTTCTCTCTCATGAGTGTCACAGAGGGTTAAATGTACGGTGACAGAAGCCTAGAGCCTCTGTTGTATAATATAACTGTTATATTACATGAACCATCACATTGTACATCTTATCATGTAGCCCATAGGTTAAAGAATGTGATAATAGGAGCACAATGGCTTCAATTATGCCTGCTAAGTAGAGCTATCTTAGATGGTATGTTAGCGGGTCATCACTTCTCCGAAAACAGAGCAAATTTGTAATTGGTATTACTTGGATAGATTGACCACACATCTGAAAACTAGATGGTTATTTTCTCACCAGATAAACCTAATAATACTTAATAAAATGGTATAATAACAGTCCTTCTATGAAAATTATAGCAACCTTGAATCAGCCCTGCCACTGTGGGCCAGTGACTTCATGGAAGCTTCATGCAGTGTCGCTGTGACAACCAGCTACGCTGGAGGGACTATCTGCAATGAAAAATATAGCACCTGGTACTAAAAGCGAGTAGAGCTGAGTAAAGTAGAGTCAAGCTGAGCAGATATCAGGATGTGGAAAAAGGGCACATGTCTTATTTTGTGCTAGGTTGCTCATTAGTAGCATATTAATTGTTGCTTACTGATTTACTGAAAATTGAAGCATTAAAATAAAACAGGATAAAAGCTGTAAAATCACTTTTTGCAGAGTTTCTCTGCTGAAGTGTTTTTGTGCCGGGACCTTGGTAAGGTCTTCCAAGGACAGCTGACTCCCCAAGCTTTTCATATTCTGATTGGTGGTAGGTTCACAGGCACATGGTGAAACAACTGAACTGTTTTTAATAGCAAACAATTTCCAACACACTTTGCAGATTGTTGTCTTGTGAACAACATTCCTCCTTCAAAGCCAAAATACTGTACCTCCATGAGAGTGAGGATGAGGATGACTCAATAATGTCAGCTCACATACCGTACAAAGAGCAATTAAGACAATATCGCAGATGATATATATCGCACACCCCTATTTCCACTAGCTGCAGTACTATCTATAAAGAGTTTTGAGAGACAAGTCAAGCTTAAAAAAACATCCCAAGCACAACCCAAGATAAAGCATCATGTCATCTGACAAATGAACTAAGTGTGAATACAGAACCACTGCAAAGTACCTTGTAGCTTGTACAGAAAGCTTTGAGTTTCCCTGCGCTCAGTGGGCATGTACAGCAAAATACACAATTAAAGGCACTCAGTTTTGATTATGTTGTTTTTACTCAGTCTGCTTTTGGTGTTAATCACCAATTTTATTTCTCTGAGTTAATGTCCTTTTGCTTTATTGTGAAACTGTAAACTCAGCTTTCATAAGTAATATAAACTACAGTAAATAATGATCATTCATGTTGTTGGGTGATGATACTGCTATTGACGGTTTACAGGCACATAAGCGATGAAGTAAAAGTACAGTGAGGCCTATTAATAGTCACAGCTATTTGAAATGGTAAGGACGAGTGTTCTGATGCTGCTGGAGAGTTTTACCAACGACAGTAAAATTGCACTTCTTTGCTGTTGAGAAAGACCTAATGACTGGTTTAGTTGAATGTTCGTTCATGGGTTGAGGAGTACATTTTACAATACCACTGATCTCAAAATTATAATGCCTTTATTTTTATTGTATGTTTGTGGTGCAAATTCTCAAACAAATTTGCAATTAAGCAAATGACCAGAATCTAGTGACATTAAATAGTTTTGTGCCCCCACCTAGCACAGTTAGCATTCTAGCCCTGGTTAGACTTTTAACAACTCTGTATGACAAGCAGTGTTGGGGAGTAACTAGGCACATGTAATTAAAATACAAAATAAATGTAAATATGTCATTGGTTACAGCTACTGATTAAAATATGTAACTAAGTTACAGTTACTAATCAAAATATTGGTGATTACAAAGGGGTTACATCTGAACATATTCTTTTTGGTATCACGCTTAGAATATATCATTCATTCTGTTGCTTTGCATCTTTTCGCCTTGCAGTATTGTTTCTTTTGGCATATTTCTGGACAGGAAAAGCCATTGGGATGCTGGGACAAACCTGAGCGTGACACAGTCAAGGCTACGATGCCTTACAAGGAGCTCTCTCTACATTTAGATAGGTTCCATTCATTTAGCAGTATGCACTCCAATTTCGGGTGTTGTTTTTGATGGGTTCTCTTTTTTTGACTTTTGCAGTGCCTCTTGTCTGCCAATCATCACACATTACCCTAAACAACTTAAGTCTGTCATGCCTGGCTGTGATCAGCTAACAATGCCAAGGTGGGCTGTCAGACAAGAACACTTGTCAGTGCTGGAAATTCATTACAGTACAGTGTGTTTACCAGCGAAGAAAATGCTCGATGCCAAGCCTGGGGAAACATCTAGAGTACACATTGCCAAAGTTCGTGTAACTGCAATCACTCACATAAAATAAAACACCTCCTACCATGTTATTTATGTGCGCTCAGGATGTAATTTAGCTCGTTACAATGCTCAGTGCTTGTTTAGTGCCCAGTTTAACACATCTGGATGAAAAGTAATCTAAAAGTAATCAAATGTAGTAAGTTACATTGATGAGGTAAGTAGATGCATTACTTATTAAATCTTTAACAAGGTAACTAGGAACCTGTAATCTATAGCATTTTAAAAGTAACCTTCCCAGCACTGATGACACGTAATGTTTGGACAGCAGTGGGAAGACACTGAACCCTTAGCACATAAGAGACTCTCAGTATTTTATAGGTACAGTACAACCAAGAGCCCTCAGTAGGCATCATGCATAGTGAACTTTTGTTCAATCAGATTAAGAAAGCAAAAAGGGTTGATTTAATGCCTAATTACAATCACTATTCTTGTGCAGCATGGGCTGCGCTGTAAACAAACTGAATATATATGCAAAGTGCACCTGTTCCCATGGCAACAACATCTAGAATTGGAAATTTTTTATAATATGAGACCATGTTATCTGATAATTCCCACAGTCCCTCCTGCACACAAACACAGGCTGCAGAGAACATATATAGAACATAATCATTACAGCTGCAGTAGACATGAACAAGTACAAAGAGCAAAATGATGGAACGCCTGTTTATGACCCTAAAAATTGAAGGTATAGTGAAAAATGACATGTCTCCATCAAAATGAGACTTTTAAAATATACCAAGATAATGTCTTAGATTCTACATCCGCTTGAGTTAAAAGAGAGGGGGGGGCTGATGTATTTTGAGCAGCCTTGTTTAACAAAAAAAGGAAGAAAGAAAATATGTTGCTTGGTGATGCCATGTGCAGCTGGCAGTACCATAAGCAAACATTGTGCCCTTCACTGAGCTATGAATCTTAAGTAGGGGGAAGTTTGCAGACAGAGGCCCTTGTGAATGTGAATGTGATGGTGTGGATATAGCTCCGGACATGTCAGACTGTGTGGGAAACACAAAGAGGGGCAGACTGAGTCACACGGGTCGTCCTGCTCCCAAAGACACGACTCTCTGTCCTTTCAGTCTCAGTCTCAGTCCTTCACTCCCTGGCAGGCCCACCTTTGTCTGCCTCTCACATGCATACACACGCCTCCGCTGCCTTCTTTATTTATGCTCTTGCCTTTATCCTAGTCCTTGCTGGCATTTTTTTATACACAAAAACATTTTATTATTATTATTATTATTTTATTGGATTCAGCATAATCATGCATTAAGAAGTAGTGGATGTCTGTAAAGATGTGGCTGAAGGTTGTGTGTGTGTGTGTGTGGTTCAGCACAGTTCAGCCACAGCAACATGCACTTGTAATTAAGCAATAGTGGCTGAATGATGGACTGTGTTTTTGCACTATGTGTATGTAGAGTAGTGTGTAGTATAAGCAGTATATTCATACAATCGACAATATGTGGGTCTGTGATTGTGCGGCTGCTTCCTGTGACGCTGCTTCCCATGATGCACATTGTGATTTTCGTGAGATCAGTACCAGCTATCTGCTCCTGGTTTCCGGTTTCTGTTTAAACTCTACTTTTTTCTCACTCTAATAACATTACATAGCTTCTGCTATTCATTGCAACTCAATGCGTTAAATTCATACCAATTTAGACTTGCTACGGTTTGTTTTAAAACAACCTCGTTAGGGGATAGTCTATTGCTGCCCTGTTAGCTTAGCCTCTAGTTACCTGCTAACATGCTAACTGTGTTTTGACAGCTTGTGTTAGCTGTTCTGCTTTTGCAGGCAAGGTGTCCACCCTAGAGAGACGTGTCCATCAGTCAGAACAGCTCACGTCTCCAAAATGTACCGTAGATGTGGCGTGCACTCCAGACGATATTATCCACAGGCTTGGCAAGTCTGTTAGTGTTACTACACACAGCGTACTCCATGTCATCCTGCCAAAGCAAGCATGAGTGCATTTGATTAAACGTGTATGTATGTACTGTACTCCATCCAAAGCATTTACTCTATGTACATACATGTACTTTCAACTTTATACTCATTCTGTAATTTATTTTTTTATCTAATTACCATGGCCCTAAGGTGCAAAACACAAAATTTCACAAAACACAATGACAGTCACAGTGTTTAAAATGATGGGGTGTTTAATAAAATGCTGTTGTATTTTGTGAAACATTACAGTATGTTTTGCACCTTAGCACCACCACTGTTACTGTAAGTTTATGACTGAGAGAAAGTAATAAGCAACAAATTGTGAATATTTTGTTGAATATTCAGATACAATTCTGACCATATTCATTTGTTTTAATGTTGCCAGTCATTTGTAAGGGCAGAATGGACCTTGTTTGTATTTTTTAAAATTATTTTACTAGTAATAATTAGGCCTATGTGTGTGTATGTATGTATGTGACACCTGCTGGTATATTTCCTTTTGTTGAAAAGTACTAGGTAGTCATTTTTCGCAGAATGCATGTTGATATGTTGCAGTAGGAAAAGCACAGATGTAAATAATCCAACAAATGATGGTTAAAGACACTTTAAGTCCTAGTATTGTTCACTTTCATACTGCTGTGTCTTACAGGGGCACTTAAATAAAGCACAGCCATTATGAAAGACACCTGTACTTTTACTATGACAAGTCAAAATGTGTGATGTGAATAGACCACTTGGTGCACATTTGTTATTAGGCAGAGCATCAGGTTACCTCTGGGGGTCTTAAGATGAATCTAGAGGGTCACAAGATAGTTAAAGAGATAAGCAAGAAAGATAACTTCCTGTTTCAAAAAGTGGTTGCTTTTCGTCTAATTACTTTTTTCTTGTGAAATACAGCATAATGTGAATTTCTTCAGATTTCTGAAATACCTCCATTTGGGGTCAACAAAGAAAGCTGGGAACCAGATACAAGTCGTGTGGACCTGTCTACTAAACTTTGTTTATTTATTTGGTTCATTAATTGTTTGTCCACCTAATCCTTTGTTATGTATGAATAATGTGCATTTATTTTACTGGTGGTAACACTAATTATGCACATTTCATTTAAATGTGCTTGTTAAGTATGCCATTCAATGGCATACTTAACAAGCACGTTAAAAGCATGTTAAAATTGTAATGCTGCTAATAATCTCCATTTTTATTAAATGTATCAGTAATCACATTACACCCTTTTTCTCTGTAACGTTAAGGGAAAATAGGTACATTTTTTATATCCTAAATATGTAACACAGTTACTCGAACAAGCTTGTCTTTATCTTATTTATCTTTAAATGCTATTACTCCATTAATAAATGAGCATTAGGTTTTCCATTTTAAATTAAGCCGTCAGACATGTTGTTATACATATTAAGTCATTAATAATAAGTCTTTGTAAAAATCAGTGAAGCCCAAATTGTAATTTTTGAAAAGTTGTTCATAAATCAATAGTTTTTCAGAGGGCAGTTTTTACAACCTAGCAATCTAAAAGTATTTCTTATCAAGGTCTTATCTGTAAAGCATTAGTAAATTATTCTTTCAGTAATTAATGAGTCATTATTTAGAACTTAAATTAAAAAAAACATGTACAGTTGATAAAACTGCAGAAGAGATCAAACTTCCTGCTGTTGCAGCAAGTTCCCTAACTTACATTAAAGCTACCCATGACAAATATATATCCACAGAGAAGGCCCCATGACCCCCACCTTCTGTCATACACACAGACATGAAAATCAAACAAACAAAAGCATATATTAAGCTGTCAAGTAAAAACTAAACAATTTTCAAAAAAAAAACCTGCTATTCAAATTGCACCTGCTAACAAGCCACTGGCACTGTTTTCTGAGGCAGACAGGAAAAGGTCTTGAAATAGCTTTCCCATGAGCCTCTGGTCTAAAATAAAATAAAGGGGCTGGCAGAAGCCACCCACTGCACTGATGCAGCTCTGTCATGGGAACCATGCTAAACTGCCTGTGGAGATTTGAGCAGAATAAATGAAACAGCTTTCCCTCAGAATTTCTATTTACATCGCTAATGCAAATGCTCATTTATCTTTAGTCAACAATAAATACACAGAGAACAGGGGCTTCTTCTATGTGTATATATTTGTCTGTGCGTTTGCATGTGTGCTTGCACGCAGGTCCACAATGTGCTCATGCTTGTGGAGATATCTTGTTGACTTGTCTCAGACACGATGAGTGAGAAGGGGAATAAGCAAATGGCGTTAAAAGTGTGGGAGTGAAGAGCTAATAAGACTTGTAAACAAAAAAGGGCACACTAGCCATTATCGCCAAAGTAAACACACACACACAGCATGCCTCAATAAAAACATTTAGATTAAACATTACACAAAAGACCATTTATTAAAAGAAAACAATAATGCTTCATGACTTACAAAGCTGAACCATCTCTGAAAACCAAAACAGGCTATATCCACCAAAGAAAAGTAAGGATTCCACTGAAATGAATCAGGTTCTTTGGGGGCACTGAAGTAGAATCGGCTTAATCAAAGCACACCACCCAGCTCCGTTCACCTTTCTCTTTTCCATTCTCAGACGCCACTCTATTTTAGGGACCTCTGATCACTCCTTCTTGGCCATATCTCCCTTTTTCCACTGCAGAAAAAAAGATATTCATAATGCTTCCAATAACTCAACACTGTTTTTCCAGTGTGATAAAGGAAAGAGAATGTTCACAATCTAAATTTGCATTCTTTAGAAGTGAATGACTTTGTCAAGTGAAGTAATACAGTTTGCTGTGTTTGTCTCCTCCCGCTGCAGGGAGGCTGTTTACATGAGGACAGCTCAGAGATCCAGAGAGGAGACAACACTTCTGGCTTCTCCCCACGAGAAGGGCCTCTGTGGGTGGGCAGTGTTTCACCAGCTGATGCTCCAAGATCACACACAAGAAGAATAAAACTCTCAGGGGAATTTTGTGCCAAATAGTCCATTTTATGACACCGCTACATTTTCTGGACTTTAGAGCCTGTCACTTTAAAGGGGGAAGCTGAAAAATTAACAGATATTATCCTCAAAATAGCAACAAACTAGAAACAGAAGGTTGTTGACGGAGGGAATCCCCTTTAATCTCATCAGTTGCAGTTTCAAGGAACATTGCGATGCAGGTCAAGACCAAGAGGTCAGAGGTCAGAGGCGGGGCATTAAACTGATCTTAGGGGTCACGGGGGCAGGACTTCAGATCCTGTACTGTGGGGAGCTATTGGGCTTAAAGTAATCAAAAACACAAGCTGGAGTCATTACCATAATGTCTTCCTAGATGATAGAAGTGAGAAAGCTTTGGCGCAAGTGTAACTTGTTTTTTTGAGGGTTTTAAAGATGTAAAACAGCTTATTGGAAGTCTAGGGTGCTACAGTTTTATATATTGGGCAAAATGAAAGTAAGTTTCACTAAAACTTGGGTGGACATATATAATGGTGCATGAGAGGCCTTAAAATGCATCTCTTACCATTTACTGTCTACACTTACCACTTCTATTTTAAAGAAGTGTGGCACAGTCTGTTGAGAGTGAGAAAGAGATCAAAACAGAGGTTAAACCACAGTCACACTCAACTAAGGTCTATATTCAGCTAATTTCTCCTGTGTTTTTAGCTGCTATGTATGGAACCCCAAAACAAATGTAAAAGCGGGACATGACTATCAGGTAAAATGTCAGTGAATACATAAACACATAATGCAGTTAGTTAAATAGTCCAAAAGGGAGTGTGACATCAGTGGTGAACTAGAGCAATAATAGGACTAGCTAGCTTATCTGGGAACACGAGATGCTAAACATAGACAGCACCAGGCTTTTCAGCTAGCTACCTTGCTGCAGTCAAGCAGCAACCTTTGAGGCTGAGACCTGAAGCCAGTGTGGAAGTGTTAAACCCTGCAGTTCATCAAATGGCCACTTGAGTTACCCTTGTATTTGTATCCTAAATAGAAATGCCATTCCGTGTATTCCATTACTCCCCAAACCTGCTAATGTACCGTATATACAGCA
>NW_018127997.1:118681-135647 GCF_001952655.1 Monopterus albus
GGGGGGGGGTGTGGGGGGGGGGGGGTGTCTTTCCTGGGGTAGTAGGACCCCAAGACTTACAGTATGGCCCCATCACTTTCCAAAACAAACCCATGCACTTGTTTTCTGCATACCCTCATGTGGAGACAGGCACAAATGAGGAATGCACATGTAATCCTATTCATAGTTCAACCTTTGGTCCACATACGGTCACATGCACTGTTGAGGCTTGATGTGCTGATGAGCGGACACAGATTTTTGCCCTGCACGCAGACATCTGCAATGTTCTTGCGGAGCCTTGTAGCCCTGCTGAAGATGATGAAATGTACATCACTGGACCGTAGCAGACAAGTGGAAACTGAATTGGCACTACTGTGTTGAAGTATTAAGCTACAGTACCACATTAACTACAAATAACAAACTGTTTCACTCACCATGCTGAATATCTTTCATGTCAAGGTGCAGGGAGGACATGAGGATTCCTACTGCTTGAGAGCGCTTGTTGTTTAGGAGCTTCACAACCTGTAAAAAAAAAAGACAAACTTATAATCAAAAGTTCAAATGTAGTTTTGCTATTGCAGCACATCCTGTTTGCCATCACGTTTGATTTTGCTGCATTTCCACTGATATGGTACCCAAGATGATACTGCAAATGTAAAAAACGACTATGAAACAGAAATGTAAGCATGTAGCAGTAAGATATATAAAAATAATATTCACCATTAAGGTAAAACAAAATGCTAAATTTAAGAATTAAAGTTTGAGATGGAACAAACATATTAACCCTCTGGAGTTCTTCAGGGACAAATCTTTCCTGAGGGTAACCAGTGTACAGTGTTTTTGAAGATCCCCTGAGTATTAAAGTGTTTGTAGAGGAAAAGTCAGGGGTCACCAAAATGGTTGGAAATCATCCTCTGTTGACCACACATATCCACAGAAAATCATGCCTGTAGCTGTTCACAATAAATGTTTAAATCTGTGATTCCACCTGCATGTGTTACACAGCACAAGCACCACTTACTCATGGTAAAAGGACCACATGGTTTAGTTCCATATAGGTTTCATATATGACATGTACTATACGTCACTGACAAAACAACAGTTTAACAAATTCCACAGTAAACAACCTCATGGCTGACAGGATGACACACTTGTAGTCTGTCAATAATTAATTAATTGATGTGTACCCATTATTTGGCCCCAAATCAGAGCAGGGCTGAGGACATTTCAAATGTTTTGGTCATTTATAGAGAAGAAGAAGTTTTTTTAGGAAATGTGCAAATGGCGTCTTGGACATGTGGCTCGTATTTCAGATACATCTGCATGTAGTACTTCTTAAAATGTCTAAGAATGAATGGCATATAAAACTAAACACTGCAAGTTAAAAAGCTATGATTGGTCGCTGCTGACTTTATAATTGTGAAAATACTACTTGTACATATTTGTAAAACAGAGTTAAACACACAGACCTGTTTGGCCTTTGACTTGGTAATGGTGTCAGAGAGTGGCTGTTTCTTCTCCTTTACAGCTGTTTTTGAAAACAATTCTACAAACTCATCAAAGTCCACATCAGGCTCCTCAACTGTGTCCCACACCAATGAAGAAGAAACCTCCCTGAGAGACACAAAATAGCACTTATAACTGGTACTTTAAAATGTAAAAGAAAAATGTTTCCAGTAGACAATTACTAACCCACTGGTCTTGTTACCCTCAAAATGGTGTTGCAATGTTGCATACATTTGTAAAACGTTTGAAAAGACAGCATCTGATGTGACAGTGTACTATGAAGACATCCAACAAGATGTTGAAAAATCCTTTCTGAGCTCTTTAGAGTTTGACAGTTTTCACAGAGCTTTGTAAAATATGCTTTGTATGTACTGTAGGGCTGAAGACAACTTAGGTATTACATCCTGCTCTGCACATACAGTATATTTTAACATTTTTAGAAAGCAGGACTTGAGGATTATACCATGGATGTGCTTTAGCCTTGGTAGTTCCATGAACTGTGGTGTTGATGCATGGGTTGGACATGTCTGTTACCACGGTGATCATGTGGGGCACAAGAACCTGTTCAATTGCTTTGATACACTGATCCCTGCTAGAGCAGACTGTTGCCTTTTAGCCTCAGTCATGCAGTAATGGAATATCTGAGGTTTCAAAATCCTGGATTCTCAAACTATGTACAAGACATGTGTTCCATATTATTTGCTAAACCAAAGAATGTTTGTATGTTTGTACAAAGAGCAGCTGTTATCAAATCAATTGAAGAATTTTGTTAAAAATAAAAATGTAATTTTTTTAAGCTTTATCTTCAGTAAAATCCAATGGGCTAAGATCAAAGAACCACAGACTGAATGGAAAAGTCACAGTAAGTATTGAGCGATGCACTAAAATTGTTGGTTTGGGCCTTTACAAGTAATTAGTGAACAAAAAAATAAAATGATCCCATAGGAACCTTTTCTCTTACGTTATCATCTTTATCGGTGTCTTCAGCTCCATCAAAGATGTTCACATCATATCAGATCCTGGCTTTGATTTACACTATTACCTCCAGTTTACAGAGCAGATCAATAAGCTGAGGGGAAAATGCAGCATCATTTTTAGGCAACGATAGCTATACTTGTTACCGTCTTTACTTTTTGGTGTGCAGCTGGATCCTTGTCCAGTAGAGAGGCTTCATGGGTCTAGGTGGCTCCACCACAGCCTTCCTGGGTGGTTTCTCCTGATTAAGACCCAGAGCATATAGCCCCAGTGGCAGAGGAGGAGGCAGGGAACCCAGAGTCCCTTGAGGAGCTGGAGGAACACAGATGGCTCCTGGTGGAGGAGGGGGAGGAGGAGGCCCACAGCCTGGAGGGGGTGGGCCTCCAAGTCCTGGCAATATAGGAGGAGGGGGAGGAGGGGGAGGAATCCCTCATCCATGTGCTTACTTTTACTACTGATATTACTGACCTCAACATAGTATACATGAGATATATATTTATTTTAATAAATTACTTTTACCTTTGATTCAAACCATGCACATTCTCCCCTTTTATTTATTTATTTTTTTTACTGAGCCAGTTCATGACAGTACACTCTGTTCTGCTGTAGTGTTACCATATCACCTCCTGTTTCAAAGGCAAAACAATTTTAGCTATCAAGCTAACACTGAGTTATCTACTTAAATCTAATTATAAAGTATGTTTATTCAGCATTATGAGAGAGTTTCAATCACATAAATCTAGAATATGCTAAACATGACACAATAAAAATGAAGACTTTAAATCAGCTTGTTTTTTCCAAAATGAGATTAGAAAAAGCCTGCTCAAAATACATCACATGTTCATTTGCAAAGCAGTAACATGATCACATAACTATTTAAATAATATGCAAGATTAAAAAATATTCACTTTGGTTTCATGCTAAGTGGAACCCAGAGCCATTCGAGGATCACCAGTACAATGCAGTACAGCGTCTAATGTTTTTTTAGCGCAGCCTTGCTTTGACTAGGCTCAACTGCTGCACAACTTTTTCTTTCAGCAGGGAATTTACAAATTGAAACACTTTGCTCGTCACTCATCCTAGTGTCTTTTTTCTCCCACAGCCTAGAGGCAGTACAAGATGCAGAGCTTTAGCCTACCACCTGAAATTCATTACTCTGTTTATTTATGACTAAGCACATCTTGTCTTTTTGTTTCTCCATAATTCATAGCTCACAATGCCAGGCTTGAACCTGCAATTCATCCAACATCTTGACTGGCATTGATTGTTTTGTTTTGCTTATTCTCACACAAATTGAAAAAAAGTACCTCTGAGCATTTCTGTGACGTATCATACATTTTCCCTGAACAAGAATTTTCCAGAACTATATATTGGGATGGGTTTTATATTACCCCAAACAGTTAAATGTAAGGAAACCACATGCATTCTATATCCCCATGGGGCACAATTTACTCTTATTTATGTGTGTATAATATACTCCCCCAGTCCAAAATCTCTGATATAACTAAAACACAAACACACACACACATACAATTTGTTTCTACTTAGTCATCAGTCCCTATATCATTGTAAAGTGTAGGCACACTTTTCCATTTGAATATTAATGTATGAGATATGGCAAAAAAAAATGTTGCTAATGCATGGATGTAAGTTTCCTTATATATGAGAAGAAACTGTTGAAGCCTCTATATAAGAAGCTATATAGACAATTTATAACTATTCCTAAGCCTAAAACCCAATACCTAGCCCTCATTCATTTCTCGGATCCCTTCAATCCATTCTGTGCTGACATAACACTGTCTGCTTGAGCATCTCCACTATCATAGGTCATGCAATTCACCCCCTGCAGAGGAATTAAAGGAAGCAGAGAGATATCATGAGATGCTAATCCCTTCTAAGATGTACCTGTAGCTGTATGGATTGGTATGTAGCTCTGGGAACAAAAACATGACCTCTGTGTTCAACTTTGACCCAAAGGAAGTTGTAAACTGAGTAATCTACTGTCAGTAAAAGGCATAAACTGTTCTGGGGTCATGATATGACCCTGGCATAAGAAGTGAAGTGGCTCCAAACTGACAACATCAAGGTGCCATGGGATGAAGACTAGACTGTATGACTGCCGAAGGGGTCTCACACCTATTGTTTATCAGCAAGGCATCTATCCAGGAAAATTAAATAAATAAATAAAAAACATAAAATATATGTACAGAAACCAGAGGGTTGTTTGAGTGACACTAGTGTGATGTTGCCAGTCTCCTGACACACAAGACCATTTAGAAAGACGTCCTACAGTACACAGATGAGGCAAGACAGTAAAAAGGCCCCAGGAGCATCCCAGTGACAGGCTGTAGTAAATGTCACAACCATGAACGCTTTCTCATAGAGACAAAAGGCACACCATCGAACAGGTCATTCATATACTGTAGTAGGCCTGCAAAATTGCTACTGACAGACAAACTTAAAACAGCTCCTGCAGATTGGTATTTTGGAAAGGAACTTTTATGGGGTGGAAAAATGCACGTAGTCATTTATCATCTGGGCCAGATTTATCATGAGTTCAGATCCCTGCAGATTAGACATGAAATCAAAAATGTAATGGGACAAAATCTAAAGTCTTAAACCCTATAGTGATCATCAGTGGTGTAAGAAGTAATCAGATCTCTAACTTAAGTAAAGGTAACAATACCACTGTCTAAATATACTCTGCTACAAGTAAAAGTCCTGCATTCAAAATGTTACTTAAGTAAATGTACAGAGTATTAGCATCAAAACATGCTTAAAGTACTCATTATGTAGAACGACACATTTAAAATTAGCATATATTATATTACGTATATTATATTATTGAAATGTAATTACTGATGCATTACTGTGTACATCACATTTAGCTGGTAAAGGGACTTTATATACTGCTGAGTAGCTTGTGAATTTTCCGCTGGAGATCAATGAAGTCCTCCCACAGTCCAAAGACATGCAGCTTAGGTTGACTGGAGACTCTAAATTCACCCACAGGAGTGAGTGTGTGTGGTTGTTTGTCTCCAAGTGTCCTGTCTCTAAGCCCTGTGATAGACTGGCGACCTGTCCAGGGTGGACCCTGCCTCTCGCCCAATGTCAGCTGGGAAACCCCCCCCCCCCACACACCAAATTTTTGTATTAATCTGGTTCTTAAAAGTAACTACTAACTAAAG
This sequence comes from Monopterus albus, assembly GCF_001952655.1. Taxonomy (NCBI): domain Eukaryota; kingdom Metazoa; phylum Chordata; class Actinopteri; order Synbranchiformes; family Synbranchidae; genus Monopterus; species Monopterus albus. Next base: position 124,330 of record NW_018127997.1, read on the forward strand.
TTATAAAATAAATGTAGAGGAGTAAATAGTGTATTATTTGCCCCTTACAATGCAGTGAAGTAGAATTATGAAGTAGCACAAATGAAAATACTCACGTAAAGTACAGATATCTCAAAACTGTATCTAAGTATAGTCCCTAAGTAACTGTAGTTAATTTCCACTGCTGGTGGTCACTATAAGAAAACAACCTTTGTAGTACTATAAAACAGGAGTATTACAGGACAGCGATCTATATACATACTGGTGTACAGTAGTGGATGATTCAGAGATCATTAGGTTGATGCCACGATCCTCCAGACACCTTAAAACTAAGTCAAACATCATTCTGCAAGTCATTTATTCAGAAACTAATTGTAATGATAAACATGTATCCACAACAATTTCAGCAGCTCCTGTTAACATGTGTATAAAGATGAGAGTGATTATAGCGAGCTTAGCATTCAGCTTGTCTGGTTTGATTTCAATTCATTTAAACTTTGGGACTGTTTGTCTTCACCTAGTCCATTTTGGTACCTCAGCACTCCTGGATTTAAATCCAGTATTTTTACTTTTTCCCTGAGGTTTGTGCAGGGAATGCTAAGGGACTTAGCATGTAGTTTATGGAGTGCTAATATTGCAACTGAAGCTGTAGACTTCACCCAGAATCTCCTACAACATTTATGTCTCACTGTCATATATCAAAGAACTTCCCAATGTTCATACGCTGTGTTAAAGCAGGCTGCACTGGGGTGGCCATGTTTAGTACAGGCAGAGGCGAAACAATGAGATATGATCCAGAATTGTTTAGTTTGAGTAATATATTAGTTTTAAGATTTATAAGATGCCAGAAGACTGCAAAGTAATAGTATGAGACAACTCTGTAAAGCTGTTAAGGTGAAAATAACCTATTCCATCTCACCAGGTATGTGTAGAACAGTTACAAAGTAATCTGAAATGAAAGAGTGCTGGTACACATTCAGTTAGCAGGATAATGCTAATTGCGAGCGAGAGCAGACGTGTTTATTGCTTCTCTGTCTGTTTTACGATATTTTCACTTCTGTTCTTTTCATATTGTCAAGGCTTTGAGCTCTGAGCAAAAACTCTACAACTACTACAACTACTGAAATGCCTCCAAAAGGGAAGAGAGCTAATAAATCCGAGCTGAATCCGAGCTGAACGATGGTATTGAGGCGGATGAGGACAGTCTAGATTGTTAAAATTTTTTGACTTAGTGGGTCACAAGACTGCTGTGTTTATGTATAAAGCCAGGAAAGATTTATTACCTGGTGGAATTCAAAAACTATTTAATGAAAGGGAAGGGGGATACAATTTAAGGGGTCAGTTAAATTATAAAATTCATGCTATACGTACAACCAAAAAAAGATTCTGTATTTCCATAAGTGGGGTAAAACTATGGAATAATTTAGGTATGGACATAAAAAGCAGTAAGAATATTGATGAGTTTAAACACAGATATAAAGGTATGTGTCAATCAAGATATGGGCAAGAACAGGCTTAATGGTTAATCAGATGGGAGTGGGGATGTAGAATATGTATCCATGTAGTAATACTGCTTGCAAACCAATGATGATAAGATGATGTTAGGGGGTAGGACTAGATAAGTCTAACTTCTTCCTACTCCGTTCAAGCATGTACTAGGTATAAGCAAATTGAAAATATTTTTGTGGATATGTCTGGAATTATGTGTGATTACATACTGACTGTTGTTACATGTTTGAAAGAATAAATAAATCAAATCAAATCAAATGCACTGTGCTGCAAGGACAGTTGACCCAGATCGTTTGCTTTCCAACAAACACATCATTAAAATACATTTTTTGCACTTCTGCTTCCCTCACCCTGAAGTCTGTGGGCTTTTTGGTTAGATGCCTGAAATAAAGTATGTGGTTAACACAATACATTTTCACATTTTGTTTTATGACATAAAATACATCAGTATTGTAAATACCCCAGCGGTGATTTTTAATGCCTTTACATGTCTTAAAAAAGGTGGTTGCTAACAAGCAGCTAAATGAGCCTACAGAGGAAACTGAATATGGGGATACTGAACGTCATCCCGCTAAACATGGACACTCATCTACTCACTGGTCCACCTTTACAGCTTCGTTATTTTTTCGTTATCTCACGCACTTGCAAACTATTTTAACCGGCGCAGCCACGATCACTAGCTAAATTAGGTCATGCTAAGAGGAAAGGATTTTGTAGAAGAGATATGTTCGTTAAATCAAATTACAAATGAGAAGCTTTGGTGGTGACATTAAAGATGTGGTACCGTGTTGTAGTTTGTGTATTTGCTGAACAAAAGCCTTTTATTTGTGGGCTTCAAAAATCATAAAGGTGGTGTTCACTGGTAAAGATGATATAGTTTATAGATTATTTTCTGCAATAATCCAAAATACTTTTTTATTGAAGGAACCATGGTGACGCTAACTTCTGGGTTGGCCTAAAAAAAACATGTCACCCCTTTGGTATTCTGCAAACACTGCTTTGCAAATCACTGGATTTGTTGAGTTACATTACAATTAACTCCTTTCATCCTGGTTTTGTCAATTAAATCAATTGACTTTATTAAATCTACTGTTTAACCCTTAACCATATCAATGCACTAAAAAACACTGCTGTTGCTCCAGCTGTGTGTGTATCACTTCTTCAGCAACTTTCATCTAAGACAAAAAACTATTAGCAACATATGAGGAGGCAGAACAGAAATCCTACCTGTTTAATGGCTGTCACTTAACATTCCTCTTTCAAGCCACAGCCTGGTGTCCTCCACCTGACAGAGGTATGAGAATGCAAAACATGACAAACATACCCCCAAATGTCATTTTATTGCAGTCTACTACCATCCAACACAACTGTTCTGCATTAAGTATTGATGTTCAGTTTTTGATGACACTGTCATGGACATGGTCTTTTAGATCTGTTTTAGCAGTCAGGACAGTTGCTGGATTGTAAAATACTAAGAGTTGTTTCTCATATGCTGCCACTTCTCTTACATGTAAATAAAAAGAACAAAAAAAACACACCATCAACAATATCATCTTCAATCTTTAATCATCATCATCATCATCATGATTCTCCGTAGTGGTGGAGTGGGATTTAAAAACTGCCTCCATCTGCTTAGTTTCTTATTTTGACTGACATCAAAGTGGGGGAGCACAACCCTTGAAAGCTCCAGCTATCCCTGCGGATCGTGACGTTTGGATTCGTTTTCCATTCGCACTGTGGCGAGGCAACGGGCTGCCAAGTAAACACGCATGTAATCAAGCAGCCAATAAATACACCAGACTAGCACGACAAGAATGTTCACACAGTCAACGTGGATCCCACAGAGCGCCAACGGCTCTGACTATCCCAAAGGGATATGGGAGTGGGTACAACAGGGAAGAGGCCACGTTCCAGATAATTGAAAAGGACTTGATTTCTGTACAGACCTCAGCTTGTTATGCAACATGTGGATCCCACGTTTGAACCCAGTGCAGAGTCATATCAGACACATTAAAGAAAGGAAGCAAAGGAATGTCCCGCTAGCAAGAGTCCAGCTTGTTTGCAGAAGCATGAACACAAACAAACACAAAACACACACAGACTAAAGACACTCACATTCACCCTCAGCATGCATATTCTTTTTATGTATCTTGGAAGAATTAACTGGAGGTCAGCAGATACTCCATCAATCTTTCAATAAGCCAAGAGACTGAGACGACTTAACATGTAGTGTTATTAATCAGCTGTCTTTTGGGTTCATATCAAATCATACTGAATGAATGGCACCATAATAACCTGTATTTCAGTGTGTATGGTACTTTTTAAAGTTGCTGAATCAATGAAGAAACAACTCTACCCTGTGTGGTTCAATAGATCTTGTGAACATAATTCTTTCCCATGTGATAAGAGGACTATAAAACCTTTCCAAGAAAATGACGCTGACATATAGTCATGCTATTTTTTTTTTTTTACTCAGCTACTCTAATGACAAAGTATTTTGTTGCGAGAAACAGCCAACAACAACAGCAGTAACCTCTAATCTCTACAGTATCTGTGTCTATCTCTTTAGAATATACAAGTATAAGACATGCTGAGAGCATCTTCTGTAACATGCAGGGCCAGGACGAAATTATTCTTCTGCTTTATCAATACTTGCAAGAACCACTAGCGACACAGAATCTATTTTAAAACCGATTTGGGTATTTTTCAAATCATACACATCCTTTCCCCTTTGAATGATGGATTTAAGTGTAACATCTGTTCTGGCCATAACCCAGTGAAAGAATTCACAGCCTTGTCCACGTCCATTCATTCTGACCAATGGCCAATCTTGGCAGTTTTACTTTGGTCTTTTTCAGCCCTGTTATTTTGATCTATGTATGCATGCTGCTTAAAATGGAATAAGACTGAAAGGACTGGAACCAGGAGACCCTGAAGACCTCTTCCCACTTAGACTTGTTACAGGGACATCATGTAACCAAACAGCACAAGTCTTCCATGACAACAGAACAGTCAAGTAATACTCTGGCACTGTTGCCCAGGAGATTTCTGTTAGTCATCCTGTGAGTGTATCATCTGCATATACTGATGTGTGTTTTATGGATACAGTAATTTAATCATCTCTAATGTGACTGTATTATCTCAACCTTTGCAAAGACGTGAGGACAATCACTGCCTAAAGTAGAAGTGATTGTCAGTTTACAGGTTTCATACAGTTACAGAGGATGTCGAACACAGCACCCCCGATGCTAAGATTGGAAAGGTGTGTGTGGGTGGGTGTGTGTATAAGGGTGGCTCCTAGAAGTGAAGCCACCATGAATCGCCCCCTGGTGAACACTTGAGGTATAGGTCATAAATCCTGCCTCCTCCATGTTAGTGGATGGGATGTGCTGAACTAAAAACTCAAAGTACGAGACAAATACAGTTTTTCCACAGGTTATTTTTTATCACTTTGGTTAGAAGTTAATACACTGATGTGTGTAAAATTGTCATTTTTCTGGCAAGGTTGTTTTTAATAAGTTATATTCACGATAATTTGGCTTCATTTTTGCTTAGACAGAAGTGGTGATGCGACATCCTTCTTTTATATACAGACTCTGGGTTCAACCAGGGGCGAGTGTTTTCACCAGTTCCTTTCTCAAGTGGACAAGTCTTTCTGGATGTAAGATCCCTCTGAGCTTCTACTCTGGGCAGTGAGCAGGTGAGAGGAGAGTCGAAGTGGAGAGGAGCAGAGTAGAGCAGTAGAGAGAAGAGCAGCAGCATGCTCAGTCGACCGCACTCCCTCTGACATGGATGAGATGTGCATGGGCATGCCAGAGTTCCCAGTGCTTCATACACAGAGGTACTTACCCAGAGTTTGATACATGCTTGGCTCACATTTTTAATATATAACATTTTTCAGTTAACAGTAAAACAACAGGTGAAATCAAGGTGTTATTTGTCTATAATTTCATAAATTGGAGTTGCTTCTTTCATTCTTCTATAAAGCTTACCCTTTCATTTTGGTATAAATAGATATTAAATATACAGATTGTTATACTACAATTATATTATAGTTACTTTTGCTTAGTTTGTTTCAGTTTATTGAGAATCTTTTGTTGTATAAATGAATAATACAAACAATATTATTTCTTGTGTAAATATACACTAAGTTATGGCATTGTTTGACCTCTCCTGCCGATCCATGCCCACCGGGCAACATATGATAAGGGCAAGCTGAATCACGCTGATCAAAATACGCCATTAGTTTGCATGGGTTTCAAAATCTGATTGGCAGCTCATCCATGGCTTAGATATGCACACACCTCAGTTTCTGCTGCTAGTTGCTATGCAAATACCACTTACTGGCATCATCAATATGCAAATTATAGTGCGACATCATTTAGCAACATCAAGCTAATTTTCCAGCAGGCCTTCGCTACTTTCCATTAAAGCTCTTGGAAACACTGGCCAAATTACTTCATTCTGCTCAAGAAGGTAAAATTAATCATTATGACTGTTCCAGGCAGAGCTCAACTTATGGAAAGAACATTTCCATAAAAGAGCAATGGTTTACCAACAGTAATGAAAAAGAGGCTGAAGGTACAAATATTGTACATCTTTTGAATAGACTATGTGAACTTACTGTCCCTATAGAGACTCAGCTAATCTGACCATTAATAAACTTGTTAGCTGAGAGAACAAATAATAAAATTAACTTGCCTTTGAATGGCAAAAGGCTTGAAACTTTGATGGCATCTGATTTTCGTTCTAGCAATATGCTGGAGAGGAAAAGGAATTTGTAAGTTAGGACAAGGTATTTGTTCTTCAAGCAAAATTATTTTTTAACCCTACTGGGGAGATGATTCAGCTAAACTGATACAACACAGCCATGTGGCCAGAAAAATACTTTCCAACAGTCCTCGACCTAACGCTGTCATTCTCTCAAGTGACACTTCATGGAAACATGTAATTTACTCATCACAGTTCACAGCCAGTGTCATACTGCTCTATTACCAGTCTTAGTGGCAGGGGACGTGCCCAACCATGAAGAATCAAGCAGCATTCAAGAGGAAGCACCATGTCAGCCAATTACCCATAAGCTCATATGTTGCCAAAACATCTGTTAATCCGAGCGGTGAGCAGATAGAGAGCTAGCACAGCTTCCAAGGACTCCGCCAAGGTTGAGAAACCTCACAGGCTAAAAGACAAAGGAGGAGGTGGTGATATGGCAAACAAATGAACTGATCATGTATCATGGGTTGCTGGGACATTCATTCTGAGCTTTTTTTACAACGTGATGAAACAATGCAGACAAGTATTCATTCAATTCTAGATTTACAACTTGGCCAGGACCTCAAATAGATAAAAATTCACTTTCCATACTTTAAACAGACTTTCCAGAATGCTCCACTACTGTCTTTCCCGGAGCTGTTGTCATATTAAGACCTAAATAATACAAACCAGTTAAGAGAAGAACGCACACCACCATGTAAACTTTGTAAAGGCATGTATACAATGATAAATGATTAGAGCTTACACACATATAAAAATGGGCAGGATACACAAGTGAAGCCAGACTTCTTGGAGACTGATCCACACTCCAGTACACAGAGCACTGAAATAATGGTCAAAACCCCACTTGTGTCACAAATCTCCTGGGAGCCACATGTTCTGTCATCACAGGGGTCAACTGGAGAACTGCCTCAGCACAAATTATGTCTAAATATGTAACAACAAGACAACTAGTTTAAATGTTGTTTGTGGAATGGAAGGCCTGAGCAACATGTTTTTAGGAATGTTGTCTTGGCTTTACAACATTCTATAATGTTCAGTGTCAGTGAAGGAGGAAACATTTCAAATGTTGATAATGAGCTGCTCATGTTTAATAAGTTAGAAGTATTTGTACTGTCTGTGAGGCTCGGGCCAGGGCAGAATGTCTCAGGACCATTATCTGTGCAGCATTAGCATAAAAATATATAGTCAAATATAGGGAATCACTGTTATATATACTGAGTCTAAGACAGTCTGAACTGTAAAGTAGAGCAAAGAAACAAAAGAAAAAGGAAAAAGAAATCTAACTTTTTGGGGCCCACAATATGTGAAGCTCTGGACGGAGCACTGGGGGCAGCTGACGAAGAAAGAAGAAGCCTGGGTTTCCAGTTGGGAGTTTGATTCCCAGCTTCTCCTGTCCACATGCCATGAGCAAGTTGCACCCAGTAGCTGACCCACTGGTGTGTGTGTGTGTGTGTGTGTGTGTGTGTGTGTGTGTGTGTGTGTGTGTGTGTGGGTGAGTGTGCAAATAGTGAAAAAGCCCTATGTGTGTGCTGCAATGCATAGAAAAATGCTATAGTCCATTTACAAAGCAGTGAAATTGTTCATTTCACAGATAACTAGCCCTTGTGCTAATTTTTGACATAATATCCCTTTTATATATATATATATATATATATATTATGCTAATAGCATTATATGCCAGGAGCATTTCAGTCCAACACTCCTATTGCATGTTTTTAAGGGTTAGAAAGAACATCCATTGAAATATCTAAGGAAACATTGCTGTAAAATGTGAAAGATGCAACACAACTGTATATGTACATGGGTGTATACATTCGAGTTGTATCTAAATTGAATAAGATTTGTAAAACTGAGCCAGCTAATAGACAGCCTTGACATACAGTACTATGAGCTCAATATTGTTGTTACATCTAAAGTGTTAACCAACATTTATTAGCAAAAACTGCCTACTTATACATGTCCTGCAGAGGCAAAGTATTGTATTAGGCCAGTGAACTCCAGCTCTGCTTTGCCCCAAGAAGACAAGTCACTGAAACAACATGCGCAGAATCAAGGTCTTGGAACTGACACACCTGACGGCAGCAATCATTAAAAATTGCACAAGGAGTTTTCCTGCTAAAATGAGTTAGTGTCAACTTTATGTCTATACAAACACAATTTGTAGTTTTGAGCTATTTAAATACAATTTTTATCCATTTTCAAATGCTCTAGCTAAAATAAAATATTTTATTAAATAGCCTATAGGATGTATTGCCATGAAATTGTTTAGTGGTCCCCTGAATGTTCATCAAGTCAGCATTTTTTGAATCTGTCATTGATTTAAGACCCAACATTATAACTCTCATCAGTGCTGTGCTTTTGCCCATCAACAAATGTCACCAAGGAACGTCTACAACTAAGATCATTAACACTGCAAAACCTATCTGCTAGCCAGCATGTTAACACTGATACAGTATATGAGAGCGTGTTAGCATGCTAAGCACAGTATTTAGCTCAAAGCACTTCTGTGCACTGTCTCAAAGCTTTCTCAGTCCTGTGTAGCCTAAATACTAAAAATAATCAATCATTATTTTTAGTTCAGCTCAGTTCGGTTCAGACAACTTTATTTATCCCATGAGGGCCATTCAGTTTTAGTTTTACAATCTACCCAATGATATACAAACTAACATGCAAGCAACAATCACCATTATATCAGGAGCAGCAGGGCAAAGTCTGAGCATCAGCATCAACACGTATATAACTTAAAACAAACAAAAAAAAAAATCCAGACTGGAGTATAATCAGGTACTAATGTTTACTCATCACAGTTAGCATCCTGACAGCAGAAGGATTAAATGACTTAAATTAGCAGTTTGTTTTGCTACGGGGTGCATTGTAGCGACCGAACATGGTGAGCATGGGTAATAGTTCCTTTTGCTTTCTGGACATCTTGTTCCTCCCAGAGGGAGCACAGGTCTCTCTGCTGGACTCTGATTATCTTGGAACAGACCTTAATGATAATGTTCAGGCTATTCCTGTCCTTCATAGATAGGCCATTAAACCAACAGATATAAGAAAACATTAAACGACCTTCAACAGAGAACTGATAGAACATTTCTGAAAGGAATTTGTTGACCTATGTACGGTACTTGAAAACTGGAAAGAGGAGGAGAAAGGTCGTGTTTGAAACACACATACTCACTGTTGTAAACAAGTGTCTCAGATGTCTCAGCTATTCCTGGCATATGACCAGGACAGATGACCACCTGCTGTTGCATGAAATACATAAAGACACTGCAGTCCAGAACTCACATTAAGTTAACTTGAAGAAACTGCAGTGAGGTTGGACTGACTTTACCTGCTGCTTAACAGGATTAATGGAGACATCTGTTGGGTGTTTCTTATTTATCCTGGCTCATGAGTTGCTTTCATGTGCCATTATGTCTAATGTTTAATGTGGATTTGGATTCCCAATCAGTTCTCCTCTGGCTGCATCCTGTAAGTAGGCTACAGATGGTGCCTCCTGATGTGCACCAACACTGTTCGACAATATCCTCATCTGTAGCCACAAACTGAGAACTAGTTTATTTATCTGAATCCCAGCAGATCAGTTGTGAATTTAAGGGTTAATTTTAAGTTGGTGTGGCCATTAAAATACATCTGGGCAGATGATCTCATGGTTCCCAGCCTATGTGCTTGTCGGGCAAATTAAGATGTAATAAGAATTAGTCTGAGCAGGTGTTATCATTATCGCTATTTCAGGTCAAAACGACCACTAAAATTGCACTACGCTGCCTAATTAGCATACACACTGCTTCAACTGCGCCTCTCCTCCCACTTCAGCGTACACACAGTCATTCATGGCAGAGAAACATCAAACACACCAATGCGCAAAAAAGTCGGCTGAGGACAATTGTATTACAACTGTGAATGAGGTGAAGCAGAAATTGTGCTGGCAGGAAAATGGAGCCTTTTGTATTATCGGTCTTTGATCCACTGGACCTCACCGTGACAAGCAGCCAAACCAGCAATTTAGATGTTCTAAACTGTGACTACACGGGGCTGTGAGGAGAAAAATCCTCTCTATATGTCCAAATCCTTCCATCAAGCAAAGTTTAATAGCTTGTTAACATCAGGCCGCGGTGTCCATCAAACAAATAGCACCAATGAACTACTGGCTTTCTTGAGAGGCAAATAATGTTTGTTTACTTTGAGCAAGTCACTGGTGGAGAATGCAAGCTGTTTAGGGCGAGATGCTGCTGAGGCTTTGTTTGTGTAAGTGTGTGTGGTCATACACACACATATACAGTATATATATAGTATGTGACTGGCTGTTGATGTATGTGTATACATTGTTACTTAGGCCAAATAGTATTTACTGTATATCAAACATGTGTACACACTTGAGGCACCACTGTATGTAAATGCTATATGAAAACCAATTTAGCATAGTAAATATGAAATGGTGAAATGTTGATGCAAATGTAATTAGTAAACTAATGGCCTTTATGTCAACAAATATTGATCAAGAACATCTGCTTTATGTGCGAGATCATTATGTTCCTCAGGAAAGGTTGTATCACAACACCCAGAGTCTAGTCAGGCACAGTCGGGGATGTTCTGCCAAGTCTGAAACAAAATAATACAAGTTATAGGAATTAATAATTCATCACTCCATCATACTGTATCTTTTAAACAAAATGCAAAATCTGATCACAGTGCAGGCCCGGCCCTAACCAATTTGGCGCCCTAGGCAAGATTTCAGGTGGCGCCCCGTTGCATCGCAGTAAATTCCACTGCTAGTGTATATACTCATAAGAAACGTAATAGCTTTGTCTTGGACATTCTTTTATTTAAATAAAGCAATTGCACATTCAAAATACTTAGAAAGAATTAAAGAAACAAATACAAAAAAATGAACTGAACATATGAAATACAATATAAATAGCTTACATAAAGTACCTATTAATACTCCCAAAATAAAAAGTGTAAACAAGTGACATTAACTTAAAAATACAATATAAATACGGCACTGTGCAAAATAAGATATTAAAGAAACGAGTAGGCACAAAAAA
>NW_018127997.1:138862-180671 GCF_001952655.1 Monopterus albus
TTTTTCTTCCTCCATTTCTGGCGCCCCCTGGATGTACGGCGCCCTTAGCATTTGCCTATACTGCCTATGCCACGGGCCGGACCTGGATCAGAGAGATTAGTTCAAAAACTCAGATGAACTCACTAGGCAACTAAAGATCATCCAACACTTTAACCTATTATAAACATTGTATATGCACTGTGTTTGAAACATATGTGACAGTCAGTGGTGTATTCCATCTAGCTGTGGCCAGAAGACTGTACACAGTCTGATGACAGCAAATTTAAAAACTTACAATTGCAAGTACAAGTGCATTAGAGCAGAAAGCCGAATGTCACATCGATCCACTCTTATGTTAAGAAACAAGCAAAGTCATGGACATCTACTCATTATGCCAAATATGCTTTTAGTCATTGTTACTGCAGCCTCACTGTCTCTTTAATACAAAGTTGCTGCAAAGTTGGGATGACAAACACTTATAAGACAAAAATAGTGTTACATAAAAAAGGTAAATCCTTTCTAACAATGTTTCTACCTGTGAAGGCAGTGTAAACATTTCACAACTTGTGTCTTTTCTATTTGGGAAATAAGTTAAATCTGTGAGGTCATTTGTGGCTTCAGGTGGATTTGGAAGTGAATCTGATGATACATGCAGTGGAATTCTGGTCGGATTTACATGTATTAACCACTGGGGAAAAGAAATAAATCTTGAGCAGCCACTCTGCAACAAAAAAGGAGCAACCTGTGTATCTGAGGAAGACCAGCCATGGCTCAGGAGGTAGAGCGGGTTGGCGGTCCAAGTTCTGGCTTCTCCAGTCATGCTGAAGTGTCCCACTGAACCCAATGTCGCTCCCGGTGGCTGCTCCATCACCAGTGGTGGAAGAAATACTCAGATCCCATACTTAAGTAAAAGCAGCAATACAACTGTGTAAAAACACTCTGTTACAGTATTAGCATCAAGCACACTTAAAGTACTAAAAGTACTCATTACACAGAACGGAACATTTAACAATCATATCATAGTATTATAATTACTGATGCATTATTGTGTACATCACATTTAATGTTGCGGCTGGTTTTGGGGGGGGTAGGTTTTATTAGTTTTAACTACCTTATATGCATTTAATTTGAATTATTGCTGGGGAGCTTGTGAATTTTCCACCAATAAAGTCTTATAATCATACTGTATTTTTGTATTAATCTGGCTTTGAAAAGTAACCAAAGTTATAAAATATATGTAGTGGAGTAAAAAGTACAACATTTGCCTCTGAAATGTAGTGAAGCCAAAATATGAAGTGACAGAGAATGAAAATACTCAGGTAAAGTATAGATACCTTAAAATTATACTTAAGTGCAGCACTTGAGTAAATGTACACTGCTCAAAAAAATAAAGGGAACACAAAAATAAGACATTCAACTATGTTGTGTTCCCTTTATTTTTTTGAGCAGTATACTTAGTTACTTTCCACTACTGCCTATTAGTGTGTGTATGCATGTGTGCACAAATGAGGGAAGGGGAAATTGTGTGCAGCGATCTGGGTGTGCTGCATTGCATAGAAAAGCATTATATAAGTATACGACCATTCACCATGGCATGTAATTAAAATCTCTACTAATTTTTTTGCTTGCTAATGATAATGATAACTAGACATTACATTTTGTTTATGTTATTTCAATCAGGACTATCTATGCAGCCCTGATATGGCTGTAGCGAAGTGATCAGTAAAGAGGCTGACTTTTAATCAATGAGATGAAATTACAATAATGTTAGTGTATGTGCATTCATCATTTTGTGTGTGTGTGTGTGTGTGTGTGCGCTGCAAGCAATTTGTATCCAATGCAGGAAAGATAGACTCAACCAGTGATCTAGAGAGCTGGCATATAGATAAAGAATCCATATAATCAATAATATATGTCATATATATGAAAATATATCAAGTACCTTTGGCGTCTGTATGAAACACATAGGGTTTTCAAAACAGTATCCCCTCACTTCAGTTTTTGACTCCCAGCACAAAATTGTCATATATAAAGGGAGAAAGACCGTGTAAAGAGGAGGTGGATGCTGGGTCAAACAAAATAAACTTCCAATGGGACAGTGGGTTTGCGGGCAGTGTATAATGAAGTGGGGGGTTTTTTTTCAAGTGATTTATTCCAAGCCACAATATTTTCCTAAACATAACATCGTTTTTGTGCCAAAACATGTCATTTTATGACAAAACATGTCCCTAAACATAACCGCATTGTTTTGGTGTACAGAAGGAAGTAGGCTAACACAGTTATGAAATGAAAATCCAGAGTATCTTATATGCACTGACCCTTTAGCGTCAGTGTGAGACACAAAAGGTACTTGACAAAATGTCAGTATTTGATGACATGGGAATGAGAACGCATTCGACATGATTGACTGGATCCTGATGACAAAAATATAGTTAGATTTCACTACTTCTAAAGCCTTTAGACAAACAGCATCTGGTCTTTGTTAACTGAAGGATTAGAGAGTGAGCAGCACTGACTGTATTGATCTTCTCATGTAGTCTGCAGACTCACCCAATCCATTTCCTACAGTGAAAGGATCCTACAGGAGAAGCCGAATGCTCAGTGAAAGGTTAAAAGACTAGAAAGCATCTCATTCTGAACATGGATTACATTTTATGAACTCAACCCCTTTAAGCCATGTCACAAACCCACCAAAGTATTAGATTCCACAGTAAGAATTTATAATGACGCCCTAAAACCGTTTTGTGCACAGCAGCAGAACTCACTCATTCAAGTTTGCAAAGGTGTAGCTTGACCTTGTTGGTAACTTCATACTTTGTTCCAACTTTTTTTATTTGGTACATCAAAATCTGACTTCAACTGGAGGTCAAAGTCCATATTAGGCACCAGGAGGCTACTGTGCAGTGTTAGAATGGATATAAAAAGCTTTAGTTACATGCTTTGACATACAGTAGGAATGATTAGAAAGAGATATCAGGTCAAATAGATGAGAAAACCTCTCAACATCACTAAAGACATTCCTGTGGGGTTGCAGAAGCTGAGTTCAGGTCACACACCATGCTGGTTAGCTCTAGCTTTAGATCATTTCTCTCCCTCACTTCACTGCTGCCGAGTCCCTAAACAGCTGTATCCCTACTGCTGATCATGGGAAGCATCCCACCCCACCCACATAATTTTACTTGACTGGGCAGCTGGCATTCCCCTGGCTATACGCTTCTTGTGATAGTTCATATGTGACCTGTAAAGCAAATATTCACTGGTTGTGTAATTACTCAGCAAGAGATCTAAAGCCCTCATCTCTCTTTATAGCTCCATGGCTGTTATACAGTACAATAATGCTACTGTGTGACTCCATCCTGCCCTACTTTACATGAGGCTATGCATTTCATTTAATTTTGAATTTACAATTTGTATGGAAGGTAAAAGAGACATGTAGCTATTAACACATGCATATGCTCTTCCAGCCTGAAATTTACATAAGAGATATGAACAAATGTGACAGCAGCTCTCACAATACCATGTAAAGTAACAAAAGCTTAAATGCAGGATCAAAACAGATGTTTTACATCTGGGCACAATTCCTTCTGCATAATTTAAACACATTACTTATTTTGGAAATTACTCGTGTCTTACAATGTAATTAGACATAAGAAACCCAAAGGCCGCACTTCAGCAACTCAAATGATTTAGGATGTGTGTGCCAATGCAGTTTACTGGCACTAATTGGATACCTGTGGTAAAATGTTTCCGAGTACTAAACCAGTAACATGCAGCCCTTCTGTGGCAGTCAGTATAATGAACGATGAGAAAAGGGACATAGAGGGTGTGACCCTCACTAGCCCCAGCTTGTGGCTCTCATGTCTTGCATACACTTGCGTAACACAGACAATCTTCCATTAACCTGTGAAATGGAAACTTGCCAATCGTTTTAACCCCGTACCATCATTTCATATCACACACCCAAATTTTGAAAGTATTTTCAGAATCCTCACCCAGTTTTCTAACTATGCAGAATCAAAGTCAGTCCTGTCCAGGAAAAATATACTGTAACGATAATTTTAATCAGTTTCTCGGCTATGTCTGTTCTGCAGACAAATGTATATTAAAAAAAATGGCGACAGCAAATAACGTTGTCACTCTGGCTTTTTATGAAAGCGGCTGGACTTCATCAGTGTATTATTTAAACTATTGCAATTAAATTTTCAATAATACAATAGTGAAAGTAACATAATAGGTTTCAATAATTCATTCATGCTGAACTTTTACCTAAAGAGCAAGAGGGATAACATCATTTCCTGTTTGCTTAACTGAAAAGAAACTGTATGTCCCGAGAAAGTGATTAAAGCAATATTTTTTCCTGGACCAGATTATTATTTTTTTGTTTTTCAGTCCTAGGGGTAATTTAGAGTCACCTGTTAATCTAACCTACATGTCTCTGGACTGTGAGAGAAAGCCAGAGTACCTGGAGAAACCCAAACAGGTATGGGGGAGCATTCAGACTAAACACAGAAAGGCCCCGGGCTGTTTAAACCAGAACCTTCTCACTGAAACCACATCAGCTTTTCTGTACAGAAATGAAACTTATAGATTAATGGTCCATTTGTGACAAAATTCAAAATTCAAATTCAAAAGTCAAAATCACAGAAACGTTTTACTGCATATCTCTGACATGCAGTGTGTTCATTTTCATCATTCTCAGAGGTCTGACATTATCATACTGACTGTCCTTTGACTAATGAAGATGAACATTGGAGGTTCAGGAGCACGACCACACCCCTAACACACACCTTCCCCTTCCTGAAATTGCACAGGGATCTCAATCATGCTCATGATACCATTAATCATGTCGCCCTACTGCACAGTGCTTCTGATTCTCATAAACGGTGGCCGCAGTCTGGCTCACTCTAACCTTGCTCAGTTTCCATGGGTGTTTGTGGACTTTGTCTCCTGTTCTGCTTCAGCTGTTGAGTTCCTGTCTTTCGTGCAGGCTCTTTGCCTCCGCCAGCGTCCCTACCACATGCTGGGCTTACACCAGTCTCTTGGATGCCATCTGGCCCTGTCCACGCACGAGCCTCTATCTGGCATGGTGGGCCACCCTTCGGCCTCCTGTGCTGGGCCCTGGCCGGTCCTTCATGTGTCTGCTTTACCCTTGTTCTTTTCTTCTCTGCCTGTTCTGTCATCTTTCCCACTCCCTGCTTTCTTTCTACCTTCTTTGGGTACCCAGCTGTGTTTCCTCCCTTTCCTGGCATCAAGCTGCCAATTGTTCTTTCCTCCTCCAGGACAGAGCTGTCTGCGGCCTTCTCATCCTTAGGGCTGCACGATAAATCGATTTGTGAGCATGATTTAGATTCCTGTGTGATTTCAGTCTCACGTGACAATGCTTCTCCTTTGTTTATATGATCGAAGCTGCTGTGCCTGTCAGTCCAGGGGAGCAGCCCGTGACTTCCTGTTTTTCATTTTCTCTTTCTTCAGGTTTGTTCCTCAACTCCATGGTGTTCTCCTGCTTGAGCTGCTCCTCCTCCATGCGTGCCTCCACCACAGTCATCTGCTCTTCCTGCCTGCTCCCTCAGTGGGTCTATTTGGGGGCTTGCAGAGCATGACATGGTTTGTTGATCTGTGGCCAAGGATCATAGCAACAACTACAGCATCCATACCAGCGGCTGGTATACTAGACCACTTCACAAAGAACGAGGGACGAAGGACCTTGCATGCCCATGAGCAGTCCATTTGCTCAACCCTCAGGATGTGCATAAAGTCCAAATCTGCTCTATTCTTAGGAAGGTCTTTTGAAGGATTTGTCATGCCCGAGGGCCACATGCATTCTCCAGAAGACTTTCCCCAAAATGCTCCAACAGCATGAACACAAAAAGTTCCACAAAAGTGCATTCCCTTTTCTTCTCAGGCACTGTTCTGACTGCTGAAACTAAATATCTAGACCATGTTCTTTGCTTGGCCCCTAATCATACTGAAGCAGCAGTCTAGTTATGCTTATCTATACTTTAGTGTACATCCTACAGCAAGCCACACACTGTCCGACTAATGCACAGGACTTAAAAGAGGAAAAAATGGAAGCATCAGCACATGTGAGTGTTACAGTAAGTGAATATGAGAGTGTCCTGAGGGAAACCCAAAGAGAGTGTTATCAGAGGGAGATAACACCACACACTATAGGCCTTTTTTGGCACAGAGCAGCTGAGACTTTACACTGTTGGTCAAAATACTTCAGAACAAGAATAAAAAGCTCTTAATGTAAATGACAGACTAAATAGGGGCACAACCGTGACATAAACAAGATGCCAAAATTAGTAGGTGGTTATCAGGTTAACGTGACCAACAGGCCAAACAGATACTGATTATCAAAACCAGTTTACAAAAGAAAGCTCTCTGATATATGAGCACAGGACTCAACCTAAGCTTTAACTATGACTATGACCATATAGCCAGTCTATTTAAATGATTTGACTGCTGTCATTTGAATGAACTACCTCCCAGTGAAACTCAGCGGTGTGACTGCTGCATGCCTTCATCTGCTACAGTTCACAACACGAGAGCAAAGCAGAAACTAACACAACTAGTGACCTTTTATATTTTCAGTATAAGAACCTCTAATGAATTACCTCAGCGAGATGTTCTCCTGTGAATGTGAGAAGAGAAGCATGAAGCACAGCAGTATTGTTACTTGAACTCAGAAGACTTCACAGACAGTAAATCAGAAAGACAAACACCCTTGAGAATGTGGTTTGGCCATTTAGTCATATTAAAATCACAGCCAAGCAAACAAACACACGCATACACACTCCCAACCACTGCTCCCAGCCAGTGTTCATTTGTCACCAAATATTGTGACAAAAAAAATATTTTTAATGACCTATTTTTTCCAGACATAAATAAAACGTAGCCTTACAGATATGAGAAAATGTATTACAAATTCTGTCAGTGAATTGAAGCTCAATGATAATATGAAATACTGACTAGTGGTTGACATTAATTTACATTAACTAAAATGAGATGCTCTTATTGTTTGTATCATAGCATACAGTAGGTACAACTGACCTGTATATATGGTTGTTTAAGTTAGAGGACTTTGATTTTAATGCTTTTACTACCAAACCTCTGTCTCTTCTAAGTTTCAGATATTGCAAATTCTTTTACAGAAGAGTAAATGTATCAAAGAAAGGTGAAACAGGAGCTATGACCTTATTAGGTGTGTATTTCTCCCTCTCACATGATTTGATACATATCTCAATACATGGTCCACAATTAGATACAAAAAAGACTGCAATATTTGTAATAATATGATCCAGTACACTTCAGTGATTGATTTGATGTGAAAGATATTCAATTTTAATTTTGCTTTTGTTTGATGGACTCTACATACTTTACTGGCCTACTGGGAGTAATGCTGGTTGCACAGCCTGACAGCAGCAGGAAGGAATGACCTGTGGTAATGCATTTGGGGCGAAGCAGTCTGTCACTGAAGGAGCTGCCCAGTGCTGTCAGAGTCTCATGCATGGAGACGGAGTCACTCTCCAGCAGGGATGATAGTTTGGCTAACATCCTCCTGTTACCTACCACCTGCACTGGGTCGAGGGGACTTCCCATGACTGAGCTGGCCCTCTTAACCAGTTTGTCTAGTCTTTTACTGTCTGGGGTCTGCTGCAGCAGACCACTGCATGGATGCCACTACTGTGTCAAAAAAGGTCCTCAGGAGTATCCCCTGCACTTCAGATGATCAAAGTAGACCAGCATTGCAGGTCTCATAGCTCTGAAACAGCTGAGCCAACTACAGTGACTATGATAGCTCAACACATGAAGAACCAGATTCCCAAAGCTATGAGAATAAAACCTGCACAGCAAGGTAAAGATTTCCTTTAATGTTAGTTAGAGGAAATCTTAAATGTAATGTCCAGTGTTTTAGCTAGGTCTGCACAGTCAACAACATTTTGGTAAATAGAGCTCCTCAGTGATCAGGGTGTTCTGCAGTGGAGTGTATGGGCAGCTGACAAGTTAGCAAGAATAACTGTGAGTGAACAGCTGAGTTTAAACGGCCCGTTTCTGGCCATAACAACCTACTAACTTCACAATAGAGAACAACATCTGTAACCGTGGTATGTTCTCTTGTGCATTTGGTTTTCATCTTGTAGCTACAGTTATGTTTATGCTTATGTTTACTATATGTCCTATTGTATGCAGCTGTCTGCAGCACTTGTGCCCAAGACGAATTTCCCCTTGGGGATAATAAAGTTTATCTTTCATCAAAAATGGTAAAAGCTAGAATAGTTAGAATAATCAGTGACTAAAACAATAATCAAATGAGTAAAATGTGACTAAAACTAATATACTTCTCCTTAAAAGACTACAAATAAATCAAAAGCAGGTGCCAAAAGGAATACTGCTCCCAACACTGCAGCCCTGCTATCCAAAACTGTAACACGGGGGAGAAGAAAAACACAGACTTTGCACTGTGTCTATAAATACTACATGATGCTCTGTGGTGCTTTATCTGTGAAGCAACACACTGCTGTGGCCTTATGCTTCCTCAGTGTACAGTACTGTGCTTCAGTTATCAGTCATACAAAAACTTGAGTCGGTTTCCTTTTCCTCATGTTGACTGCACAGACCTGGAAAAGGATGAAGCAAGTGAGAACTGTCACACGGGGAGTGTTTGTTTTTCAGGCAAGACACCCCAGGCTGTGGAACCGGGACACTTCCTCACAGAGATCTTTTAAAACTCTCAAACATAGACTGTGCCATTAGTCTCAACTGGATTTTGCCCCATGCTCATAATAATAAGTAAACAAGTTCCAAGACCACAGAAATATATGAAATCGCTGCAGCCTTAGCTCGCACTGCCATGCTGCAATCATGTTATTAATGGAAGAAACCAGATTGTTTGGATATCATATCCCCATGATAATTAAATCCAAATGTTTTGAAATGAAAGCTTATCCAGTACATGACTGTTGGCTGTATCACAGATGAACTGATTCAGTGTATATAAATAAACACATGGATAAGAGCGTTTGTACATGACTAAAACCATACACTAACCTTGTTTTCCTGTAAATCCATAGAGACGAGTTATCATGATGTTATGAGATCAGGATACTCTCATGGAGCGTGGGGTAACCAAGACATAAAAAGAAAGTCAACTGACTTCTTCAGATGTCTACCTATACTGCTGCAGTTTTCTACCAAACACAACACGTGGCATGAGGTTTTTGTCTTGTTAATCCATACTTGTTCTCAAATGAAATATGTTAATAGTTGTTTGTGTTAAACAGACAAGCAGAGCTAGGAACCTCAACACTAGCTTCACAGTTTCACTCACCAACATATGCTGCTCAGGCAGCTGCTCTCCACAAACAGTGACCGGCTTCACTTGTTGTAATGTACTGTACTTCACTACTGTAGGTTCCATCCATAACTCATGTGATTATCCAAACGTTTTATGTCCAGTTTCCTGTACAGTAATTAACCCGAAGGAGAGAAGTGACTGTCTTCACATTCACTCCTGCCTTTTCACATATCCAGCAACTGTAACGCATGCAAAGCACACAGCCTGCCACCTTGTTGCTTTGCATAATGCAGACAGTGCTGACAGTGTCATCCTTCCTGCCGCTGCTATCACTGAACAAGGAATTAGCTGAATGTCTCTTGGAATAGTTAACATGACACACCCACAGGAACAATAAAGACATGATCAAATGGCAGCAAGCAGAATATTTATATTTTTTCACTGCAAGTGTAAATGCACTCTAGTATCAGGGTTTTGAGCCTAGCTTTGATCATATTTGGGAAATTATTTTAACATGGGACATGGGGTAACCTGCTCTTTCATGTGTATAATGTTGTGTTCATTCTTATATGATGTGTCCTGGTGGCTCAGAGCTTAGATTGACTGAAGCTGACATAGAAGCTGCATCCCTTTAGGTCATGCTGGCATGCCACGTGTTCAGTAGTGTCATTAAAATGACAGCACTTAAGGGCAGCCTCATTCCAGTGGCATTATGTGTTTTCCAATCAAACCACTGGTCACTTGACCAGTGAACAACACTGAAACTGTGAAGCTAGTGTTGAGGTTCCTAGCTCTGCTTGTCTGTTTAACACAAACAACTATTAACATATTTCATTTGAGTACAAGTATGGATTAACAAGACAAAAACCTCATGCCACGTGTTGTGTTTGGTAGAAAACTGCAGCAGTATAGGTAGACATCTGAAGAAGTCAGTTGACTTTCTTTTTATGTCTTGGTTACCCCACGCTCCATGAGAGTATCCTGATCTCATAACATCATGATAACTCGTCTCTATGGATTTACAGGAAAACAAGGTTAGTGTATGGTTTTAGTCATGTACAAACGCTCTTATCCATGTGTTTATTTATATACACTGAATCAGTTCATCTGTGATACAGCCAACAGTCATGTACTGGATAAGCTTTCATTTCAAAACATTTGGATTTAATTATCATGGGGATATGATATCCAAACAATCTGGTTTCTTCCATTAATAACATGATTGCAGCATGGCAGTGCGAGCTAAGGCTGCAGCGATTTCATATATTTCTGTGGTCTTGGAACTTGTTTACTTATTATTATGAGCATGGGGCAAAATCCAGTTGAGACTAATGGCACAGTCTATGTTTGAGAGTTTTAAAAGATCTCTGTGAGGAAGTGTCCCGGTTCCACAGCCTGGGGTGTCTTGCCTGAAAAACAAACACTCCCCGTGTGACAGTTCTCACTTGCTTCATCCTTTTCCAGGTCTGTGCAGTCAACATGAGGAAAAGGAAACCGACTCAAGTTTTTGTATGACTGATAACTGAAGCACAGTACTGTACACTGAGGAAGCATAAGGCCACAGCAGTGTGTTGCTTCACAGATAAAGCACCACAGAGCCGACACACTATTTGTAACGCATACAGTTTGTGAGGATTACACGATCCACCGAGAGGCACAGCAAAGTGCTGCCTCATCGCGCATCCATGTATAATCCATGTATTTGAACGGGACATACGGAAATTCTGCTATTCTTTATTGAAAAACAATTTTAATATTGGATTCGAACGGTAAAAGGGTTTGTAATACATACCAGCTGACAAATATTAACATTTATTATATTTTATGACTTTTTTTTCTTTTCAAGATTGACAGGGGAGGCTCAGCCTCACCTGCCTCCCCTGGCCGCACGTCACTGACACTGAATCAGTTCATCTGTGATACAGCTCCCTGGAGCTTCTTTCTTCCTGTTCCTTGCAGTTATAAGTTTATATTTTCTAAACCCAGATTCTGATCATCTTGATTACATCTTATCAGATCTTACAGAGCCAGTGTTGGGCCGAATTCATATTCATAGTCATCGCGTGTGCACACATCACTACATGTCACTATTAGCGGCACCATAAGGAGTAAGCTAGCTAGGAAGATGGAAGTACCTATGTTGAGTGGCTAGAAATAAATGGTGTACTTTTCTAGCCTGCAACTTTTATGGATTCATAAGCTTTAGAAAAAGGAAAAATAAAACTGCTAGTTTAAAACCTTAGCTGCGTTTACTGGTGGTTATCTCGCATTGTCGCAGCTAGGAGGTGCATTTTGAGGAGAAAGGATGCAATTACCAGTGATGTGTAATGGAAAAGTAGTGTAATGAGATATTTTTAACAGGGAGTAATAAGTAAAGTCATGATATTCACTTTGAAAAGCATAACAAGTAATGAGTAACATACTGCATTTTTTGAGTTTTTTTTTTTAGCCCAACACAGACCTCAGTGGTTTCTAGCTGCCTGGATGTTGCAGTATTTACTACTCAGTGGGATTTAACTTTTCCATCTGATCATCAGCAGCAGAAGTAATAGGAGTGAGACAATACAGTTCAGTTTCTGCAATATAAGTGACTTTCCCTTTCATTTTAGCATCCTTACTGTACATTGGCATACTTTTTGTTTGATGACTATTTCTATATAACTTAAGCCCATGAAGCAGGCAGTAATGAGAAGCTTGGATAGGGTGTTTACTTCTATGATTCTAGCAAAAATAATTTGTGTGCTTAGAAGGTTGTTGGTCTCAAGTACTCTCCTTCTGAACAGTGCATCATACCTGATAAAATACTTACAACTTTATATTAGAAGCACACTGGTCAAAGCTGCATTGTATATTACGTGTATATGGCCTATGGAAAATATTGTAAGCATGTACATCAGTTCTTTTGATTACCACACTACATGCTATGGTTTGAATAGCATTTTATTTTAATTTACCTAATGTGTATTAAAACCACAGAGCCTAAAAGGCTTGGGCTAGTTACAGAGGAGGAGAATTAGCTTATCATGACGATGATGTGGAGAGATGAGAATCCATGACACAAGATACAGGCAAAACATTCAGAGAATCTTTTGGCCCAGCATTTCCTTCCAACACGTTAATGTTAACAAAACTGCTATTAAATAATGGCTTTGGATTTATTTAAACTGATAATCATCTTATTACTATAAATAGTCATGTCTGTTGCTTTTGTTGGGTCAAGTGACCAGTGGTTTGACTGGAAAACACATAATGGCACTGGAATGAGGCTGCCCTTAAGTGCTGTCAGAAACACTGTAATTATTCAACACTGTATTAATGTCATATGTCTTATATGATGACTTACAGTAACTAATACATGCCATAAGTGTTTCAAAGGATCATTATGATTTGCAGTTTTTGGTAACTGGTTTACAGATGGTTGACAAATTAAAGAACAAACCAACACTAAAAGTGAAACGAGGAAGCTCACCATGGCACCTGAGTAGAGTAGAGTAGAGTAGGTACTTTATTGATCTTTATTGATACTTTATTGGGGAAATTTCTGTGTTACAGCAGCAATAGAGAACAACCAACATAAAACCATAAGAGAACCTGCAGCCTGATCAATGAGTAGAGATTCAAGTAAACACTTCCAATACATAAATAACAGGTGATCTGTGTGAGTGAAGCAGCTGTCTGTTGAGATTACACTTCATTAAATGGCCAAAGAAACAAACAGACTCAAAGTGTAAAAAGCAGGGACGAGGTGTGTTTCCAAGTGGATCGACACATTTAAAAAATTGGAAGTCTTGCAGTATGGAGGCTTGCTGACCATACAAGGAGTATGTAAAGGCTGTAAAGGAGTTTAAAGGCTACAGGTAGACCTACGGCACCAGATCAATGCCAAGGAGGTCATGTTTTTATTGAGATTTTGTTGGTTTATTCATAACATGATTCAAAAATGTGTGAATGGATTTTAATGACATTTGTCTAATGAGAATATTGCTTTTAGGAGGAATGGCATTATGGAGAAACTGAGCTGCCCACAGGTGTAGTGCTGCTGGAACTGTTGCTGGTTGACAGGTGAACCAACATTAAGCAGGAGGAGCTCAGTGAATAATCAGTATTTTTTGGAGTTGGTGCAACACTGGGACAGAGAGCATCTATTTTCTTATAGATTAAGGAGGTATTTGATGGCTCGTCATGACAAATATTGGGGGGTGAGGTGGGGAGACAAGTGCCCCTTTTTCATATTTTGGGTGGAACCTGTCCCACGAGGAGATTACACCTTAGTTATGACTGTATCATTCAGCCTGTGACAAATGGC
Organism: Monopterus albus; assembly: GCF_001952655.1. Taxonomy (NCBI): domain Eukaryota; kingdom Metazoa; phylum Chordata; class Actinopteri; order Synbranchiformes; family Synbranchidae; genus Monopterus; species Monopterus albus. The sequence goes on from NW_018127997.1 coordinate 152,446, forward strand.
TGCTTAATAACATTGTTATTCTGCTACACCAGAGAATAAAGTCAGTCTAACATTTGATCATGTGGGCAATTACAGTTGCCACATAGCTGGAAAAGTGTTTATATGGCCCCTCGAAACAGGCTACAACCTAACTGTCTGCATGCATGCACGTGTGTCACTGGTGCACTCCGGTACTTTATCAAATACCACTACACCTCTGGAGCTGCCTTGGCGGAGGTTTACACACTTGAGCACACTTGTCTAGTTCATTATATGATATGATTTTCCAGTCTACAATGCCATGAATCAGCACACCCAGGTCCCCAACCGTGCCTGCTGCCCAATTTAAATTGCACCCAAACCCAATTCCTATCCCAGCTCCATGTAATTTTTTTCAGGCTTTGTCTGACCAGGCCCCATGTTTCAAGTCCCAGCAGAAGCTCTCACTTCTCCCAGTTCTGGTAATATAGGCAGACAAAATAAAGGCCTGTACATGTTGTTGGCAGAAGGTCCCTGATGAACTAGTGGCTAGGATTCAGCGGTCTCACCACTGTGGCCCAGTTTCAATTCAGGGTTGCGTCAGGAAGGGCATCCGGTGTAATTTCAACATGTGACTTGTCAGTGTGACATTTCGCTGTGGCGGCCCCTAACAGGAACAGCCAAGAGTGACAGACATAGACATATTGTTGCCAGAAGACGTTCAAGTGGCAAATTCATTATCATGTTTTATAGTCACTTACTGAAGCTCAGTTTATAGTCTTGCCTTTGAGTGTAACATCTTTTACCTCATTTTATTTCACAGACATATTTGTAAGTTGTTCAATTTACTTTTAATCCCCTTTTATTCCATCTTTCATTAGGCTATTTGTACAGTTTACTTTCCTCCTAAAACAGTCTCTATTACAGTAAGTGAACACAGTCCTGATACCTTAGTTGTCCTGTTGTTTTGCTGGTTGGTGTTGGTGATCGGCAACCAAGATTAGGGGATTGCCCACCTTCTCATTTCAGACTACATCACTGGTTGGATGACACACTGGAGTGAGTAAGAAATTGGAAGCATGTGTTTTCTTTATGCTTCGCTATTTCTCTGCCTGGCATACCGGCTGCCACATTATCTTGTTACATGGTTGCACCACATTTCATTCACATACTCCACTGCAAACAAATGTTATGATGTGCTGTCAAAGCAAGGGTAAAGTTATGGAGCTGGTTCATGCTGGATAAACATAAAACAAACCAATCTGAACTCCACATGGCACGCATACTTCTCAGACTGCTTGGTTTTACCTGTACGATGGTAATATCAAACCATGTGTTTAAGCTAGAAGCAGATTTTTGTAGATAGCCAGTTACCCCATTTGACTGAATCAGGTCGATGATCTCAACATCAAATTTCTGATCAGAACACAGGGGTGAATAGTTTGGGGTAACCTCACCACATACTTTGCAGTGAGTCATAGGCTTGTGGGCTGAAGAAGGGGGGTTATGGAGTGACATTATTATGTTGTAATTCAACGCAGAGCATGTCACTTTTTCTAAAAATAACAGCCAGCTCAAACTGAAATAGCAGCTCTATTTCTGTTTGGTGTTTCTGTTGGATGCCTCTGGTGAGCTTTCTCCGGGGGTGTGCATACTAGTGAGGGAGAGTAAGAGGAAGGGAGAGAATGTGTTGTTTTGTTTTTCATTCTTTCCCTCATAAAAGAGAAGGCAAAATCTGGGGGGAAAAAGCAGAAGGGAGCAGCCGGAAACCTTTTCCATCATCTCCGCAAACTACCCACATCTTGTCTAAACCACTAAACTCTGAAGAATCTGAAATAAGCCTCCTCTTCTAGTGGCAAAGACCGAGAATATTCTTTTGTAGGAAAGATGGTCATTTGATTTAAGACTGGGGTCCCAGCTATCTTGGCTCTACAGTACGTTATCCCAGCAAACAATGTGCTCTAAATGACTGGAAGCAAATCGATACCATTTGTCTCTCAAAGCTCCCTTTGGCCTGGAACACTGAGTTTACAGCTCAGCCCTCGATGCGTTATGTGATTACGAATCATTTTTCACCGTGGTTCTTTTAGTGCAGTGCATTTGGAGACAGAGAGCTATGAATCACCAAAAGGTGAATATATTACTCGTTCTCTTTGAACTGGCAAGGTGTAGCCTCTGCACATCCACTCTTCCACCAAACACAACCACCATGTTCACCCCTCAACACACAGAGCCCTCTCTAATCCACATACAGCTGATGTACCATGTTTAAACGCACCTGTTTAGGTTGACTTGCTTTTCAAAGCAACTTCCTAGTTGATCATTGAGATCAACTTCCTAGAGCCTTTTCAGTCCAAACACAGACTGAGGGATGTGGGTTTTACAAAACCAAACTAAATTCATCATGCAGGATATGAACACACAGCATCGGCTGACATTACTGTGTGCGTGTGATGAGTACAATAACAGAACTGCATGCTCTCTAGCAAACTAGCTAGCATTCTTAGCACAGGTAGTTTAGCATAACAGATTTCCGCATGTTAATACCCAACTCTAGTTTTTCTAAACTATATTCATATAAAAGTGTGTAACATAATGCTGCCTGGTTAATGTTTTTAGCACCAGCACAAGGAGGCAACATTTTTACTGAGGTTTTTACAGCCCAAACAAAATGTTCATACTGAACATATCGGCAAAACATATAGGTAAACTTTATTTATCTCTCACTGGGGAAATTCACTTGTTACAAGCACAAGGCAATGCACAAATTAAATATTATTTACACACTGTGTACATAATCAGTGTAATATTATGGGGTATAACACCTAAAAGCAGGCATTATGTGCATAATCATGCTATTAAAATATTAAAAACAATAGATGTTGCACCTGAAGACATCAAACATTACACACACAAAAAAAAACTGCAGGAAAAAACAGCACAAAAGTAAGATGAGTATGTGATGGAGGTAAGGATTCTGGATGTGGCTATGCTGTACAGGTATTAAAAAATCTGACTGCTGTTGGGAGAAAGGACCTTTGATGGTTCTCCTTGTACCATGGGTCTATTGCTAAAGGAGCTGTCAAACATCCCTACCAACTCATGTGGGAGGTAAGAAGAGTTATGCACAATAGACTTTAGCTTGGATAGCATCCTCCTCACTCACCTAGGCAGCCTAGGACAGCTTGTTCACTCTCTTTCTATCCCTCTTTGTGCAGTCCACTGCATAAAAAACAGTACCACAGCATCATAAAACATTTTTAACAATGATCTGTGCACCCCGAAAGATCTCGGTGTCCTCAACAGATGAAGATGGCTTTGTCCCTGCTTATGTTTGTTGTCCAGTCCAGTTTATTGCCAATATGTTGTTAGCACTTCATTGTCCAAAACCTGGATATTTACAGGTGTATGGGACTGATTCTTTTTTAAACCAGTCTTTCATTCACTGGCTTTATAATATTCCTGGCAAAGACATGTCCTCCACAGGAAATTACTACTACAGAAATGTATTTTATAGGTGACTGGTGGTGGAATATGAAGTAAATTCCAGGAATTATGGTTACAACACTGTGTCTGACCATTTCAGTAGTCAGTAGTGAAGAGTTTATTTTCAGCTGACGCTTCATTTGTTTTCTTTCTTGGATCCAATAGCCAGCAAGTGTCTGACTTGAGGATCTGCACTGCCCTGAAAGGTTATGCACAGTATCTTATGTAATCTCATCCTTCACACTCTCCACATCTATTTCTTAACAGCCATCTCTCAAATTCTTGCTTTTTTTCTGAATATATTAAGTTGTCATATGAGAAAATAAAGCTTATTTTTTTAACAGTAACACCATCTGCTTCGCTGAAAGCGACAAGTCTGCTCCCATGATTATTTAGTCTATATTATGAGAAATATTGATGTGAAACTCCATCACCTGTTTCAAATCTGAAGGCCTGTCTTTGCCAGGGCTCATCTGAAAAAGAATAGATGCCAAGTGAAATGAGGAACTCCCACTTGAGATGGTCTGATGACAGGATTAGATTGATTTGAAAGCTTGGCGAGGTTCACGTCTGGGTTCATGAGTGCCAGGATCACAATACTGCCAGGCGTGTAATCACTGTATGACAGAATTTATGCTGTGGATAAGGTCAATACTACATAGCTGGATCTGAAGAACTGGACAGTGGCACCGCTCGCTCTAGAGAGCAATCCCTCAGTGATCTCATCTCTAATGATAACTGACTCATCTCCAAACACAAGAAGGTTAAAATGCTCTGAGGCACCTACAGTGCAGCTACAGTAAACCAGGGCCATGATGTAATGTTTCTCAAGAGCAACAGGGTGAGGTCTAAACACATGAAAGCCCGTAGTCAATTGGAAACAGATTTGACCTGACCAGTGTGATCATAGCCTGTTGGTTCAAGACAAGACCTGTTTTTGTCTGTGTGTGAGAGAGAAGAGAGATAACACTGGGGAGTTAGGTGGCGGGCTTCAAATTTCTTTTTACCATCCATGAAATCCACAAACAGTGTGCAGCCAAGGGAGTCTTAAGAGATGGAGACGAGCCTCGAGGTGCAGCTGGTGAATGTGCAGGACCAGCCAAGCAACATAAAAAAAGAGATCTGTGCACCCATTGAAGTGAATATCGACCAGTTGTTTCTAATTAGGTTTTGGCTCCAAGGATCAGCCTAGAAGATACGTTCCTCTTGAACATCTCTGCTTCTATAAACAACCCTCTTCATGTTGCTGAGCTGTGCGGCCTCAGATCTGGCCCCTGACGCTCACCTGCATCAAGAAGTCTACCAGGCCTCAATGCCTGATGGACTAATAATAATCATATCTAGAATATTTGTTAATGACGTGGACATTTTCACTTTGTCTTGCACTCTGAGGTTGCAGCTGCTGCCATCTTTGCTGTGTACAGCTGCCACAATGACTGCTCTGCTGTCACATGGTGAACACTGTCCCACTCAGGCAGTGTCATTCCAGACTCTCAGTGTGTTATGTTACTTTAGCGACCATCTATAGAGAGACTTAATTAAGCAGGTAATCCTTCATTTTCACCCAACTTACAGCAACATGACAGATGGCTCACTGAAAGTAACATCTACAGTTCTAGATTCTGTTATGGTAACATTAGCATATGCTTTTGTAAATGTATAAATGTACAGTCAAGCAGACTTTTAGCTGAGCTGGAATCCAAAAAGGCTGCATCATAACTGGGTAAAGGGCAGTCAACTTTCACAAAGTGGGTGCTCAAGTGCTTCCATTTTACTCAACATACCAGTAGCCTCTTGTTTGTCTTCCCCTCATTTCTCATCCTCCTCACTTCGTTTACACCCACCGTTAACTCTTCATTTCTCCCCGTACCTTCACTTCCACTGTTCTTGTTCTAAACAAACAGTAATTGTCACCACTCCCTCTGAGTTAAAAAAAAAGCTAGTTCACCTTTGCATTATCACCCCATCATCTTAAGTTACCTATCCAGGGCACGGAGTTATGAATCTTACAACTGAATGCTTTTGAAGCCAGTATCACAATGCATACTTCAGTGAAATATCTTCATCCTTTTCTACCACACTTTGATAACTAAGTAAAAGTGAACCTCAAAGACTGTTAGAAGAACTCAATATACAAATGTCAAGCAGCAAGGATTGCAATCAGTTATTTATAGCTTACTAGCTGTGTTATTCCAGATAGCTTTACTTTATTAAACCGGAGTTATGGATAAAAAGAAGCCAAATACGTACACCAGTCCAATTATGTTATAATTTAGCTTCACTCTGCTCCTGATGGGGAGGATGAGAGAAGATATATTGCATAACTCACAGTGAGTTGTCGATGGAGGCTTGATACAGCAGCGAGGTAATCCTGATCCAGTGAGTGGGTGTCCTCACCCGGCTTTGCTGCTGCTCTACATGCACAACTGTGTTTGTGTGTAAAGCAACATGCTCTCTCCTCCCAGCGGTCTGAAGCACTCTTTAAAGTTATTTATAATCAGGGTTTTTGTTTGCAAACTGGGTTGTTACTTCCACTCGCTTATCTCTCAGTTAGTTGATAGAGTAGTGAGGTCACTGGATGAGAGTGATTTCCACAAAACAAGTGGGCAGCAACTGGGAATGGATAAGTTCCAGTGGCTCAGTGGCTTGATAATCATTCCAACTGGCTTAGCCACTCTTTGATTTTATCTGCCTTGATCTCAGACTGTTTACCTGTCCTTCATTTAATGACATAAATGATGAATGTGATAGCAAACTATTCCCTGTTTACATATCCAACATGAAGTAACATTTGAATGCATTTGGACATGTATTAGGACCACCCTACAATTGTAAGCTATGTAGTCTCCTTTTTTATCCTTTATTTTGGCTTCTATCAACTCCTGAGAGACATATCTGGCTCTTTAACTGCTCAGTGCTCCGCTGTGTCCACCAACTAGCTGCTAATTTTGGTTTTTGTCTAATAGCAGCCGCCTGCTGCAGCTGTAAATGAGATACCTGGTTTTGGTGAGATTGAGCAAAAACAACCTGTAAGAAACACTCCACAGATGTGAGGGAACCTGCAGTCAGGTGATCATCCTCTCACAACAAGGAAAAGCATTTACACTCAGTAGTGCAGCTTTAAAATCCTGAACCAATGCCATATATAATTTAGCATCTGCAGAACACACAACATTATTAACTTGACTTGGACAACTCATATTAAGTGTATAACTGAACAATATCATTGTGTACAGAGTGTACTCTGTATTCAAAACAGTTTCAGTAGAAGTCCTAGTTATCAGATTAATATCTGCTCTATTTACATATTTTATTTTATTCTAATAGACTGTTTAGTGAGCGGAACAGTGGAGTGGTGGTTAGTGCTGTCGCCTCACAGCAAGAAGTTTCCGAATGAGCCCAGGCCGACTTCCTCTACTCGACTTCCTCCCACAGTCCAAAGACATGCAGCTTAGGTTGACTGGAGACTCTAAATTGCCGTTGGAGTGAGTGTGTGGTTGTTTGTCTACGTGTCAGCCCTCTGATAGACTGGTGACCTGTCCAGGGTGGACCCCACCTCTCACCCAATATCAGCTGGGATTGGCTCCAGCCCCCCGCGAGCCTATTCACCAATGAGCAGTATAGATAATGGATGGATGATTGTTTAGTATTTAAATTTTAATTATTGGGATTTTGATCGCCGTATAGAAAGTTTTTTGGCACTTCTGACAATCTGCTTGTGAACCCTGATTTCATAGTTATCTCAAGAAAACTATCCTGAAAACTATTAGAAATGATTAGGCCTTGTAAAATCAAGCTCCATTATTTCCATGTCCCATCATGAAGGCCTAAATGACCCCTCCACACTGCCAGGAATAAAATTTTGGTGCAGAACTACTGAATTCTTGTGTAAAAATACAAAGTACACAATGGCTGGAGTCAGGCTATAAAATATGTCTAACTGTGGTAAACTGTGCCAAGGGTGCTAAAATCCCCGAAATGTTACTGAGGACATGACCTCAGTATCCTTAACACTAGCTTTGGCCCAGCTAACCTATCTTTTTCCTTAAGTGTCCTTAGCTGATTTGTTTTGTGATTCACAAGATTTGGCTGTTCTAACAACACAATTCCACTGGGATTAATACAGTGCTCTGATTATCTATTTTTCAGTTTGTTTATCTGCTGTATGTTTATTTTTATTTTGGATGGACAAGCTTCTTCCATGTCAAAATGTTTTCTCTTATGCAATTTTATGATTTTTGTTTTCAAAGACACCAGTTTGACTGATAGTCTAGCTCCTGGGAAAAGTGGCATCGCAGCAGACTGGAAGGCATTAAGAGCTTTCAGCGACGCCCAGAGGCAGGCTTGTGTGATACCCTGTAAGAGAAGGGCTAATATTTTACAGTCAGCTTTACCAGAAGCTTTAATCGTTCACCTCAGATCAAGACCAAAGTATCAAAACATTCTGAGGATGAACAATGAATCTGCTTCTCAGAGCTCTTCCAAGGATAAGGCTCCTTTACTCATCAACAAAGGGTTCGGTTTGTTGGCCATGTGGAGTACAAAGAGAATGTTGAGTACAACAAGATGTCAAGATCTGGGTACTCGGTTGCCTAACATTACATTCAAGTTAGGCATCAAGTAAGACCTCTGCTTATGAGCCACAGCAGTGACGTAAACCATGACACATAACAATAAAATGTACAAAATCCTCTTTTTAAAACATGAGAGGGAGAAGTCAGCCTGTTTGATTGATGGAATTGTTACAGAGTCTACTTAACAATCCTCTAAATTTAGACCTGATTTCGTATCCTTGCTCAGGCATTACCTCAGTCATGCAGCTTTGAGTGTGAGTGTGCTTGAGGACTGGGCAGAGAGGGTGCTGTCATCCAGTTGTAACAGCAACTATTGTTGTGTTGAACTAAGACCTGCCTGGGGTGTAATGGTGAAACAAGCGCAGTTGTTCACATTCAGAAATATTATTCCCATTCTTGCAAAGTGAAAACATGCCTGTGTGCCGGCCTGTTCATGCAGGGAGGTAAAGAGGGCCAGAGGAGCCAGGTGGTCTGGGTTTCCTCAAAGCCTCTCTTTCACTCATATATCTTTATTTGCATTTTGACAAATGTTCTTGTTGTGGTGGGGTGGGTTCTAAAGTGCATTGCACATTCTGAGCTGTAGTCTGATGTAAGGGAACAAAGAAAGAAGAGATGATGACGTACATCATTACTGGGCTTGGGGTATTTTAACTTCATTAGGACTAAAAAGAATAGCTCATTCTCAGTACCAGTTTAATGTCAAGAGCAGTTGTTCACATTGAACATGGAGAAAAATCAGTAACGGTAGAAAATATAAAAGAGTCCATCATAGTGACAGACTTTGTAGTTTCCCTCATATTTTAGCTCATTGCTTTGGTTTTGTCTTATTGTTCTCAGACTAGTTTCCTATCACATACCACCTGTACAGTGCCTACCCAGCACCAAACAGTAAACGTACAGTTAGCAACTAGTTGGTGATCATGGTAGAGAATTTAGCAGCTAAAGAGTAAGAATTGGTCGAGCCCAGACAGCAAGTCCACCAACCTAAATGATCCACATAGGTCATTACATTTAGACACACTAACAACTTGGTTAGGTTTAGGAATAAAAATGACCTACTTACCTACCCACCTACAGTAACTTCCACCTTTGCTCATGTCATAATTACTATACCTGTTATTTCACGCAACATAGACTCGTTTTTTACAGAAGAACTCAGTCTCACTCTCAAAAGAGAGCTAGACAGAGCTTGAATATTAAACATACCTTCCACGCTTCATAATAAATGCTAATATTGCTTCCATCACAGTTTATATACTGGTTCAACTTTAACACACCATCCTGATTTGCCCGTACAATTTTCTGGTACATTTAGAATAAATAAAGTGCTTAGATAATCTGGCTAAACTGTGAGCTCATTTACACGTCTGAGTGCGAGACAAAAGTTGTAAGTAATCATACACTGGGTGGATCCGGACTCCTGATGTTCCACCTTACAGCGACTGAACCATGCTGTCTTCCACAAACTCAACCAAAACACACTAACTAAGCACTGATGCCACAGTCTCCCCACAGTGTGTAATAATACCTTTAGCAGGGACTGAAATCCCTCACAACAGTGGCAGAGGAAAGGACGGACATTTCTGAACAATCCGCACTCTTTTAAATATCAAGACAGTTAGCATCTCTCCCTCTTATTTTGTGAATGTTTGTATATATACAGTAATATACACACTGCACCACACAACCAATGATGCGACCAGTCGATTCCATATGAGTACTGAGTTGTCTTTGTGTAGTTTTCATTAATGCTGCATTGAACTTCCCCTTTCGAGCCCACTGGACTTCAACAGTGCTCCTACAATGTGTGTAAGTAACCTACTGTATGTTAATGCATATATTCTTACAGTTTAAGAGAAAAATGTCTTTAATCCTTACTGGACTTGTATACACAGGAGGCTTGTACAATAATGTAAACATGTTCCAGGACATGAAGTGAAATTCATAAGTATGTAATCAGAGCACTGCCAACATCCATGATATTCAACATATGAGGTCTTGCTCTGCAAAAGGTTGTTTTTCATGGTTCATCTCTTTGACGTTTACCGCATTTCACACTTAAATTACCATGACAGAATTCAATGTTAACATGTACAGTCTGGTGAGACAGTGCTTATGCTAGGAGTGTGTCTTTGTACATAATGTATAATGTGCACATACTGACACACTCCTTTATTTTTGACCGAGGGAACTGAAGAAAAAGAGGACATTCATATTTTTAGAACAATGCCAAACATGTTGTTCACACGTTCTGTAAATGACATGTATATTTCATTACATAACTTGTATAATGAGAATTCTAAACTGATTACATCATGCTTAAAGACTGGAGTTGTACATGAAACAGAGGAAGCATCATGTGCTACTTATATCAGGCATGATTTTCAAACTAAGCCTGCTTCCAATTCCCATGAAACAAAGTTTGGGGGGATTGACCTGCTCAAATCCAGCGCAGTGAGTGGATTTCTATTGGATTATCTATCAGCAACACTGTCGGCCAAGGAATTACTCATGTGAATGTCACTGATAATATGACAAAGTCTTAGAAAATGATCAAATTGCCAATAAATTTAATAGGATTTTGTTGGGAATTCAAAAGATACAGTAAGTTCTTCTGTTTTGTAACATTCACTGTGACCTTTTAAATGTCAAGTAGACACAAGACTTCATGGGAAATCAATGGACAAAATGTTATGAACTCATTCACATCCTATCAGGCATTTAGAATCCATTTCCACTAAAATAACTAAAATACGTAAAAGCATCAAATTGATATTCAGTGATTCCACAAAGCCCAGACCCAAAAAGTCTTATCTTGAGTTCAAACTTGCCTTTAAAGCGTTGACAGCAAACAGGGTGAATAGGATTTCATCCACAGAGCTTTCACCTGTGAGTGTAAACAACATCCCACAGTGTCTTTAATACATCAAATGAAGTTTGATGCATATTCTTTTTCAGCCAACATAAACATTACACTGTTGCTTTTAAATCTAGAATGACATCCTGGGACAGTCAGCCAGGGTGTAGAGATTACAAGGGAAACTAATTTATGATTCCTTTCTCATATGACTAAGTAACTTCTGGGCTGAGGAGAAACACTGCAAAGCCCCTTATGTTTGAGCAATCAGATAGTTGTGGCTAACCTATTGTTCTATCTTAAACCTTTTAATGAAAACAATGATGGCACACACAAACATACAGTACCTTTGGTTTCTTTTCCCAAAAGGTGATTTCTGTCATTGTAGGTAGATATAAGCACACACTGGTTGGTGTACAAGCGGTCATTGTTGTTTGTTTATAATAGCTTATTTGATGATTCACAGGCGGATCGGTGCGGCTTCTGCAGTAATGCAGTCAATGTACCGGTCCGTCATGGTGAAGAAGAAGCTGAGCTGTAAGGCGAAGCTCTCGATTTACTGGTCAATCTACGTTCGACTCTCACCTATGGTCATGAGCTTTGGGTCAAGATCCCGGATACAGGTGGCCAAAATGAGCTTCCTCCGCAGGGTGCACCCTTAGAGATAGGGTGAGGAGCTCGGTCACCCGGGAGGAGCTCAGAGTAGAACCGCTGCTCCTCCACATCGAGAGGAGCCAGCTGAGGTGGCTCGGGCATCTGTTTCGGATGCCTCCTGGGCGCAGAGGGAAGTCTGGGCATCTTTGCTTAGACTGCTGCCCCCGCGACCCGGTCCTGGATAAGCGGAGGAAAATGGATGGATAGATGGATGATATAAAAATGGGGTGCATTTCAGATAATTTGGTAGACTTAGCCAGAGGTTAGCTTATATCTTCACTGCCTGCAGCCTAAATATGAAAACATTGATTGATAAGAATTCATTTCAACATGAATTTCCAAAATGTGCCATTAATACATATTAAAAGAAATTATAATTATGCTGTGACAAAATACAGTATATGTATATACAGTATTGTTGTTTATAAAGATTTTGTGTTGATTTCAATCAAGTATCAAACATTATCAGTGTACTGTATCAAGTTCCTTGTTGACTACCCCAGTTATGAATATAAGAGAGACAAAATAACATACACCTACAAATTTAAAAATCCACACATTTAATGAACACCTCTGTGACATTCTATATACATTTAGTAGCTTTTGCACTATGTATTGCAGGCCTCCTACTGTAGATTAGATTGCTTTACATTATAGTGTTTATTTTATTGTGTCCACTTTCTGTAGAAGTAAGGTTGAAAACTGGGTAAGAGGTACTGACAGGGCCAGACAGTGTTGACTGTATAGCTGGTGTCTGTAGTGTAATGAAATAAGACATCTGTCATACACCCAGAGTGCCATTATCGCTCATCACTGATACATGTCATACTGTACACATAATCTGCACCTTTAGGACAAGCATGCGCCATCCACCAGGTTTTTAGCTAGTGGAGAGGGATGAAGGAAAGGATCCATCACTCGGAGTAAGCTCTAAACAGCCTAATGACACGTGGCAATATAAAATGGAAAATTCAAATAAACACCAGTGGGCCTGTTTGGAGGCACTCCTGGTACAATAGCCCAAACACTGGGCATTTGAGTAATCATTACTAGTCATAACTCAGCACATTGGGGATGTTAAATAAACAGTATACTTCTGTAAGGCATATACAACAAGGCCCAAATTTACTTTAGCCGTATCACTGGAATCTGTGAGGTAAAGGACACTCACCAGCCATGCCAGAGACAGTATCTTTTAATGTCACATCATTTCTTCATTAGCAGCACAGCCTTTCCGTTAGCCTGTTAGAAAAACTACTACTGCATGCCTTGGTGGTCTTTGGGCTGATTTGTGGTTGTTGCATGACATACGAAGAAACCCAAACAGTTTCAACCTTCAAAACCCAGTCAATCCATAACCCCTATCTGGGCTGCAAACAGTGCTACAGATTGTTGTACTGCCATATTCCTACATGCTGGTTTTGCCAGCTAAACCTCTGTGTTTTTTGTATTTACTTTATTTAAAATTTATTTTACCAGGAATTCCCACTAAGATCAGGATCTCTCTTTCAAAGGCCAAGATGGCAGCCATTCAAATTTACAACATATTAAAATTAAACACATAGAACGCAATAAACAAAAACTCCATTCACAAGATAAAAACAACAAACTCTCAGGAGAAACAGATGCATCCTTCACTAACTTTTTAGTTCACCTAGGTAAAAAAAAAAAGAGAAAATCTTTTTCATTTGATTTATAAAACCATAATGTGGGGGGCATCCAGGAACAATGTACATGGTGAAGCCCTGCTTCTAACTGGCTCCTAACTGGGTTTAATTGCACATCTTTTAGGAAGAGTTCTCTGAACCCAGCCAAGCTGAGCACCTTGTTGGGGTTAACGTGCTGCCTGACTTCAATTTTAAATAGGTTTCATACATGCTAAAACATCTATTAACTCTCAATAATATGTGTGAAAAAAGCCTTCCATGTCATTATGTTGTTCCCCTGACAGTCATTACTAACCCAATATCCTGTTTCAGAGAGAGTGAGCCTCCGGCATGTTGCCTTTGGCTCCTCACCACTTTGCAAAAGTATGAAAATTACCCATCCAGTTATGGCCTGCAGCCCTTTAAAAAGCCATCAGCGTTCCTTCTGACAAACCTCCACACGGGTCAGAGGCCAGACCTGACTGGTACGATACAGCTCTGCCCACTGTCACCATTAACCATGAAATCTCTCACCTCCTTCCCTCTGGAAACACAAAGTAACCGGAGTTGTTCAGAGTTATTTGTAAGGCTGCAACGACCGCGAGGCCTGACGATTATAGCTATGCAGAAAACCCAGATAAACAGCATCAGCTTCCTCTTGCCTTGTTATCAGCTTCCTCGTACACTGGCTGGCCTGTGCTTTACCCCCTTGTTCAACGTGTCACATCCCTCCAGAGTGTCAGGCCCAGAAATAGTTTGACATGTTGTATCTGGATGTACACTCCTCTTTTTGTGAGGATGTGACACCAGAGGCTAGTAGTATGTATTTTTTTTCACTGTAGTGGTTTCAAAATGTGTGAACTGAGACAGCCCTAGAAGACTGCTTATACTCCCAGACCTGCATAATAACATGTTGTCACTAAAGTTCAGAAGGGCTTTAAAGAGAAGCAGCATTGCCTCATGGCTGACAAATACTAGAAAACACTACAAGAGGTTGAGTAAAATGACAAAGATATAAATACCTTGTCTGATTTTACTGAACAAGAAGTTCACCCTCACTCAAACTGAGTCAAGTATGATTAATGCTGCTGCTCCTGACATGAAGAGAGCAAATGAATCAAGCTTAAAGAAAGAAAAGCATCTTTAGCATTCAGGACTGCTGGCATTCCTGAGAGTTTGGGGCATTTGCCAGATTTCTCAAACACATTCATGCAAAAACAACATCAGGTGTCAGGTGTTGCTTTCAGTTCTGCTAATGTCACATTAAGATTGTTAAGAACGTAAGAACGTCAGGCTCGACAATGTGTAGGGTTTGAGTGGCATCTGGCAACACACCAGGAACCAGGCTCATACTGAAACAGATGCTGGCCTTTAGGAATTGTGGCATATCCCCAGCACTAGACTTTTGCATCACATTTCTCACCCAGCCAGCTTTGCCAGGAATAACATCAAACTGGTGTATCAAAGCTATCCTGCTACAGAACTCATGCAAATGTGAAATGTGTGTATATATCTAAATTGTAAATAGAGCCTGCTGAGGGAAATCGGATGCAAAATGAATCACATTTTCTGTGTCCACTTGTGGTCTCCGCGTGGTTTAGCTGTTTTCTATGTTCGACGGCTGGTCACTGAAATTGCTTCCTTTGAAATCAAATAGTCCCAGTTGGCGCTGTGTGTTTAACTGTCACCACTGAGACAGCTGGTTTTGGCTTTTCACCATCACATGCACAGCATGAGATCATTATCAGGCACACAGGCATGAAATTGTTTATCTTACAGACGTGTGCGAGTGTATGTGTTTGAGGTTTTGCAAGGGCATATGTGTGTGTGACAGTGTGTTATACTGCAGCTCCCTCCAGTGGTAACTGACAGCAGTATTACTGTCATTTCACATCATCTAGCAAGCCACAAGTTCATGTACTGGTACAGCAACCATGTGGTGTGTGAGTGTGTGTTCACCTCTTTGCACCCTAGAAGGTCATTGTGCTGATGGTCCATGTGAAGAATGATACAGAGTGCATGGATGAAAGGCAGAGGTTGAAGACCGAAAAGTGAAACCTTACACTGACACAAGCATGTGAAACATAAGGATAAATCCAAGGTATTATAACTTCAGTCTGAGTGACAAGCTAACAGGTGACTTTGTTTTGTTGAGTTACAAGCTAATATTTAACCAAGGGCATATTTGCATATGGATGGTAGGGACATGTCCTTATTTTAGGAAGACAGAAATGTCTAGCCTCTAACGATCTGTGAAAAACAAAAGCTCATAACGGCACCAGGCCCAGATGGTGTGACCCCCTCCTGCCTGAAAGTGTGTGCTGATCAGCTGGCCCCCATCTTCATACTCATCTTCAACAGGTCACTGGAGCTGTGTGAAGTCCCCTCCTGCTTCAAACACTCCACTATTGTCCCAGTCCCGAAGAAACCCTCCATCAGTGGACTGAACAACTACAGACCTGTCGCCTGTAGTTATGAAGTTCTTTGAAAGCCTGGTGCTGGCCCACCCGAAAGACATTGTTGACCCCCTGCTGGACCCCCTGTAGTTCGCCTACCGGGCAAACAGGTCAGTGGACGACGCAGTGAACATGGTACTGCATTACATCCTGCAACACCTCGACTCCCCAGGGACCTATGCACAGGCCCTCTTTGCGGACTTCAGCTCGACATTCAACACCATCATGTGGACATCCTCCACTCAAAACTGACCCAGCTCACTGTGCCTGCCCCCACCTGTCAGTGGATTACTAGCTTTCTGACAGACAGGAAGCAGCAGGTGAGGCTGGGGAAAACCACATCCAGCACCCAGACAATATGCACAGGTGCCCCCCATGGATGTCTGCTCTCCCCTCTGCTGTTTTCACTCTACACCAATGACTGCATCTCGAAGGACCCCTCTGTCAAGCTCCTAAAGTTTGCAGATGACACAACTGTCATCTGAGACAGCGACGAGTCAGCTGGTCCTGTGGTGTAGCCGCAACAACCTGGAGATGAATACACTCAAAACAGTGGAGATGACAGTGGGCTTCAGGAAGAGCCCTCCCACCTTACCTCCACTTACCATACCTGGCAGCACTGTATCAGCAGTAAAGTCCAATAAGTTCCTGGGCTCCACTATCTCCCAGGACCTGAAGTGGATTTCTAACATCAGGACCATCACCAAGAAGGCACAGTAGAGGATGTACTTCCTGTTCCAGCTCAGGAAGTTCGACCTGCCCCAGGAGCTGCTGATACAGTTCTACAGAGGAATCACTTCCATGGAGGACCTGTACACCGCACGAGTCAAAAGGAAGGCAGAGAAGATTTGTGCAGACCCCTCACACTCTGGACACAAACTGTTTGAAATCCCCCCCTCTGGACAGCACTACAGATCACTGTACACCAAGAGAACCAGACACAGGGACAGTTAATTCCCCCAGGCCATCACTCTGATGAACACTTGGCCCATGACAGTATGACTGGACAATGCAGTGCAATACCTGTAAGTATACATTGTACATATAGATCCACTGAATCCAGACTGTGTGTATATACAGCATATACACACTGTTAGAAACGCTCTGGTAGGGAGGTGAGCGAGTAAAAAATGACGGACCCAGGTAGCTGACTTCGGTGCAAGAAGTGCTCTATTTATTTACAGTGAAAATACGTGTACAAGCAGGTGAAGGAATATGGAGCAGAACCGGCTGTCGAGCGGCAGTCCTGGAAAACATACAGTTAGTGGTGGGTTGATAAGGAAGAGGCCGGGCTGCGGACACTAGGATTCACTCCTGGACTGGTCGTGGAGGTTGGTTGCTGAGGGGACAAAGTCAGAGTAACAGTTAATGGAAGACTGTGCATCGACCTGCGTGGTGGAGTGATGTGGAGTAGTGGAGGTCCGTGGTCTGAAGGAACGATAGCGGCTGGGAAGACAATACACGGGGCACAAGGCAGGAACGGAGCTGGGAAGAACTCAGATAAAGAAATCAGGGGTAAGGGAGCTAAAATAGAGGGAGAAAAGTGAGAGAAGCAGGTGCAGCCGGGCAAACCTGACACACACACACATAAAAAAAAAATCCCCCCCCCCCTTTGGAGCGGTCTTATTCCTTCCTTCAACCTCAGGTCCTCTACCGCAGACCTGGGAACTTGAGGGTCCTGCACAGTATCTTAGCTGTTCCTAGCACTGCACTCTTCTGGACAGAGATCTCAGATGTTGCTCCTGGGATCTGTTGGAGCCACTCTCCCAGTTTGGGGGTCACAGTCCCCAATGTTCCTATTACCACAGGGACCACTTGTGCCTTCACCTGCTTGGGATTGCTACATCTATCACTACAGCCTTCTTCTTCTGTTTGTCCACCACTACTATGTCCGGTTGGTTGGCCATTACCAGTTTGTCAGTTTGTATCTGGAAGTCCCACAGGATCTGAGCTTGGTCATTCTCAACCACCTTTGGAGGTGTATCCCATTTTTGACTTCTTGTCTTGTTTCTGTACACGCCAGCCACTTGGTTATGGCGTTCCATGTATGCCCTGCCTGCTAGCATCTTGCACCCTGCTGTTATGTGCTAGATTGTCTCAGGGGCATCTTTGCATAGCCTGCACCTGGGGTCCTGTCTGGCATGGTAGACCCTTGTCTCTATTGACCATGTACTTAGACACTGTTCTTGTGCTGCCAGGATTAGTGCCTCTGTGATGTCTTTCAGTCCAGCTTTGTCCAGCCACTGGTAGGATTTTTCAATATCAGCCACTTCTACTATTTGACGGTGGTACATACCATGCAGAGGTTTGTCCTTCCACGAGGGTTCCTGTTCTTCCTTCCCTTCTGCCTTTGGTTTCTGCTGCCTGAGGTGTTCACTAAGCATGTCATCACTCGGGGCCATCTGCCTGATGTATTCATGGATCTTTGTTGTTTCATCCTGGATAGTCGCTCTGATGCTAACTAATCCTCGGCCTCCTTCCTTCCGCTTAGTGTACAGTCTCAGGATGCTGGACTTGGGGTGAAACCCGCCGTGCATTGTAAGGAGCTGCCTTGTCTTGATGTCAGTGGCCTCTGTCTCCTCTTTCGGCCAGCTTATTAAGCCAGCAGGGTACCTGATGACCGGCCGGGCGTAGGGGTTAATCGCCTGGAACTTGTTTCAGCTGACTTCTCAGGACTTGCCTTACTCTCTGCAGTTGCACTTGCACTTATGCACTGGGAATTCTAAATTTAGTCAGTTCAAATAGTAGTTAACGTTACTTTACTTAATTTTTAAGCTACTAGAGGGTCTAGTGAAAATCAAACAAACCACAAGAACTAGTCCTTACTGCTCTTTGTCCCTCCTGTCTTGTTTCCAGAATCTAAGGCTTAAGCTACAAATGCCTGGTTGTGACAAACTGTTCAAAATGCAGTCTCCAATTTGAAGCTAGCTTTAGCAGAATACTAAGTAAATTTGACAATCCAGTAAAACTCTCTGGTTACACAAAGTTTCAATCACTCCCAAATTAAAATTGTAATTAAATTAAAGCCAAGGGTAAAATCATGACCATGCTAGGTTGCTAAGGTTAGCAAAAAAAGTACATTACTTTTAGATGCTAACACATCCAAAGGGCAGAACACCACATCTGAATCATATTAGAATCCTTTGGCTGCTTATGACACTACAAATCAAGAAAATCAAACCAATGTTAACCCTGGGTTTTGCTCTTTATTTGACCCACTCTCTCTGTGCAAAAGAATGTGACCTCTTTGGTCTGACAGCCACTTTTCAGGACTTATAGCAGAAGCAAGGTCCTTCATGGCTGACTGGTTGAAGTGACTAGCTGCAGTTCAAAAAACACTTTACTAGTTGGCAGGTGGAGATAAAGTAACTGGAACAACAAAGCAGTCGTAAGCAGCAGAGTGTCATGGAGGGGGTAGTACAGCTGAGAGACATCACATCAGCTTCCATTTTCATTGGATTTATCAGGCAATGTGACAAATCTCAGTGAATACACCTTCAAAACTTCAAATATTATGAGCCAGTTGTGGTTTATTGTCACCAGCGGTTGGAATAAACCAAAATTATCTTTTAATTAAAGCTCTTAATTACATTTCCATTTCTGTGTCAATGTAAGGTATACAGTCCTCCAGTTTTATAACTCATCAAGGCACTGTAAAAGAAAAAAAAGAACTTAAAAACATGAAGAGGGACTAAAAGAGATATTTGCTTACCAAATAGTTTGAAGGTCAATAACAAGTAATTTAGAAGCTTCAGATTGACATACAGGAACATCAGCTATGCAAATTCCATTGTTGCTGATATTGTATGAGTAAGGTTACATACATAGAGATACATACAGTAAATGGCTCACTATTTAGTTCATGCTGGCTCTTTTGATACTTGGCCAGGGTCCAGCCTCAGTTTAGAGGAATGACACTGTGTTGATGCATACTTTAGTACCACAGTGTTACTTCTCCTGAACTGAATCCAACTCAGCTCTCTGGTACTGTTACACATCTTTAAGCAATAAAATAAAAGAAAGAGAAGGACTAGCAAGTTGTGGATAGCGAAAGAAGAATTTTAACAACTCAATAAATACTCCTTTATACTGTACCTGTTTAAAAAGTTTTATGAGAAGCTGAAACAGGGCAAACTCTACACAATGAACTGATGTTTGATGGACAAAGTAAACTGGTGCACCAAAAAGAAAAAAGGAAAAACAATAAAGGATTGTAATACCTTCAGGGAAATTTTGTTTATTGAACACTCAGTATTCTACTTTTGCAGTCCACATTCATGCACACAGATGTTCTGAACATGAGCCAGAGGACCTGAGGACAAGATGTCTGCATCTGTATTATTGAGGTAGTTGCATTTGATACTTGTTTGATTGTTCTGTGGAAATTAATATCCACTGGAAACAATACTGGATTCTAAACCTAAAAAAAAAACATGTTCAATAGTAAATGATATATTTCTGAGACTTTACAAACTTCAAGTTTGTAGCATGACATGTTTTGACTAAAATCAAGTGCCAAGCGACCATGAAATAATCTAAGAACCTTACTGACCTCTGCTGGTGACAAGTATGAATTACAACACAATTTAATGTCTCCCACACCCGAGTGAAAGAAAAGCATTCTGAGAGATTTCTGAACAAAAACATATAATATAGAGATGCACCATTCTCTCTTAGTGCCACATCAAATTCCCCTGTACACCAACAAGTGCATAATTGATTGGGTTAAACTCTGAATTTTAAAACAAACTCAGGGTCTGCTTTGGATAGTGCATATTAGTAACTACAGTGATTTATTTATAGAGCAATTCTAGATAAACTTCCTTCATTTTATGTATTTTATCTCATTTCAAGGTTTTACTTTCAATTTGTCTTAACTGATTTTATTCAGGTTTTAATGCTTATTGTTGTTAATGCTGTTATTGTTTTTCTTTGCTTATGTAAAGCACTTTGAATTGCCTGTGTATGAAATGTGGTATTTAAATAAAGCTGCTTTGCCTTGCCCATTGTATTATGTTGTTCTGTATTTCTCAACTACTGATTTTATCCAAGCAGAAAATTCAGATTAATCATGTGTCCTAAAGTAGACATCATTACCAGTTATTCAGCCATAAAGCATGTTGTACTAAAAACATTTGTGATGTGGAAACAAATTGACTACAGTAACATTTTCCCGATAAATCAGTATATATCTTATACTTATACCATTAGCAAAAATGTAAGACTTTACATCTTTAAGTTGCTCTTACTTTGGTCACAGGTCATACCAATTGTATACTTGCCTCCCAGAGTGGAAGCCTAAATTGTTTTATGTAGCTGGATGTAGCCAGCTGCTCAGTCTTATCAGTGAACAGAAAGATGATTTGATTCTGAAATGAAAAATCTGGTTGCGGGGGTCCTCTTCAGTCTGCCATCTTAATCCTAAGGTAAGGAACAGTGGTGATGTACAAATAGCCCTTACTTTAGCTTTGAGAAGATTTTCAGTCCCAATTTTACAATGGGAGTCCATTGGCAAGTGAGACAGCACTCTCTCTGGAATGTGCCAGCTCCTTCAAAAAAAGACAATTCACATGGCCAAGAAGGAGAAGATGGCTGACCTTCTCACCAACATAAATTTGAATTCAGCAGGTATTTGCATATTAAAAATTGGCTCTTGATTCTCAACAATACTGGGACCTGTACCTGCATAAATATTTGTCGGACCTACAGTATGTAGCGCTTATGTAGGCTAATGTGACTCAGTGTGAATCCATCCACCTTTCATGACTTGTACCCCCGCTTCCTTTTTGGCTTTCTCACAAACTGTCCAATTAAAACAGCAGTATATCAGAGTAGTCGACCACCTCATCCATGTATTGGAGTCATGGGCCCCAGCGCAAGGCCTCCAGCCTATCGTCCAAGAATACATCGCCTGGTGGCATTGCAGGACATGACTTATCATGACTCAAAACTGTCAGTCACTCAGTTATATATGTGTTGCATGGTTTACTTTTTTAAATGCACGAATACTTCCTTTTAAAACCTGCCATTGAAATAGTTTTAGTTTAGCCGTGATGAGCTCATTGTTTTACACATATAATCACAGTTCTATTATGTTAATACACAAATCTTTAATCTAGCAGGGCCAGCAGGAAAGCTGCAAATGTGTGATTGCACCATACTGGCAAATATGAGAAAACATGCTTAGCTTTTGGCCACTTATAGGTGACTTTAAATTGCAAATCAGACACAATACTGCAAACCAAGTATATTACAGCAACCATGTTTGGCCACCCATAATATAGTTGGCATAACAAAGATAGGAAATACACTTTAATGCAGTGCCTTGCAAGGCCTGAAATGTTCCAAATTGGACAATATTGGAAAATATTAAATTACATAAAATAAAAAGACAAGACATACTTGCTTTTACACATACACATTTTAGAAAGCTTAAAAAAATATGGGGGACCTAAGATGTACCCAAATGCCTTAAAAAAAAAAAAATGTATATATATGGCATGTTTGGACAGAGATCTCAAAACAGGATTGTAGATGGATGACAAGCTGTGTCTTAGTCCACCACCCCTATTTAGTGAGGGGTGTTTTATTTTTACAAAAATAGCTTCCTGGACTCCTCTCTCAAACCAGCAATGTTCTCTGGAGAGGATCTGGACTTCACTGTCCTCAAAAGAATGTCCTTTGTCCTTCAGGTGGAGGTGGACTGCTGACTCAGTAGCTATAACGAATCAGTCGTTAGAGGACATTGTTGGCCATCAGAGAACTGAAACACCACCGATGGGGATAAATATCTCCAGCTCAACGCCAGTCGGGCAGAACTGATGAAGCCTCTTGGATGAGAGGTGAAACGTCTTCGACCTAAAACCAAGGCCAGTTGATTTTTTTTTTCTATGTTTTTTCAGTTTACTATGACCTGGATGACTGAGAATCTGCATGGACATCTAAAGACAGATTCCAGATACAGTACTTTGCCTCATTGTGATCTATCTATAGTGTCATCAGTCTGGATAATTACCTATGAGTTAAGTGGTACAACAAGGACATCAGATGTATTTCAAATGTGTCTTACTTTATGCAACATTATCCCTGTGTTTGCCTAATCATTTCAGTGTGTGTTGAGGTTATTTTCCTTCTTTGTGTGTTGTGAAATAGTGTGTCAGAAGAAAAGAGGAAGTTAAGTAACTGTGTTCATATGAACTGTGCTAATTTAATAAGGTCATTCAGTGTCTAATTCTGTGTCTTGTTGGGTGATTGGAGGGAAGGCTCAACCTGGGCGACTACACAATGATCGATTAAAAACTTGTATCAATAAGTGTGCAGTTGTAAACTGTATTTGTAATAACTTGTTTTGTTTTTCTCTAGCTGACAGAGATCACTGATGGTAAGTCTTTCCAGTGACAGATGGATTTGAGACCTTGCAGGGCGTCATTGATTCAGTAAGTATTTCAGTTCTGCCTATAAATATGTTCAGATACACAGGAAATTGCAAAATGGATTTAAAGCACATTAAGTTAGCCAGGTACAGAATTCCAGGAAAACCCGCCGTGTTTGTGACTTTCTTGCTTTGATCAGTGTGGCCAAACATGATCAGAGTGCATGCTGTCCAGTATTTCATAAGACCCACCTCAGTGGCGCTGACTTAAATTTGTTTTATCCACTTGCCTGAAAAATTAAAAACAGTTTGTTATGAAGGGACTATTATCACTGGGACCTGAGGTTTGTCTAGCAGAGGTGTGACTGTCTGGCATCTGACTGTCATCTGGAGCAGATTAACAGCAAACTGACAGCTGCTGTTTCTTAGCCATGTGAATGGGTCAGGAATTAGGCTTCCTCGGCTTCAGGTTTGTAACTGGCTATGTTCTTGGAGCGAAGTGATTAAAGACACCTTGGCAGAACACAAATGAGAATAAATGGAAACCTGAAGTTCAAAGTCCCCAGTGGCAAAAATGTTAATTAATAGATGTATTAAAGCTATTGCTGAAATCGGTCATTCAATTAGTGTTTGAGTGCCGCAGTCCAAAAGAAACAGACAGTGGACCAAATTACTGACTAAAATAGTATCCTTAATGCATACCCCACACAGTGTCTTTACAGGTTCACAATGTAGTGTCACTATATCACACATCATGTCCTTGTTCGTCAAGGATTATTCAGTCATAATACATAGTTAGTTTAAAGACGTGTCAGCAAGGGGTGTGTGGTAATGGTTCCAGAGGAACATCAGCACTATTCCACATGCCGACTATTCAAAATCTTCCTGACTTAGTAACCACAGTAAGGAGGCATTAGTGGGTTCTGAGAGTGTTCCATATTAGCATGATGAGGAGTTTCAATGTTACTTTGTACCAAAAGAATAAAAAACAGCCCGATCCTAAAGTTATTTTCTGTTGCTGAGATGATATTTCTGCTTTTATTCTCCTCATACAGAGTCCTTCCAGGTAGTGGTGAGAGGCAACAGTTTCCTCCATGCCCGACATGCTGATGAAGTCCTGTGCAGCTTCAGAATCTACAATGCCCTCACGAAAGGTGAGTGAAACATCACTGAACAATAGTGAAGACAACACGGTCTCCCCGATTCACTACATTTTCTGTTTTTGAATGCCTGACTGTTCAAGGCTGATCACTCAGTTCCTTTGCAATAAGAACAGCTGGAATGAACTGTTAAGGAAGCCAGCTATTGTAAAATTCATTAGAATTATCAAGTAGCTGAGCTTTCCAAAAGTCATACACCACATTAGCCACACAGCTGGAATCCTCTTTAAATAGCATTGCATAATTTTACAGCCTGTAGGAGAGCCAGAAATAAGACAAAGGAGTAACTACCACACATGAAGCAGGGGGAAGGAAAAAGCCTCAGGTTTACTGTACGAGTTGTGAAAACCATTTCCTACACAGTACCCACTGGAAGTGATGGTTTAATTAAACAAATAAAATGTCTGCTCTTTTGATGTGGAAGCGATGAACAGATGCTTCTTTATTAATGTGATGAGTACTCATGGTAGTGCAGCCTCATGTTTCAATCAGTCAAATCAGAATATATTACTTGACCATACCTTATACCACACCATACTTATTATATCTGTAAAATTATTTGTCAGTTGTATTTGTTTCCATCCAAGTGGTCTGTTTTGATGTTGGAGAAAGGATATTACATCTTTTCTGCTCTGTTCTGTTTATTTTTTAACATCAGTCATACAGTATACTGCTCCTGCATATAGCCTATGTTGGCACATGGGTACTTTGGTGATGCCACAGTCATGCAGTAATTCTTTAAAAAATGACTTCTCAGTATTAATGACATATAAACAATTCCTTGGGATTATTTTTCTTTCTGTGTGACACAACACTCAACTTCTAAGCAGGTTACTTGGAAACAATATGAGTCATGCTCTTCTTCTGTCACTCCTACAGTATTATATGTGCATACTCACCCTTGAGATTCCTTCACTTCTCTAGAATGTTTACACACATATTCTCTGGAACTTGTTAACTCCACTGGTAAACTAAAAAAAACAACATGATTAAACCATGGCTGGCTTACTGGATACCTGCCCTTGCTGACTCCTCACACCAGCTCTTTTATATACTTTGCAATATGTACTTCCTGACAGAAAGACCACAGGTGGTCAGAATGGGAGGGCGGGTGTCTGCTGAGCTCACAATCAGCACAGGCTCACCACAGGGCTGCTGTCTTAGCCCCAAACTCTTCACCCTGTACACCCACGACTGTGTCTCCAACCATGACAACATCATCATCCTGTGCCTCATCAAGGGGGGAGACGAGTCGGGTTACAGAAGCTTGGTGAATGACATCCTTGTTTATGGAGAGGAGAATGACCTCATCCTCAATATAAACAAGACAACAGAAATAACAGTAGATGTCAGGAAGAACCCCTTCCCTCTGCTACCTCTGACCATCAAAGGGACGGAGGTGGAGAGGGCTGAGGGCCACAAGTTCCTGGGCCTGCAGGTGACATCTGCTGGCACAGTGGTTGTTGTACAGCCTTGCAGAGGTGAAGCTCACTCACTATGTGTGCACACTGAGTTTTGTGGTACTGTGGAATTTACTTAAATAAAGCTGACATCTAACTTCATTTGACATGTCTGTTGTTTTTCTTCCTTGCCTTATAAAGTACCTTAAATGAAATGTTGACTACCTAAGTAATCTTTTTTCCCAGAATTTGAAATGGATTTATAATTATTGATCTCAAATGACACACTGGACAGAGCAAATATTTACAGGGTTCAATGATGCTGTGGATGTAATGAATGTCATTACAATATAATGTAATATATATGTTTTTTTATTGTACTTGGTGTACCCTGGGTGTGCTTGTGTGACCTAGGCATTTTTATTCAATACATAGTTTCAGTAGGTGTTTTTTAGTCGATGGCTCCATAGCTAGGCAATCCAAAGAGTACTGACAGGGGGTAAGACACAGAGCATTGTTTCATCCATCATAAATACATTTGTATGGCACCGATGTTTCAAAGCTCCGCCTATCGAACTACTCTCAGGCCACGAGAAGAAAATTATCTGATGAAACAAAGACTTAACTATTTGGCCACAATTCCCAACAGCGTGTGGAGAAAACCAGGCACTGAGCATCATCTCACCAATACCAACCCTACAGTCTAACATGGCCGTGGCACCACTGTGCTGTGGGGATGTTCTTCCACATCTGGGACTAGGAGACTAGTCAGGACAGAGGGAAGGATGCATGTAGAAAAATATGGAGTCATCCCGAATGAAAACCAACTTTCTCCAGAAACTCTCATGGCTGAGTAACAACTCTGTCGACAGAGGGACGCCCATGTCCCCTAAGCAACGGCCTGATTAATGCAAACACAGTGTTACTATGGAGGCCGAGACACAATCACTTCATGCACTCACCGGGACTGACCCGGGACAGCAGCGCACCCCACGGACATGGACTACTCACCTGCTGAGGACAAAAGATTTGACTTTATAGCGGACCGTCTGCTGAGGTCTCTGAAACTTAAACAGGACAAATGGCAGAAATGCATGTCCAGCGAGGAGAACAGGCAGGTGGTGCAGGAGTTCCTGGACAAACGCGAGCAGAGGACCCTGGTGGTGTCAGTGACCGCGGCCGGACTGCTGCAGCCCGCCGCCGCCTTCACAGGCAGCTCCAAACACAAGGCGGTGTACTTTGTGAAAAAGAAGAGCACAGCGCTCAGCCCAGACTCCATGAGAGCCAACGTGGTGTACGGGGACTTGGCTCACACCCCACTGGAGCACTTTTCTGCTCTGGTTGAGGTAAGCAGCAGGGCAGAATGGGTTAATTATTGTTGGACGCATAGGGTCTGGCTCAGCATTCATTCCTGTCCACAACTACTGAAAGCTGCTCAAATGACATAAATAACCTAACTTCCATTTTGTCAGTAACATGTATCCAGTGCTCAGATGTAGCGTGGTGTTGGCTACATTAGGTAGGGACTTACTAACTTGGAAACAATTTGTGGCGCAAATACCTGCGTCATACTTCGGACAGCTTAACTTTTCACTCCACTACACCTGTTTAACAGCTAGTTAGCAGCAAGCAGATTAGTTTCAGCTTGACCACACACTGTAAATGCTGAGAATGTAACGCTTTATAAAACGAAGTCAGTAATAGAGTAACAGTTACAAAGGGGACATTATCAATTTACACGTAGTCCATTAAATACAATATATGTGGCTGATAAAGGGCCTTCTTAAGTAAGACTGATGGACACTGGGGCTTTCACTTATCATAGAGTATTTTACATTGTGGTGTTACCGCTTTCACCCAAGTCATTTCTTTCACCAATAGATATGGTAACTTTTAACTTAAATCTGATTATTTTTACCCTTTCTTCCATTTAGCTCGGTTAAGCACATATTTATCACGAGTCTTTATTATTTATTTAAAAATGCACCATTACGTGTAAACCCCGATTTCTTGATGGGGTGGTTTGCTCCAGTTACTTTGGATTGTGGGTAATAAGCGCTTTACAGTTTATCTTCGAAGGAACTGCTTTAATTAACTCTAAGACCGCAAAACAACAACAACAACAACAACAAAACAACAACAACAACAACAACAAAACAAACAGAAAAAACCACCAGGCTTCAGTCTCTCAGGCTTTTCCACTGGACTCTGCTCCTGCTCCATTTGTTACTGTTATACTAAGAAAAGACCCTCCTAAAACAACGGTGCAGTGTTAAAGCATGGAGGGCCTTTAGGGCTTGGCTGGAGAAATACATTGACCTGTATTTGAATATAAGAAAAGTACCAGTGCCAACTTTAGATATGCACTTAAATTTATTCAAAGAAATGAAAACGCAATGAGATCTGTTTCACTTGCCAGAGCATTGCAAAAGAATAACCTGAATGAATTCTGGAAAGAAGGCAGGGCTATGAATAATCCCAAAACATTTACTGTCAAATATTGATGGAGTAAATGCCTCTGACAATATTGCTCAGTTATGGCAGAATCTGTATTATGATCTTTTCACTGTGTTAAAAGTACCAAACTGAGGTGGATAAAATGGATGAAGAAAGTGTGGTGATTATTACATAAGTTGACGATAGAGCCATTATGAAGTTAGGTG
>NW_018127997.1:180681-185722 GCF_001952655.1 Monopterus albus
AGGATAACATGCCTGCTGGACACTTATCATTGTCTAGTAAGAGACTGTTTCCACCTCTTTCTGTTTGTGTCACTAGCTTTGTGGTGCATGGTGTTTTACCTGACTCCATCTTATTTGTTTTACTTGTATCTGTAATTAAAAACAAGGCTGGAAAATTAAAAGCTGGAGAGCATCCTTTAGGAGAGACTGGAGCAAGTCATGTTTATGACTAAATATCAGTTTGGTTTTAAATGTAAATGTGACACTGATATGTCTATTTTTGCATTAAAAGAAATTCTAGATAATTATAACAGACAAAACTCCACAGTTTCAGTTTATTTTACCTCTAAAAGTGTTTGACTGTGTTAATTATGGTAAATGATTTGTTAAACTGCTACAACATGGGGCCCCTAGTTCTTTGGTTAGAATCCTGGCTTTCTGCTATGCACATCACGCTCTGAGAGCTACATCATGATTGGGATTGGGATTTTGGATGTGCTGACCATCTGTTAAGATTTTTTTGTTTTGTTTTCGGCACCCCTCTGCACGCTGCTCACCTGTGGCGATGCTAGGAGGGGCGGCGTGCAGAGGTTCTTGGTGGCCTGTAATGATGGTTTGAGGATGCTCCTGAGGATTCTGAGGCAGTAAAATGTTTGTGGTTGCTAATGTTCCCACTTGTTTGGCTCTGTTGTGTGATTTCATGTTTAGATTTATGTCCAGACTTATTGGCTCATTGAATGGCATTATCTTGGACTTGACTGTGCCACATAACAGTACTATAAAGTTAACTTCCAGACTGTGGAGTCATTGGGGCGCAAGCCTATATTTTATGTAATTTAAATGTAATGTTTGACTGTTGTTTCTCTTTTCTTGGTATTTTGCTGTAGTATATCTATTTGTTTTTATTATGGACCATTTTTCTCTTAGTTTCCAGAATAAAGTTTGAATGAATGACAGGAAGGCATGAATTAGCAATTTAAAGATAACTCATAAATGAAAATGAAATAACTGCTGCAGTAATAATATTAAAACTTAATTCTGCCACTGCCAAAATAGTATAGTGAAATTATTCAGACTAAAATATATCAACTGTATTGCACATGTCAAGTCTACAGCAAAAATGAGGAAGATAAAGAATTCTTTATCTTCCTCATTATCTAGTGAAATAATAAAGGCTTTAAGAGTCATTTCAAAACATGGGACCTCAAGATTAGGTAACTAAATCTACAGTTAATTTACCACAAATTAATTTCTACACAGTGACCTGGAGCCTTCCCAGGCCCATCGAGGTATATTAAGCTTAACTCCACTATAGTCAGCTACAACACTGAGTTGTCCAGCAATAAATAGTAATAGAACACTGGCAGAGGCCGTTCTGGGAACGGATATATTAAAATGTATTTGCTGATAATACTTGTTCTTTTGCTAAAGTAAAATGCTCAATGCCAAACATTTGCTTGCACTACTGTAAATACTTACTGCACTTAGTGTAAGCAAAGGACCTGAATATTTTTTTCACAACATAATGATTAAAAGTTTACACCAAAGTAAACATTTATTCATATTGAAAAACTTAATGTACTTATACTCCCCCAGGTTGTGGCCCCATTGCTATCTAACAGTAGGAACCACGGTGAATGGCCACAGGTAGTGTCACAGGATGTCAGGCGTCAGGTTCACTCCCTCAAGGCCAGTGTGTTTGTAGTGTCAGGCCAAGTCCAAGGCAAGACTCTGTTGCCTCTCCCTGCTGGCTCTGAGAAAGTGGAGCAAGTCGCCCTGGAGACAGAAAAGAGGTAAGCAGACGTCCATGTCAATGCATCATTTGTCCTGCATGTGCTTTCTAAAATGGTTTCCTTGTGAAACATTGTAGGGGGGAGGTTGTGGATAAGACCATCATCCACTCCTTGGAGTCAGCAGTGATTGAATGGAGCCATCAGATCCGAGCCATCCTGAAGAAGGACTCCTCTGAAGCCCTGCTGGAAGGCAAAAAGCCCACACCTCACACGGAGCTGCGCTTCTGGAAGAACAGGTCAGCACCTTTATTATTACAGACACAAAGTATCCACCGGCAACACCTGAGAAACACTTCATCTAGTGTGAATGTGTGAAAATAACACATCCCTACAGGACCTCAAAGTGGAAATGTTTTATAGGTTTTTGCTGGTGCTACTAGTTATTTGAGTTTCAGAACACCTGTGCTATCAACTGAAAAATACAATTTAGAGCCCAGTGCTCTCTCTCTCTCTTTCTCTCTCTCTCTCTCTTTATTACTTACTTTTACCATGGTTTTTCCCCTTCACATGTGTGACAAAGCATTTTGCTCCATTTGTTTTCTACTTGGAGATACAGTATTCAGCTCTTGATAATTAACTATCCTCGCTGTAATGTACTGTAACTGTTTACCGAGTCGAGATTTAAAACCAGCTGCACCACACGTACTAGTTCATACATTTGTTTGAGAGCAGTTGCAGCTAAATATTTATACCCAGTAACTGCCAGGTGGAACACATGCTTGGTTAACTGTAATCAGTGCAGTCTCACTGTAAACCACATGAATACTGCTAACAAAGTTCTCAGTGTACAAAAAAGGCAAAGCCATATCATATAAAGCAAAGTATGTTCAGTATAGTGAATGCTTCTTGTTTACATAGTTGGTTGCTTTTGATTAAACAGTGCTACAGTTTTGAGCATCTTTTCTAGCTAGTAGGCCCGCACTTTGTTATCTTGGCACAGCCCAGTTTAGTAAATTACCCATTTGAAATTAGGTGGTAGTCCTACACTAAGTTACTTAAGAACTTGAGAGCAACTTGACACACATATTAAATAGCTGGTGCAGCTCAGTCCAGCAGTCTTGTAAAAATGTGACATTTATGTTGTCCATCTCTTTACTACTTGAAGGTATGCAGATTTGCAGTGTATCCACTCCCAGTTAAAATCCTCTACGGTGAATAAGATGGTGCTGCTGTTGGAGGCTGTGGAGAGCAGCTATTTCCCTGCTTTTGTGAACATGCAAAAGGATGTTCTTGCAGGTAATGACAGCTTTCATACATCTGACAATAAAGAATGGAATCAGACTTATTCTCTGAGGTCTACAATGTGCCTGCTTGAATGTGATCTAAGATGAATCTTCATAAATCTTCTTTTTCACATGTGGGATTTTGTGATTGTGATGATTTTGATCCCATCTTCACTTCTCAGCTTTGGAGGAGGCAAAGGACATCTGCATCTACTTGCGGCCCCTAGAGCGCCTGTTTGAGGACATGGAGAATGTGGAGTTTTCTGATGTCAAAGGCCAAATCGGCCCTTTGATGCACACAGTGTGCCTGGTGTGGGCCAACTCTAGATATTACAACCTCCCAGCTCGCCTTATTGTTCTGATGCAGGAGATCTGTAACCTCCTCATACAGCAGGTCAGCAGCAGTTTCTTCTCTGCGTCATGTGCCCTAGTTGCTGTGGTGTTTCTTAACTGCACTTCAGTTATCACCTGTCTGTTGATGAAGTTTTAGTGGTTGTGGGTGGAACATTTTGTCTTTGCTCAGCCACGAAGGCTGTCAACAGTCATGCTATCAAAATCGCTATTGTTTTCTTCCTCTGTGTTATGTTTATTGGAAACAAGCCTGTTTTTGCTGCAGGAAATGTATAGTGCATCAGAAAACATTTCCCAGGAAAGACCACCAGTGCTGGATTAACCCTCTAGAGGGGCCTGTGGCAAAATAGAGCTATCCTCAACCCTCTCTGAAGTTTCTCTCCTCACCCTTTTCATAGTGTTTGTATCCTGTGGCATTTAAGTACCCATCAGGTACCATGATAAAACAGCATATATACAGCTGTGTATTTTGCCTGCAGATCCTATAATCCTATTTGGAATACCATCCTACCTTGGTTTGGTGCATGTTGGTTTGTAATATTTGCAATATTTCCCCTGGAAAGAACATTCACATTGTAAGCATAATATCAGTTAAAATAGTCAGTGTATAAAAACTAGATTTTAACACAGCACCCTAAACAACACATTACACTGGTTGTCAGTTTTAGTTAAATTACATCATAAAAGCTTTGTTACTTTCATCCCAAGAATTAGATAAGCAGAGTTATTCTTGGCTGGGTACAGGGACTTATTGTATGTTGGGTTTATGATTGTATGAACATATGTTATTCCTTTAAAAGCTGCTCACTGGGTGCATAATCTGAAAGGCTTCCACCATGCTTCTGTGAGCCTCCTAACATGTTGTGGTTTTGGTGCGTGAGAGTACGTGCGGCTGAATCTTGACACAGGGCACACATGAATGATATTTAATTGTAAGCCTTTCCTAGACTTTCCAAGTGTTCATGGCCCCAGATGATCAAATTCAGGTAATGTTAATTTTAGCAGCTTCAGCTAGGTAGCAAATTAGTGTGTTGGTTGAAAATACTGTATGGAGCTGACTTATTTTGAGATGAGAACCCAGTAAAAACCTCTGCAGACCCCTCACACCCTGGACACAAATTATTTTAACTCCTCCCCTCTAGATGGCATTACAGGTCACCGTACGCCAAGACAACCATGATCACTCATGTCAGTGGGTGGCAGATGCAACAAAAGCTAAACAGCTAACATTTTCATGAACCTGGGATTATCAAGACTCAAGATTCAGTGTTTATTGTCATGTGCACAGTGAGGAAACGTGTTTCCCTGTACAATGAAATTCTTACTTTGCTGTCCACAATGAATGCCAAACAATGCAAGGTGAAATATAAAGAAGATCAATCATACCCAAAGTACACAAAGGAATACTTCGAGGATCTCCTCAATCCCGGCGCCATGTCTTCCGATGAGGAAGCAGAGGCTGAGGGCTCAGAGGTGGACTCGTCCATCACCCAAGCTGAAGTCACTGAGGTAGTCAAGAAGCTTCTCGGTGGCAAGGCACCGGGGGTGGATGAGATCCGCCCTGAGTACCTTAAGTCTCTGGATGTTGTTGGGCTGTCTTGGTTGACACGCCTCTGCAACGTCGCATGGCGGTCGGGGACAGTGCCTCTGGACTGGCAGACCGGGGTGGTGGTCCCTCTTTTTAAGAAGGGGGAC
>NW_018127997.1:186759-219378 GCF_001952655.1 Monopterus albus
GCATTCCCCTGGAGGAGCTGGAGGAAGTGTCTGGAGAGAGGGAGGTTTGGGCATCTTTGCTTAGACTGCTGCCCCCGCGACCCGGCCCCGGATAAGCGGAAGAAAATGGATGGATGGATGGATGGATGGAGTACACAAAGTAGTACACAAAATCTAAAGGAACTTAAAAATAGCAAGTGGAATCAAATGTAATAAAAAATATAAAGAATAGAATAGGTAGATGAATAGTACACAAAATCTAAAGGGACTTAAAAATAGCAAGTGGAGACAAATGTATGCCACATTGGAACTGGATGTGCAATAGGTGGCAATGAGTGTGCAATTATTCATGTGCAGATGTGTATGTGCAAACTTGGAATGTAAACAGTACAGATCGAATTACATGAAGTAATTCCTGATTATAAACTCCTTCAGATGTTTAGGAGTCTAATGGCAGTTGGAAAGAAAGAGTTTTTTAGTCTAGAGGTCCTGCATTTCACATTCCTGTACCCCCGGCCGGAGGGTAGAGGTGTGAACAGTCCATGCTGGGAGTGGGTGGGGTCCTTGAGGATGGAGGCAACTTTTCTGTGGACTTTGCAGTGCTAGATGCTCTGCAGAGAGGGCAGTGGAGTCCTGGTGATCTTCTCTGCAGTCTTTACCACTCTCTGCAGGAGCTTGCAGTCCATAGCAGTAGTGCTGCCATACCAGACAGTGATGCAGCTGGTCAAGATGCTCTCAATGATGCAGCTGTAGAAGTTGCAAAGGATCCTAGGCGACATGCCAAACCTCCTCAGCCTCCTCAGGAAGTACAGCTGTCATTGGGCCTTCTTGACCAGCTCTGTAGTGTTAAGTGTCCAGGTGAGGGCCTCACTGATGTGGATGCCCAGGTAGTTGAAGCTCCTTCCCCTCTCCACTTCGAGCCCCTGGATGAACAGTGGCCGATGAGAGGACACACCCTTGTGGAATGCCAGTGTTTGTAGTGATGCTGGCTGAAGTCCTGTTGCCAATCCTGACAGTCTGGGGCCTGCCAGTCTGAAAGTGCAGGAGCCAGTCACAGAGGGTGGGGTGCAGACCTAGTGTGGACAGTTTGTGGGTGAGTTTGTGGGGGACAACTGTGTTGAAGGCGGAGCTGTAATCAATGAAGAGTATCCTGATGTAGGAGTCTCCATTTTCCAGGTGAGAACCACACTGGCCTGTAGTCATTCAGGCAGGTGACCGGGCTCTTGGGAAGGGGGACGGTGGTTGTGGTCTTGAAGGAGGTGGGAATGATGCTCTGGCTGAGGGAGAGGTTGAAGATGGTGGTGAGAACATCAGCTAGCTCTTTGACACATGGTCTCAAAGCCTGACCAGGGATGTTGTCTGGCCTGGCCACCTTGCGGGGGTTGATCTTCCTCAGGGCTTTGTCCTGTGGCTGGGGGTCTCAAAGCGGGTGTAGAAGGTGTTGAGGTCATCCAGCAGGCTGTCTGTGGAGCTGATGATGCTGGTGGTGGTTCTGTAGTCTGTGATGTGCTGCAGGCCATACCACATCTGCCCCGCTGAGTAGCGGTGGTCGGTTAGTGCGAGCTCTTAGCCTAGCATGGAGCCCTCCCACTTGCCCCGCCTACATCTCCGTCTCCGGAGCGCTCTCCTGGTTTCAGTCTGCTCACTTGAGCCTGGTGCTTTGTGGCCTTCTTGGGGGTGGTGATGACTGCGGGAGCAAACAATAAGCTGTAGCTTCGGTGGTATGAAACCCACATATTCCAAGTGGCTGTGCGAGTTGGCAATATCTAGCAATGCCTGTCTGTTGTATGTTAGCAGTGGATGACATTTGTGCACTGCAGAACGAACAAAAAACACACAAAAAAGAAGAAAAAGTCAGCATTCGAGAGTGGAACCAGCAAACACATTGGCCACAGCAGGCGCCATGTTGACTATCAGCTTAACATTTAGTAGCCACTATAACACTTGTAAGCCTAACTAAGCCGAATTTAAGCCAAAGTGTTGCTGCTCTCCTACACCAGGCCTTGGTGTTTCTAGTTCCAGAAGAGGTTCTGAGAGGGGAGGTTTCAGAGAGTCTCAAGAAGGTGCAGACAAGCCTAGAGGTCCTGCAGCTCTTCAAGAGCACCTATGAAGACCGGAGGGCAAACCTGAGCCAGTACCAGAAGAGCGGAAGCTTGGCCAGGCCTTGGGACTTTTCCCCGCTTTTGGTCTTTTCTGGGCTTGACCGCTTTATTAACAGAGTCAAGACCATTCAGGTGTGTGTGTAAGCATTATGTTCATTTTTTGGTACATGGATTAAGATACAACACTAAAACCTGCCTTCTTTCAAAAGGTCAGGTCATTCTTTTGCAGTTAAGATTGATTGCCATCAATTTCCTCTTTCTGTCTTCTTATAGGACATCCTCTTAACAGCTGTGGACCTGTTGAAGCTTGAGAAATTGGAGATTGGAGGTGTCAGAGGCCGAGCGCTCAGCCAGCAGGTCCAGCTACTCTATCAAGAGTTTGTGGACACTTACAAATTCTTCACAGAGAAGCCCTATGACTGCTTGGACCTCAGCAACATGGTATGTAGTATTAGGATCTCAGAGTGCATGAGGGATTTGCTCACTTGTCTGCTGGGAGAAAGACAAAAAAGGCATTTTGCAGTGCAACCTTTAGGGTCACTTCACAAGAGTTTATGAAATAGTAGATACAGGCTATACAGTTAGTGTAATTTTTACCTCTGAATACTGCTCAGTACAATTTCTTTTTTTTTACTCTGGCTGGCACGCATGGTGCGTGCACGCACCACTCCTGCCTGACCACTCCAGCATTTGTGGAGCAAATTGTTTTTCTGCCAAAATACCTTGTTCAGTACCATCTAGTTGCTTAACCAAGATGTTCCTGAGTTATAGCAGGAAAAGCAATTTACTTTGCTTGGGAGACCCAGGCTGGATGGCTTTGTGTCAGTGAGATGTGGAAAGGAGTATATTGTGCTGGCG
The DNA here is from genome assembly GCF_001952655.1 of Monopterus albus. Classification (NCBI taxonomy): domain Eukaryota; kingdom Metazoa; phylum Chordata; class Actinopteri; order Synbranchiformes; family Synbranchidae; genus Monopterus; species Monopterus albus. The sequence continues at coordinate 189,699 of NW_018127997.1, forward strand.
CTTTGTTAGCTTGTACTGCTGTGTGGTGTTTTGTCAGTCGATCTCAGCCGAGGTATCTGCCCTGCAGGAGTTTGAAGAAGATGTTAGGGAGTTCAGACTGAGGGTGGATGACACAGATCGACGACTAGGGGCCATCTTCTGTCAGGCCTTTGATGACGCCTCCGGACTAGAGCATGCCTTCAAGGTCTGAGAACTTAGTTTCTCTCTTTTTTCTCTCTTTCTTCTCGCTTCTACCCACATTCACACTCTCACACATGCAAATATTGAATTTTTCACTTATCTGGTGTCTGCAGGTTCTGGATATGTTTGGTAGCTTGCTGCTGCGCTCCTTAGTGGCCGCAGATGCTCTGGACAGATACCCTTTCCTTGTCTCCATGTTTGACAAGGAGCTGGACTGCTGTAAAGTTCTCTACAAGGAACACATCCAAACCGCAGAGGCGCTGGGTGAGATTTGGAACAGTTCCTTTATTCTACAAAGTACTTGTTCAGTTTAGTCACTTTGCAAAGAGATGGGGTGGGGGAGGTTTGTATATAAATCGGCTGAACAGACTCGATTGCTATTCCTTTACATGAATAAATTACAAAAAAACACACGGGAAAAGAAGAGAAAAAATACAGGAGAATGTTTTATTATTGATCTTTTAGATAATTAGAATGTTGGCCTAACATCTTTACAGATGTTATTTTAAAAATCTTCACAACCCAATTACCAAAAGTTTTTTTTTGTTGCTTAATACCCCAAGGAATAAATCAGTAATATTTGTGTTGTAGATGAGAACCGTCATACATGGTTTGCAGTCTATATGTAATATAATTTAAAGTCGCCATCACCACTTAACATTTATTCTATTTACAGAATAGACCTTCATAGTGCAAAATCAAATGAGTAAAAAATTAATTTAACAAATCAATAAAACTAATCAAACATTTTGATAAAACATTACAGAGGTGATCAACTGCAGTACAAGTCGCTTTGATCTTGTGAGGTTATCATTGCCTGTGTTTGCATGACAACAGAACAAGTTGTGCAAGGTGAAAGAAATCTGTGTAGGGATCACTGGTCATGGATTTTGCGCTGACTAGAGCCAATACCAGTCATTGTTGGGCAAGAGGCAAGGGTACATTCAGGACAGGTTGCAGGCCAATCACAGGGCTGATACATAGAGACAGACAACCGCTCACAGTCACATTCACACCTCCAGGTAATTTAGAATTGCCCATTAACCTAGCCTGCTTGTTTTTGGACTGTGGGAGGAAGCTGGACTCCCCAGATTCTCTGTACACAGATAATATGTTACCACAGACCATGCAATCACCATACCACAGCAGAAACTGACTAAAATAAGTCAAATTTATGGCACCTATGTAAAATTAGTTGGTACACACTACTCTGGTGTGGCCTTAGTTTGTGCATTATTTTGTACATTAACAAAACAGTGTAGCTCTTAGCTTAGCCTTATACTAACTTTATGGTGAATACTGTTATGAGAAGTAATGAAACTCGACCTCCTTAGGTTCAGCACCTGTGAATAAGAATATGCCAACAGTAGCTGGAGGACTGAGATGGGCCCAGGAGCTACAGCAGCGCATCCAGATACCCTTTTCCAAATTCAGGCACCTGTCGTACCCGTGAGTCTCCTCTCTTGTCTCCAACACAGCAAGATAAAAAAAAATACCTTTGATGTGGTTGCGCATTTTCACTGGTCTCTGTGAGTTAATCACACAGTTTTAAAAGACTCATAAAAATCATATTTTGCAATACTGGCCACCCTTTGCATGGGTTGTAAAATTTTATTTCCTCTGTAGATGCCTGGAGTCTGCAGAAGGAGCCAGGGTCATTCAGAAGTATGAGGAGATGATGCAACTATTGGACAGGTGTGTGTTGATCTTATCTCTGTGTATTACCCAATATGTCATCATGCCTAGATGGTTAGATGTACGTATTTCTGAATAAAAGAACAGAAAGGAAGATTAAACAGAATAGTCAGTGACAATATCAGATGACTCCTCATCGGACTATAAATATCATGAAAGCCAATAACATAACATATGTTTTGTTTCTGTCATGTTTTCTACCTGTAATTTTATGGCAACACTGTTTTAAATGGAACATTTGTATTTAGTTAGTTGAGCATATAAAGTTTATGAAGCAGTCCTTGTGGAATAGTATGTAGACATATAGCTTTGGGTGTGATTTATGTTCTCATTACAGTGGCACTGCTCTACAGATTATTTCATGGGACTCCCATAATCCCACATGCTGTTACTGCTCACTGATGCCAAGTGAAAAATGCCCTTTTAGACCACATTCAACATCAAAACTTGCAAGATAAAGCATCCCTTTGGAGGAAGTGCAGTTTATATGGAATCAAACTAAACTGAGTGAGAGACAAATAGAGAGAGATGTTCTGTTTATATGGTTTTATACTTGAAGAAATGTCCTCAAAGAATAAAAACACAATCAATAGACCACATTTTGCCACTTTTTAATTTAGGTTTACGGGTTGCTTTGGAAGGTAATGCAAGAATGTTCTTGGATAGCTACAGGTAAGGGCAAAATATAACCAAGGAGGCTGGTGGGAACAGTTAGGTCTAAATGATAAATGGTAAATGGTCTTATAATTGCAATGTGCTTCCTTATGCACTGCAGCACGCTCAGTGCACTTTCACACTATTTGCCCATTTACCCATTTGGAATCCTAAACTCACATACATCCACACACTGGTGGGACAGCCACTGGGAGCATCTTGGTGTGCTGAAGCATACTTCAACATGAAGACTGGAGAAGTGGATGACCCTCTCCACCTCCTTAGCCACAGCTGCCCCATAATGCTGTGGGTGAGGGTGGGTGGAAGGGGCAAAGAAGAGTTACTGATAACAGTTAACAAAGCTCACAATGACCGTGCATGGTGATACCTTAGCAACTAACCATCTTAGTTTTGTGTGTTGCTAACATTTGCTAATTAGCACTAAGCACAAAATACAGCTAAAGTGGATGATGGGAATGCAGTTTTATCAGGTATTTGATCATGAACCAGATCTTTTATGAACAGAGATTTTGGCATTTGAAAGTTTGATCTGATGGCACTAGAGGAAAGTCAGGGGATCACAAAAGCTACTGCAGTTATTTCTGGGTGGAACTTAGACATCTGTACCAAATGTAATGGCAGTCAGTTCAATAGTTGTTGAGATACTTCTCATAAAACCACATCCTGTATTATTTTGTAGAGCACTTTTCAAAACTCAGGTTGCAATGATCTTTATACAGGGCAGCAAAATAAAATCTAGATCATAAAATAAAAAATGGTATAAGATAAAATAAATTCTAAAAAGAAGATAACAACTGAAATAGACAATTAAATTGCCTCAGAGCCCTGACCTCAAATGCTCTGTCCTTGTTAGTTCTCAGCTGGTCATCTGGAACAGATAAGTTTTATTTGTCTCAGCATCTCAAATTACATACTTTCCCTTATGGTCTTAAAATATCATAAATGTATCAGAACTATAATTAGCAGATTAAATCAAGATCAAAGATCAAACCTGGGGCCTTTCTGTGCGGAGTTTGCATGTTCTCCCCATGCTTGCGTGGGTTCTCTCCGGGTGCTCTGGCTTCCTCCCACGGTCCAACGACCTGCAGCATAGGTTGATTGGTGTCTCTAAATTGCCCGTAGGAGTGCATGTGTGTGAGTGGTGGTTCGTCTGTGTGTTGGCCCTGCGATGGGCTGGCGACCTGTCCAGAGTGTACCCCGCCTTTCGCCCGCAGCTGGCTGGGATTGGCTCCAGCCCCCCATGACCCTGTTTGGGACTAAGCGGTTTAGAAAATGGATGGATGTTACACACAAGGAATTTGTTTCCCGTATAGAACTGAGGCAGCCATCTGCAGCGCCAACTCATATTGATGGTTCTAACCATTGAGGGCAACTTGGGGTTCAGTGTCTTGCCCAAGGACACTTTGACACGTGGACTGCAGGCACTGTGATTTGAACCTCCAATTGTTCAGTGGGGAGACGACTGCTCTACCCACTGAGCCACAGTCGTCTCCAGACAAATGTAACAAGAAGGGGGATTGTACTGGGTTTGGGCAAAACAGCAGAGGTTGTCTTTTTAGCTTCTGTGGTGGGTCACAGTCCAGGGGCAGGGGGTGATAATGGACTGCGTTCTGCATCCTCACAGCCTGGTGGATGAAGCTGTTTGTAAGTCTGGTGGAGTGGGCCTGAAGACTCCGATACCTTCTCCCTGAAGGCAGGAGTCTGAAGTGGGAGTGTGCGGGGTGGGAGGTGTCATCAGCAATGCTGATGGCTCTGCAGGTGAGGTGGGTGTTGAAGATGTCCGAAAGCAGAGGGGTACCGATGATCTTGCTGGCTGTATTTGCTATGCGTTGCAGGGTCCTTCTGCAGGAAGCAGTACCGCCTCCGTACCACACAGTGATGCAGTCCTTACACCACTGGACCAGTTGGCACACTTTACTCCTGCAGTTGGCCTCACAATTCATAATCCAAATAACCATTAGATGCACCTAATGTTTTTTGGAAGCTAATACTAGGATGAGTATTAGCTTACAGTAACATTTTCAACAGAGACAGGGAGTTAAGTCAGTTTAAGTCCTTACAAGTATGGTCATGTAAAAGTGTGTGTGCATAGCATACCCAGGAGAATGTGAATAGGTCTTTTGTGAATGAAATGCACATCACAGTGCACATACACAGACACACACACACCCAGGCAGATTCCCATTCTTGATGTTTCAATATCACTCCTTCACTTGATGTCACCCCATCCAGAGCAATGGGGTGATGAATAGCACCAGTTATTTGCCCTCAGTGTACTCCCATCAGAAATTAGAGCCCTTGTTATGCTGTAATAATCATTGTCGCTTCCTCGGGTGAACGCCACCATTGTTATACAAATTCCAGTTAGGAACAGAACGGGCATCCTCACTCATTACCCCCGCAGACAAAATGCACCGAGATTTATGGCTATGACCGAGACATTTGATTGTCTCTGTGTCTGCGGTGCCGTTGTCAGGAAATGAAGCTCACAACAGAAATGCAATAAGTGACACACAGTGCACATTGTAGTTCTCATCATAATCATGGCTATTTACAGATTGATATAGCTGTACAGAGCCTTCACATATTGTCTGTTACCAACCTCTTGCTAATGAATCAGTGTTTATCCTTATCCCCAGCACCTGTGTCTAACCCTTTTTCGCTGCTGCCTCTCTCTGCTCTTATTGTCTGCTTGATATGGACAAGTGAATCCGGCCTCTTGTTCTGTTTACCATCTCTACAAAAAATGGCTAAATCATATGGCTTGTAGCTGCTTGTTTTGTTGCGTATGCTAATTTCCATGATGCCAGTTCTTTTCACGCCTGTGGCCGTGAAATTAAAGCCACATTCCTTTTAATAAGAATACAAAACAATGTTCTAGTCTGGCAGTAAAGGTACAGATTGTTTTTCTGCGATAATAACCTGTGTATTATTGTGATCTCAGATTGTGCACTTTGTGCTTGGTATTCTAGATACTCGACCAGCCTGTATGAGACGTGGACAGAGACCGTGTGCGAGACTTCTCAGTATAACCTCAGCCTGCCATTAATCAGCAGAGACCCGACCACTCAGCTGATCTCAGTCAACTTCAGCACTCAGGTTTTTACATTAAGACCGCATCCTAGACAAACTGATCTATGACAGGCTGCTAGACGTGTCTCTGCCTGTAAAGCTTTTACTCAGAGTAACTGTCAACAAGATTTGAGTGATTTATTAGTTTTGTTATATATCAGGTTTTTATTAAATATCATTGGGTATCTGTCATACACCTGCCCACAGCTGCATAAATGCTTGAATAAAGTTGCCTTTTCTTTGGGCAGTCTTTTTACTGATTGATTATTGAGATAAATATTTCAATGTTTCATTTAAAGGCAGTAATGATGGGTCACACTGTCCTAAAGAGGTGCTAACTGACATCTCATTCATTTTGATGGAAAGATTTCTGCCACCAATATCCAAACTCTAATACTTAAGATTTGTATTTTTGAAATCTTTATTACCATGGTAACTAGCATGACAATACAGATATAAAATGGTAAACATTATCAAAAGCTTGCACAGGTTGAATCCTATTTTTATGATCTACTTGTTTAATGTGTTCATATGTGTCTCAGTGTTTGACTATTTCCCTCCCTCCCTAGCTGGCCTCTGTGCTTAGAGAAGTGAAGTACTTGGAGGCCACACAGGCGGAGGCCATCCCTGAAACTGCAGTGCAGATCTACACCACCAGGGGGCAGCTGTGGCAGTATGTGACCAACGTGGAGCTCACTGTGGGCCGATACAACAAGGTTGGTGTAGATTAGGCTAAAAGCAGTCCAGACAGAGGTTTTTTAAACTGCGGTTTTCAGACATTAGAGCATGGCAGCTGAGGACAAAACGTCAAACTCTCGGTGACTGTCTGAGGTCTTTCCACTGATGGCAACGTCTAGTGATCAGTCCAACCACTGACATCCTGTAACTGATGTCACATGCTGGAAAACATAATATTCTTTGTCCTGCTAGCATTATATGCTACATGCATTTATACTGACTGTTGTGGCAGCTAGTTTCACTTGACAGAAGAAAACATCAAGACCTTCACATTCATTTCAAGAAGCATCTCAAAAAAGTATGGACATGAAGAATATGAAGAAGATGCTGATGGAGGTTACATGGGGATACATGCTAATATATTTAAGTATGTTTAGAGCTACAACAAGTGTTCAGTGAGTGGAAACGGACTCCCTTTACTTACTGATACACAGAAGTACAGTGAATTTGCTAGTGTTACTTAGGACCGAGTGCACTGCTTGGACCTTTCAATATGGTGCAGTTGCATCAATCTGTCAAACACCTCAACTGATTTTTCTTATTCAGAGAGGATGTTCGGTCACAGAGAAGATGATCTGTAAGAGAAAAGAGCTCACAATTTCCATTTGTTTTTTATTTTGGTTTTTGACAAGATATTGTGAAAGGAAAATGATATTGTTCAGAATAATCATGATCTTCAAAGGATCAGCTGATCTTAATGTAACATTTCCCCTTCTGGTCACATTGCCAGCTTTGTATTTAGATATCTGAAAATAAACAGGATTGATGACATTTGGTACATTTTCTTCGCTGTAAAGGATAAGCCCTATTGATTTAAGTGACAGCTCAACATTTGCGTTTCTCAGTAGGATATATGAAATTACCATGTGCTTTCCTAGCACCAACCTCAGGATAAATGTAACATTCTTCACCCCACTGGTGGTAAATCTTGAAAAACAAAGTCATGTATCCATTTTTGAATTTATTCAGCACTTCAGTTTTCCTGTGTTTAAGGAGCATTGCAGTGTTGCAGACCTGCTGTCATGGCTGTAAAGCATTGGTAATGTTTACTTGTTTTTTCTGCTGCCTGATACGCTTTCATAAATGTCCAAATCATAACATCAGTTACATTCTACTGAACTCAACTGCTGTTTTAAATATCACTGTACTCTTGCTGTGATTGCTGTGCATGTAGAAGGACAAACAGCCCAACTTATTTGAATTTGAGATGTGCAGTAATGTGTTTGTGTTTGCTGAATTCGGTGAGAGAATTAGCACATAAAATATGCTGGTGCATAATTCTGTTGTGGTTTGTAATTGGAAGTAGGCTCAGGGGCAAAATGGCAGTTTTAATAATGTAGCATAAAACAGTATAAGAGCACTCACTGATGTAATTACTTCAGCCACACAGAGGACAGCTCCAACAAAGCTCAACCACATGTACCACAGCAGTCTCAGCAATTTCATTGCTTCAGGTAGCTAAAAGTTCATTTCCAATTAAGTCACAGCAGCATGAAACAATCCAGAAACAGTGACAATAATGAGGACGACACCCTGTCTTAATGCTCTGGGCTTCTGCGTGGCCTTTCACTGGCAGTTATATTAAAATGATATTTCTATACACACTTAATGGGAGCTAGAAATCACATCACATCTTTCTCTGTTTCTTTTTCCTCTCTCCCACTGCCTGGCTGCAGGTGATGCAGTCTTTGCTTAACGTGGAGCGTCCTCTGGTTCAGGGCCAACTCAGGGATATCGACGCTCAGCTCAGAAGGGCAGAGGAGAATCTGAACTGGAACAGTCAAGGTCTGATTACTAGCAGATACAGCTCGGGAAAGTGAAACATATTATTGTCCTTTTTCTTACGGCTAAAAGGTCGGTTCATTCTCTTGTAGTGTCCTGTAGATTTCAACTACTGATTGCACCATAGAAACATTAGATACAGTATATGTTTATGTGAGCAGGCTGTGTTTACATTATGATATAGTGCAATCATGTTAAGGATGACCTTATCTCATTACTAATGATGGGACTACTGCTGTGCAGTGGCTGTGCTAATGTACTTACTTGCATTCCAGCCTTCTACTTAAATCTCATGAAACTGATATTGATATTTTCTTCTTATCTCTGAAATAACGTCAATAATTGGTTTTGTAATGCTTCTCTCCATTCTTGTCACTTCTAGGGCATAGCAGGAATCTGAGAGATGTAACAAGACCAGAGAGGCTTTGCATTTTGAAAAAGCATGTAAAATAAGAACAGGAGAGGTGTTCAATCATTGAAGAGCTCTGATTGACACAGTGCTGACAGGCATGTTGTTAGTTTCTACAAGTCCAGGATTCCCACAAGAATGTAGCAAAAATGAGAAGTGCATTTAAGGCACAAGCTGCTCCTGGTTGCATAGTAGTTAGTTAAACAAGAATATAAGGATAAACAATGATATACTGTACATCCTGAAAACTAAGTAAAAGAAAGCTTAAAGCTGAGACAAGTTTTTTTGACATATTTTGCAGGTGAACCACACTTCTATGCAGTGTTGTAGTAAAGTCACTAAACCTTGAATCTGAGTTGAGTCTTTAGTCCCCAGTGTTCAAGTCTCAGTCAAGTTAGAGTCACCAAAGAATAGATGATATGTGAGTCCTCGTTAAGTCCAAGGCGAGTCCCTATTACCTGAGTCCGAGTCTCCAACTTCCGAGTTCGAATGCAGTCAATGCTTGAGCCTGAGTCCAAGTATGAGTCATCAGTGCTCAAGTCTAGGTTGAGGCACAAGTCCTGAAAATCGGGACTCCAATTGGACTTGAATCCGAGTTCTGGACTTGAGTATAACAACACTGCTTCTACGGCCCTGCTTTTGCTAGAAAACTTTAGTCTTTATGCAGAGCTCTTTCAGTTATTATGTTTTTATTTAAAACAAACCTACTGTGGGCTAATTGTGCATTGTATGTTACACAGTGCAGAAAAAATAAGACACAGAATAAACTTGCAAGAAATATTGCACATTCTGAAAGATTCTACACACACACACTCATTCTAGGCTAATTTATTCTTCCATTTGCTACTGTTTTGACCTGACCTGTCCCCACCTTTCGCCCAGTGACAGCTGGGATTGGCTCCAGCCCTCATGCTACCCTCTTTAGGTTAAGTGCTATAGATAATGGATGGATGGATGTTGTGACCTTTCAACCACACGTTACTATCATCGATCCCGCTCTAGGTATCTGGCAGTACATCCAGGAGGTGCGTGACACTGTTTGTGACATGGAGAGCCGAATACAGAGAGCCAAAGACAATGTCGAGGAGATCCAGAGCTACATGAGGTCCTGGGCCAGCCCCATGTTCGACAGGAAGGAGGGGAAGAGAGACACCTTGCTCTGTCTGGAGGACAGGGCAGAGAGGCTGGACAGGTTTTACAGTCTGATCCTATCTTCAGGAGAAAAGATCCACTTCCTGCTTAAGGTAGATAAACAGGTTTTCCAGTAGTTGTGTAAACTGTTGAATTGGCTTTAAATTTCACTCACATTTCATCATTTTGCGAGGTTATTATGAAGTCAGCGATTTCTGATTTGCTTTGAAATGTTTGCAGTTATGGTATTTTGAAATGTGCTAGACATGATGTTTCAGTATGGGTGTCACATTTTATGTTTATTGTGTCTTAGAGCAACCTGGCGCTGTTCATAGCTGAGCCATCATCTGAAGAGTGGAAAGCCTATGTGGAGTACATCGATGACATGATCATAGATGGCTTCTTCAACAGCATCGAGTGTTCTCTCAGGTTCTTCCTGGATAACACAGGTGAGATGTTTATGCACAAACAGTGCACAGAAAAGTCAAATCACAAAAAGAAACAGTCACACTTCCTATTTGTCACACAGCCAGATTGTTGCTGCAAACCCCAACTGTGATATCAGAAAATTCAGCACTACTCACTCCTCTGATTGCACTATAGAATTGACCCATCATCCTCCAGTCAGCACTGACTTGTACAACTTGTCAGGCTCAGAGGTTTTGATGTCAGTTGGGTGTCCGCCTGTATTGGCTGTGGACATGAAATAGTTCTGGACTTATTTACTAGCACGTGTTTTGTCAACCAGATCAGATGAACTGGGATGTGGTTCAAGATGTGGTGGACTGTGGCCAGACTGCTACTGTGTCTTCTTCTTCTTCTTCTTCTCACTGTCTGTTGGCTTCTGCTTCCATCATTCTCTACTTGTGTGGGTTCAAATAGTCTTTTAGAGTGAGATGACCCTAAAATATCCCAGGGGAAGCTGTGTTAGGAACAGCTGCTGTAAATTCTGTGGAATAAAGCAAGTGTACTTCCTCTCCTACACTGTCTGGTTTAATGTAAGAAACATTACTATGAAATAAAAAAAAAGTTGTATTAGTTCACTGAAATTTGAAGCCATGCATAGTTGGAATTAGATAAAATGACTATGTGACGCTGTGGCTTTTACGGCACACAACTTTATTGTTTTGGTTCAGTCTCACTGTTCTCATCTTCTTTGTTTGCAACTGCAGCAAGTGGCTGTTTTCAATAACAAAGCTCAGATAAACCCACTGTACACTCCCAGCTTTATACCCAAACAGCAAATGGACAGAGTTAGCAATTAGCTGCTAGAATTCTGGATATTTTTGCCATGCCTAAACCAGAGCTAAGAGAGGAATGACTATTGGAAATATATCACATGGACACAAACATGATTTCAAATGGCTTTGTGTCTGGGGAAGTGTAAATGGACAGCTGTTTGCTAGCATGTTCACTGTAATCATTAAGGTGAAAAACAAAACAACTTACAGTATATTACAATAACTTCTGTAAATGTTTACACAGGAGATATTTCCGGATGTTTTGTCAGGGCTAGATAAACGTGTGTAGAATCCTTTCAAGGTATTTTCTTTTGCTATTGACAAGGGGTTATGCTGTGTTTATTTTTTCATCTTCTTTCTGTACTTCTTTAAACCAGATGTAAAATACCCTGCAGAGATTAAAGAGCCATGATTTCAACCCAGGGAGCAATTGAACAGCTGTAAATTAACTCTAGTATAGAGGAAGAAGGGAGTATTGAACAGTAAGAGGAAAAAGAGAGCTGGACACAAACTGGGTTCACTGTGGCTTTACTTGCTTTAGAAGGTTTTTCCCTTGCAGTCTCTACTGGTTGTAATCCTGACTTTTCACTCCAGACCAGAGAGCAGTTGTGGCCCCTCTGTTTGAGGCTCAGCTGGATTTGAGAGTCCCTGACATTGTGTTCACTCCCTCTCTGGAGTTTGGAGCAGGAGACGGTTTCTTCGAGTTAGTGGAAAGTCTCATCAGTGATGTGTTCAGAATCTCCTCACTGGTGCCACGCCTGGCCCAGCACAGCCCCTTTCCCCACTATCAGGTACTGTTGCTGGGATGCAGCCCCGGTATCTACGGTATAACTTAAATGCTGATCACTCCTATTACCATGTCACAACACTGAGGCTGGTGTCTGACCCTTTCCCCTCAGGGTGACATGGAGGACATGGCTGACCTTGCAGACATGCGTCATCTCCTCATGGAACGTGTGCAGAGTGTCATGGCAACGTGCTGCGAGTTTCGCAACTCTTTGGAGTGCTACAGCTACCTGTATGTGGACAATAGGAAGGAGTTCATGTGTCAGTTTCTTCAGTATGGCCATGTGCTCACCAGCCAGGAGATGGAGGTTTATGCTGAGGATGGCGTCCCAGAGAGCCCACCAACACTGGACAACTTTAGGGAGCAGGTAGACAGGTGGGTACTGACCAAGCAGAGTGTGAGCATATGTTTGTGTGTGCTTTCTAATTTCTGTCTGTGGTCATTTTTATGGTGTAGGATTTCAAATCCTAGTAATTTCTTTAAGAAGCCTGGAATTCAGATTGGATTTAGATTAAGGAACAGTTAGTGTAAAAGACTCATTAAGACTTAACTTCTGTTTACCTGTCTGAAATCACTTCGCCATCATACTGTAGGTATGAAAAAATCTATGAGGAGGTGCAGGTTCTGGAGCCAGTCCACGTGTTTCATGGGTGGATGAAGGTGGATGGCCATAGCATGAAGAGTGCCTTACTTAACATCATCAAAAAGTGGAGCTACATGTTCAAACAGCACCTCATTGACCATGTAACCAACAGGTGAAGTACTTTTTAATACATCCAGGGGTTTTGCTGCTATAGCCTTATTTATTCTGGTATGTTGGCTAACGCTAGCAAACTTTGGATAGATACTACTGCGTAATTGAAATATTGAGTCAGTCGGCTGATTTGCCCATCTCTTCTCTACTTGTGACACTGATCAGCCTAGTCACACCAGCATTAAAAAAACTATAGATAAATTAATTTCAGTTAACTCTCTGCAATTGTTATTGACTGCTCCCCAAAAATAAGGTTTTAGCATGGTTAGTGGACAGCTATGAGACAAAAGTCAATGAGTGTTTTCTCACACTGTGCTACTTTGTGGGGTGACCAGGACAACACATGTCACATATAAAGATTGGTGTGGTTGTGTGTGGACAAGGGTACTGTTCTGCATCTGTATATTTTCAGTTGGTGTTAAGTTACCCATTAATTACTTCAGTAAACAGCTGACTATTGACATTTGAGTAACTTGTTAAAATGTACATTTGCTAGCTTTTGTACTGATGTTTGGAAATTTGTCACTAGTAGTAGAGTTGTTGGATCTTCTTGAGATTGACTGAGTCTTCCAGATAACAACAACAAGTCCAGCTGCTTTGAGTTAGTACTTGAAGATTTTAAAGGGGTATTCCATTCATTTCTTTAGCAAAAAGCTGCACTTGCATAAATTAGGGGACTGGTGAGAGTCAGACTTTTAAAATAACTAAGTATAGACCAACCTCAAAAACACTGCTTCCTAAATTTTCTATAATGCAATTTGATAGCTTTCTTTCCATTACTTCCTCCATACCTGTTAAACATCTGTTTTTCAAGCTATGATGCCCTCATTCTAATGCAGGCTTTCCATTTAAAGTTTGTCATGTGTGGGCTTACAACTGATTTGATTATCATTCCATTAAACTCGTGTAAATTAATAAAGTGCCCCTTTAATGATCATGGAAATCTCTCCCCAGTCTGTCAGATCTGGAGAAGTTTACTAGTGTGGCTGAGGCTGGTCTGGGCCAGCAGGTGGAGGAGGGTGACTACAATGGCCTGGTAGGGGTCATGGGTCACCTGTTGGCAGTAAAGGAAAGACAGAACACCACAGATTCTATGTTTGAGCCGCTACAGCAAACCATCGCTCTCTTGAAGGTGTATGATCAGGAGCTCCCTGATGTGGTCTACAAACAGCTGGAGGTAAAGACTGATGCTCGGTCACTTCACATGATTTTTTAGCACTTCCTCTGTGTCTTTGAGCTGACACAGAGCCATTTCTCTTGCTCTTTCTTTGTGTATTCAATCACCCATTGCTGGTCTGTGCTCCTCCTCCTGGCAATTCATCATCTGTCACCCCTGCTCTGTATCTGTCTGTTTATCTGCAGGAGTTGCCAGAAAAGTGGAACAATGTAAAAAAGCAAGCAATGTTAGTCAAACAGCAGGTGGCGCTGCTGCAGGCCACCGAGGTGGCTAGCCTGCGTCGTAAGTGTGCTTCATTTGACGTGGAACAACACAACTTCAGGGAGCACTTCCGTAACAATGGGCCCTTCAGGTACTGTAGAAGAAACACTGGCTTATTTTTATAAGTGTTTTCCAGTTATGTTTTGTGATTAATGTAAATGCTGCCTGGACTGTGTACTTGGGTAACATTCTTTCCAGTGAAAAAACTGATACATTCTTTTACCGCACATAATTTGCAAAGGGATAGTTGAGTTGATGATGCAGGTAGATACATAAGTCTTTCACACCAGGGTTCACAGTGTGACCTCTTTCACACTGTCACATCATTTTTACATTGTGATTTTATACATTGTTAATATAAAAATATCAAGTATTACTAAACAGCAACAATCCTGGGATGCTAAATGAATATTTCCAACATTTTTCTGTACAATAAAGCGATCAATGTCATACTTTCCACCTTGCATCAGTGAGAGTTTGTTATAGAGCTCACCATATTTGGGGTCAAGGTTCAGTGTAGGTGAACAGGCTCCAGTGGCCTTGCTATGCACAACTTGCAATTTTGGCGTAGAAACCCTGTAAGCTTAACTAAAAGCTTTGAGAAGCTCAAATGTTGATGGTTAACAAATGAGTTACAGTCTGGTCTAGTTACTAGTGCGTTATTAATAGCTGATCCTCATGATAAAACTATAACTTGATCAACATCACATTAAAGACCATCGTCACTGATGGTGAAGTATTTCTAGTAAATAAACATCATAATTGATTAAGAACTATAATAAATAAAGACATCATATTTATATAAATTCAAAGACTTATTTTGATTACAACTGTGTTATAATATCTTGTCAATTATTTTTTGCTTTATAGTAAGAGTTATAGTTGTTGACGTGTATTACCAAACACTTAAAGATGCTATTTTGAAGTATGGAGGATAAAGTATAAAGTTTTGTAACCTTTTGATTTGAGTTTTCCAGAGTCAGCCAGTGAAGGCAATGCAATTCACCATATAGCTTTTTTCTTAGTGCCTAAGTTCAGCGTTTATAAAAAAAAAAAAGGATGTCACCTTTCCTTGTCTGCTTGCTTGATAACAGGGAAGCGTTATCTTGAGGCTGTTACATCTGACAAGGCTAACTGAATCTTAGCATAATGATAATTAATTCATCGACAGGGATGCTTCATCATAATGTTTAATTGTCAATTAGTTATGTGTGTAATTGGTCTCTTAATAACCTGGTGATTATTTTCCCATTAATGTCATGAAAGTCAGTGTTAATTGTCATAGTGTGCAGTTAGGCCTGGTTATGCTGCAGCCAAGTCAGGCCTGGCAAAACTAAAGCCTTTCATTAATAAACACCTACTGATTTATACTGAGCTGGTGCAAATGTGACTGTGTTTTGATGGATGCCTGTGTTCTTCCAGATTTAACAGTGAGAGCCCCTACCAGATGTTGGACATGTTCCACCTGCAGATCCAGGAACGGGAGGTGGTAATGGCTTCCCTGGTGGAGTCTGCCAGCCTGTTCGAGGTCACTGTCTCTGAGTACAAACAGCTCCGACAGTGCAGGTAAAGTCCAAAGCTGGAAGGAAAAAATAAGCCTGTGCCAAATTCTAAATTAATGAGCTGTTACAGCAGAGATGCTCTTTTACATCTATAGTCAGTATCTGAAGTTTTGCCGCTTTCATGCTGGTTTCATTCACTTTGCCTGCTCTCCTTCATCCCCAAGGCGTGAAGTGTGTCTGCTGAAGGAGCTGTGGGACATGATCACTATGGTGGAGTCCAGCATGGCTGCATGGAGGACCACTCCCTGGAGAGAGATCCACGTGGAGGACATGGAGCTGGAGTGCAAACACTTCTCTAAAGATATACGGGGACTTGATAAAGAGGTGAAGGGAGAGCATGAGGAAGTGTAGGAGGCTGAGAAAAGGTAAAAAGGAAACTTGAAAAGAGAAAGAGGAAGAAACAGGGAAAATTGGAGGTAGCTTTCAACTTTGCTTGACCATTTCCTAACCCCTTCCCCCAAACAGAGAGGATCCAATCATAGCCTTAGCAAGCAATACCAAGCTTGGATTTCTCCAGGTTTAAATGGTGGGCTGCAGTAAATGAAATTAAATCAAAAACCCACTGCTTAAAAATGTAATTTCAGCTAGGAAGCTTTCCCCTGCTATGATATAAAATGTATTTATGCCATGCAAGAACAGAAAGGCATAGCTGCAGTAAACAATGGCGTCAGGACTTAGCAAACAGTCAGATTAAGCGCCTTACACAAAGGTAAATGACTAGTTTGTTATGGAAAGGACAGCAATAACATCTCTCTGGGAGTTATGTGCCCTTAACTGAATGGGCTGGAATGTACTTAATGTGTATAACTGCATGAATGTCAACTCGGTCAATTTTACTGGACCAAATAAAACTAAAATCCTGAGTTGCAGCTTCGAGCACTTTTCTCTTTGTCTAAAGCTCTTGCACTTATTTATGGCCTTTGTGTCCTGTAGGTTAGAGCATGGGAGGCCTTCACAGATTTGGACAGCAGAGTAAAGAACCTGCTCACCTCCCTCAGGGCTGTGGCAGATCTCCAAAATCCAGCCATCAGAGCTCGACACTGGCACCAGCTGATGACTGCTACTGGAGTCCGCTTCACCATGGACCAGGTCTCCATATGGAGAGAAACTATGAGAAAATACTGTAGATATAGTTCTGATTATGACCTTGGTCACTTGTTTTCATATTATACTGTTGGTTGAATTATGGGTAGTATACTAGAGCAATTTTTATTTTTAATATCTGAAACAAGCAGCAGTGTCAATATTGTGCCACCACTGTAAGGGAGAGCTTTAAAAGGGGATACACACACACACACACACACACACTCCAAGTATTTTCTTATTTTCTTCCCCGGCTCTGTCCGCATCCTCACTGGGCTTGTTTGTGCTGCAGGAGGAAAATCATATGCCAATTGTTTGTCCTTACCAGCTCTATAGTTTGTACAAAATGCATTGCAGAGGCTAAATTGGCTCGCTTTGATGTCGTGTTTTTCAGATACTTATAGAACTAGCATTTGAATGTACTCAGAGACTAAGCTGCAAATACTCCACAGCAGGGAGCTGTTTGGTCATTTGCAGATGAGTTTTACATCTGCTAATGTACCCCACCTATAGGAAAGGAGAGTAACAGTAGCAGATGTCACTGCCTATAAGAGCTGACAATTAGAGCTTCCACACATTTAATTCTTTACCAGCAACCTCCCTTTAAAGGTGTTGCAATCAAATAATAAAACAAACGGATTATTTATTTATTGTTAGATGCTTGCCACAAAGAACTTTGTTGGTGACACCATATTGTAAAGAATTAAGGGTCACTGTGACGGAACACAAAGGAGCTCCTAACAGCTAAAAGTCTGAAACACTGGCTACTAGACCCACATGTTCTTTTGCTCAGAGAGAGTTGGACAAAGAAAGAGCTAAAACCAGGCTTAACTTCAGTTTGGCTTTTTGAAATGGAGAGTGTTAAAAGCAGCCAAATGACTCAAATTTGATTCAGATGTAGTGTTCTTCCATCTGGGTGCATTAGCATCTAAAGCTAATGTGTTTATTTTGGTGACATTAGTGACCAAGCAGAGGCTTGACATCTGCAGTTTGATTATAATAACTGCATATGGGTTCTTTGTATTAATGACTGTGTGTGTAGTTGTGTAAAATGAAACCAGCCATCACACCGAATGTTATAATATGTTACTAATATTAACATTTTTATAGTGTAGATTGTATGACGTGTGCTGCTGTGGTTTTCTGTGAGCAGGGGACCACTCTGGCTGACCTGCTGCAGCTCAACCTGCACTGCTTTGAAGACGAGGTGAGAGGGATTGTGGACAAAGCTGTCAAGGAGATGGGGATGGAGAAAGTCCTCTCAGAACTCAACTCCACCTGGACAGGTGCAGGAAGGGGACACTTTGTTACAACCAGACTATCAAAATAAGAGTTCTTCATCTTGCCACCCAGAGTTGAGACCAGTTGATGGAGTGTATTGTTCCCATCCAGGTATGCAGTTCCAGTATGAGCCCCATCACCGCACCCAGGTGCCTCTGCTGCACACAGATGAGGAGCTGATTGAGACCTTAGAAGACAACCAGGTCCAGCTGCAGAACCTCATGTCATCCAAGTACATTGCCCACTTTCTGGACGAAGTGTCAACATGGCAGAGCAAGCTGTCCATCGCAGACTCTATCATCTCCATCTGGTTTGAGGTACAGAGGACATGGACCCACCTGGAAAGCATCTTCATTGGCTCTGAGGACATCCGCTCACAGCTGCCCGAGGTTGCACGCTAAATACTTTAGATATTATCACATACATACACACATGCAGTTAATTACAGGTTTGTGTTTCAGGTATACATCAATGACGAACTCATGTGTTGAGCAGCTTTAACCTGTGCCCTTGTCATTCCCATATGAACCCAGATAGCATGGCTGTTATAGCTGTTAATTAAAAATTCATTACTTAGAACATGCTTCCAGTTTAGTAGCTGATACTACACAAGGTTTTAATTGCTCCCGTGATGTTTGGGCTGTGCTTAAATCCAGATGTTTGCTATTAAACCTCTGATTCTCTCCTTTCTCTTGTGGGAATCTAAATCCTCTGCCCGGGCTCCCTTGTGAAATCATCTGTAGGACTCTAGGCGCTTCGAGGGGATTGATGCCGATTTCAAAGAGCTGGCATATGCTGTACATCAAACGCCTAACGTAGTGGAGGCCACCAATAAACCGGGACTGTTTGGTAAACTGGAGGACATCCAGAGCAGGTGACAGGTTTCTACACCTTATGTCTTTTATAAGAGACACTCTTGCACAGGGTTTCTGCATATTTACACTGACACTTGTGTGTTTCTATACAGGCTTTCTTTGTGTGAAAAAGCTCTGGCAGAGTACCTGGACACCAAGCGTCTGGCCTTCCCGAGATTTTACTTCATCTCTTCAGCTGATCTGCTGGACATCTTGTCTAATGGGACCAACCCACACCAGGTGGCTCTAATAATTTTTGCCTGAAGGAGAGCAGTGAAGTTTCTGTTTTAGTTTGTTCATAGAGTCAGAGAAAACAGTGTTTATGTCTTTATGCAGGACTTCCTAAAAGCTGATTTTTAACAGTTAGTTTAGCTCTTTGGCTGGTGCTTTGTGATGTACCCTCAGCATCCATAAAGGGGCGCTGTTGCTCATAGCTTTGCTGCCTCCTTCAACCTACATCACTGGGACATTATCTTATGCAGTCCCAGCTTGGAGAAATAAATCACTGTTAAGCACAACTTGCCACTAAAGCTCTCTAAAAGGAAGTTAGCAGGTGTGCAGCAGAACACAGGGCCTGCCCTTATATTCACAATTCTGAAAAACACTAATGAAGCATTATTTATTTGTGCAGCAGCAATGAAAGTACCAGCCAGGCTGTGAGCTGAGAATAATTGAAACCGGAGCTGAATGTGTATGTGTTTGCTCAGGTCCAGAAGCATCTGTCTAAGCTGTTTGACAACATGGCTAAGATGCAATTTGAAGCAGATGGACAGGGGAATCCTTCTAAAACTGGACTGGGCATGTACAGCAAAGAAGAGGAATATGTCCCCTTCAATCAGTCCTGTGACTGCACTGGACAGGTAAAATACCCGCATAACCTTTTATTTATACTCTATGTGTGGTTGAGTGTAATGGTAAAGACATTTAATGTCTTCATTAGTGGTGTTTGTCAATAGAGGAATGTATTAAATATACTTTTCTTTAATGGAAAGATGTTGAGGAAAATATACATCAAATATAGATATCATAATTTGCAGTATAGGAGAGAAATGAAATTGAGTCTCTCGCTGCCCTGGGGTTTTGCATATCAAAGCCCATAAATCCATTAATTTTTCATTATATCCTCTAGTATTTGCCTGACTCCACTTCAACTCTAATGCTTATTAACGACCTCATTAGGGACCACTGATAAGAGAGGCAGTTGGTGCTCACGTGACACACATTGCAATGTTTTTTTTATTGTATTCATGGGCCTGTTTTTGTTATTTTTTGTGTGCAAGGTGGAGGTGTGGTTGAACCGGGTGCTGGACGCCATGCGCACCACAGTTCGATATGAGATGACCGAGGCAGTGGTGGCCTATGAGGACAAACCCAGGGAGCAGTGGCTGTTTGACTATCCAGCTCAGGTACACAGGCTCAGTGGGATGTATGTATGGATTTAGCTGATGGCACTCACTTTGGTGGTTTTTCCCATTAGTCACCTTTGGCCAGCATCTGATGGATTGGTACCAAAATCATGTCTGTCGCTCATAGATATTTCAGTCTGGTGCTCACTCGCTAATGCTTTACATACACAGTTTGCAGCCCGACTCTGTTCAGTATTTTGAACAGAAAGTGTGTGTTAGAGAATGAGAACAAATATAGGTGTGTGTCTATGATAATGGAACACTTATTAACTGAAAATGTTTGTAATTCCAGAATGCAAGTATTTGTGTTTCTGAATGGCAAAATATGTTTCTGACGTTACTGATTGGGTGCTTACAAGTGATACAAGACTGAACATTTCAGCCCACACAGCACAGCCATTTTAAAATTCAGGACTTTAGAGCAATGTTGAAATCAACAAGGTCAATAGCATTTGCTTTATAAAAGAGTGGGTAAATAAATCATTTAGTTAATTTAAGTCAAAGGTTCCTCATTTAGTGACTGTAGATTAACAGCGTATGAATAAAAGTTGCTGTAACAACTAATCAGAAAGTTTCAGTGACCTCTAGCCTGTGAGTCAAAACTCAAGGAACACATTAAATACTGTAAAGGGGCTTTCAGATAGGATGCGGTATGCGCTGCACTTGCTGTGGGGGTTGGGTGCAGAACAGGAGAGGAGGGTGCACACGTGTAACTCGAGCACATGTTGGGCACCAGTTGCTAAAAGCTTTCCAGGAGGTGCTTAGCAGATATTAACTATGTTTTTCAATCGGCGGACTTGGATGCACAATGTATCTATCTACATGTCAGCGAATAGCTCTGGCTTTAGTTGTATTGATGAGGAGGAGGAAGAAGAGCTGCAGTAAAGAAGAAGAGGGAGTGGGTCTGCCATAATCAGTTTCTCCATTTTCTTTGTGGCCTGTCAGGTTCTGTGCAATTGGACGCGTCGAGAGGTCGTGCTGTGTTGAAGTTAAAAAAAGCTCAATTTGGGCACAGCGCACAGGTGTGACAGCCGAGCTCAGCGCAGCGCAGATACCTTCACAACACATAGAAATGAACAGGTTTGATAGTGGAGTGCAGCGCCCACCGCGTCCTATCTGAAAGCCCCTTTAAGACATTCACTGTTCCTCGTGAAGCTTATTGCTGTGAGACCATGGTCAAAATGTAAGGTGACAGAAATGAGCAGGTTAACATTTTTATCAGCTCAGAAGAGGACACTGTTTTAGGGAGTTTAGGTCAAAGAGGAAGTGGTGAAGATTCTACAAAGTCTTGTGGACCTCTCCTTCCCAGTCTTAGGATGAAATGACATCTTTGACATATTAATGACCAGACCACATAAAATCCACTCAGCCTATCCGCAGTTCTTTGAAGCTCACTTTTTAACACTGATTAGTAAAAACAGCCTTGGCTTTCAAACATAAACTATGTATCTCAATCCAAGTTTTCCTACAGAAATAAAGAGAAAATTCTATTTATACTTTGTAAAAAGACAAAGGGTTGCTATCCTTATGTGTGAAACATATGGGTATATACTAAGCCCATATGCTTCATATGTCTTTGTTGGCCCAGTTACATGTTTCACATTTAGACGCTGTCTTATTTCAGATGTGGATACAAGTAAACAACCACAGAGAACCTTATTAATCTTAAATACAGGATTTGATTACCTGTAACTGTCTTCTGAATCTGTGATTTCTTTCATTGTTTCGGATTCAGGTGGCATTGACCTGTACTCAGATCTGGTGGACGTCTGATGTTGGCATGGCTTTTACCCGTCTGGAGGAGGGCTATGACAACGCTATGAAAGAGTACTACAAGAAACAGGTGACCCAACTCAACACCCTCATCTCCATGCTGATTGGCCAGCTCACACCGGGCGATCGGCAGAAGGTCATGACCATCTGCACCATTGACGTCCATGCCAGAGACGTGGTGGCCAAGATGATCGCTCAAAAGGTGAGGCAGGGAGCACGGTAGATAAAGCCATCTAAGAACTTGAACTGTAGAACTTCTTCCTTAGTTGCGTGGTTGCTGTGCTGTTATTGGAGAGGCTCATGATATTCTACCAAGGTATTTCATTACCATAATTAAAAGATGGAGAAGCACTGATTATTTCTGGCTTTATCTCAAGTGTAGGCATACTCTGTTTAACTGTTTTTTTTTTTTTAAGGTGGAGAATTCTCAGGCTTTTGTATGGCTCTCCCAGCTAAGACACCGTTGGGGCGACAAGGAGAAACAATGTTTTGCCAACATTTGCGATGCCCAGTTTCTCTACTCCTACGAATACCTGGGCAACACGCCACGATTAGTCATCACTCCTCTAACAGACAGGTACGGGGGTGTCACTTGTGCCTTTGTTCCAACTGAGAGGCAACAAAACATCATGATTGCCTGTCAACTGCCTGCTAGGTGAAACTATTTCAACTGGATGTTAGCTTACTGTTGCTACAGCAGCAGCATGCTACACAGTTTGGTATATTTACCAAAATTCTCAGTAAATATTGAATTCCAGACAGAAGTAGACAAAAGCAGGTTTCTTATTTCTAACTGGCAACTCTCGATGTTACCAAAATGATAACTATCACTGGCAGATTTCATCAGCTCTAGTTAACCAGCATATTACATTCGCTACATTAGATGTTTCCAGACTTCTTTTAAAATGAGAACCCTATAACTGCACACGATGACTACATACATGAGCCTAACCCCCAATTCACACTGAGTACTTGATCTCCACACACAGCTGTTTAAATCACATAAATCCCCAGATATTTTCTGTTGCAAACTTTTTACTGGTGTCTGTTATGATTGATCAGGCTCCTGATGCAGCTCTGAGCTTTCTGGTCTCACGTTCATGTGCCCTCTGTAGCAAGCTGGGGAAAAAAACAGTAAAATCAATAAACCCATAAGTAAAAACGCTGTTTATCTTTTCCTATGAGTCTACCTTAGTTTGGTCTGGCCGCTGTCCTGCTGACAAAGACACATCTCGCTTACAGTCTTGCTTTCAGTAATAGGTCCCGGGCAAAACAGTTGCATCATCAACCCTTGATCTATATAATATTCAGATATACTGTAAATAAAGAACCTGCATGGGTTTTGTGGTGTAGTGTTTACTTGTAGTGTAGGTTGGGTAGTTCTGGAATTATAACATGATAAAAAAGTGAAGTTGTTTATTTTTGTTTGGACTTAGTCTTTATTGTTTGCTTTTTCAATAGTAGGTTTCACACTTAACGTTACAAGAGAAAAGGCTTGTAAGTTGGAGACTAACATTTGGTGAATGAAACAGCATTTGAGAAGTTTGGCTCAGCTTGCTGGAGTCTAAAATGCTCTATATCCAAAAAGGGGCAGAACGGAGCCACTAAACATAATGTAAACTCTGACATAGTACTGCTCAGTATTAGCTCCCACACAGTGGGAAAATATTGCACAGTAGATATGCTAGTTGTGAACAGGGCTAATAAAATGTTTGTTCTTTGAGCCACTGACGAGTTAGGATCCACAGGTTACAGTAGCTTGACATGCTAAATGTTTGCAGCTTTTGTTATAGTGGATAAACACACTTTATATGTCAGCCATAATTTTCACTAACAGACTTTTGCACAAGCTTGACAGGCCTGCCATATTTTTAGCTACAGTTGCTGGGCTGTGATTGGATTACTGAGGTTTAGCAAACAGTCAGCTGGCCATAGGCAGTCAACCCATTTATTCAAAAAAGGTTAAATGAAAAGAGTACCTAGCAGCCATTTCTAGCATGTAGTCCTGTACAGGTTGATTAAAATGCCAATTTGCATTAAGGCAATTCAGAGTCCATTATAAGTATGCTTTCAAAAAATCCATTTGTGTTAATGAAATTGGTCTTTTTTCCTTAAAAACCGAGTAGAAAATGCACACATCTCAACTGATAATAACCATCTGACGCTGTTTACGAATCTAGATTTGAATCATGTACACTCAATGCAAGCAAAACCTTTTAGAACAACTCAGCTTGGGCCCTTTGCCAACGGCTTTTTGTTTACATGCACATGTTTTTGCAAGATTCCTGATAAAGTTGTAACGCCACAGAGCTAAATACCTGCCTCCCAGAGCCCTCTGGCAAACTGCTGGGTTTGACTGTGTGGTTTCCCAGACTTACCAGTATTCTCTTTGAAGCCTGAACAAAGGAGAAACAATGGGCTTTGATGGGCAGATCAGCCGCTGTGTGGCTAGATTTCACCATATGGCCAATGCCCTCGCTGCGGCTTGCTACAACCCACACAGTTTGCCTCTGGCTTTCATTTCAATAGTGGACCACAAGCCAGGGGGCTGGGTGTCAAATCCTTTAATCCATGACTCAAGAAACTGCTAAAAGTATGTTTGTTGCATGATATTGTTGCTTAACTTTTTTTGAAATGGAGGTAGCAGGCGAAGAATGCATCTCGCTACACTCAAAGGAAAACCTGATATCACCAAACATCACATTATCTGAAATATAACAGCTGCTGGTTACAGGATCAGAGACTTTCTTTCTTCCATGTACAAATGCTGGTCAGGGATATTAACAGACTACTGAGTGAATATTTAAGTGCAGTATTGCATAAATCATTTTGCCACCTTCGATCTACAAATGGAAAACATACCTGGCAGGAGAAGAAGATACAGGGAAATAATCTTTCCTCTCATATATTTCCTCATCCTGACATCAGTAACCTCAGTCAGTCGGGTTTCCACCCTGCTCTTTAAAGGGAATGAGAGGCACTGGTTTGATTGGACGTAACTAAAGCTAGCCCTGACTCCACCTGCTCACCATCTATATAATAATGTATTCCACCATTCCTCCATATTGTCTGTGCACAAAAGTGCACTGCGTCTTTGGTCACCAAAACTGCA
This sequence comes from Monopterus albus, assembly GCF_001952655.1. Lineage (NCBI taxonomy): Eukaryota > Metazoa > Chordata > Actinopteri > Synbranchiformes > Synbranchidae > Monopterus > Monopterus albus. Next base: position 214,672 of record NW_018127997.1, read on the forward strand.
AAGCATTGTTGACCACACCATATGTGCCTCGCTAATGGAATTTAGCCACAAGCTTAACACTGCACCCTATTGCAGGAAAATAGAGCCCTGAGTTTAAGTGCTGTGAGAAGAATACATCTAGCAACATCTAGCCTAGTTTTGGTAATGCGGAATCATTCACACACTTTATTGTAATCAGTTTTGACTAAAACTTCTTTCTACTAAAAAATGTTCCCATAGAAATGGTTGGGTACGCCCTATCCAGAGAAACAATTACATTGTTCCTGGAAAGAGATATTACTGTAGACCTTTTTGAATTTGTAATTAATTTGTAGAATGCTAACAAGCCCCCAAAATTAAGCTAGTTCCAGGGCTCTGGTATTGTGCCTGTTTACAAGGCCACTGAACTGAATCCATCATTAATGTTAATATTCACACCTGTGTTCTCCTGCTATGACATGGCCAAATGTTTGCTGTGAGAAGGGCCCATAGCAGAAGCAGCTCATTCAGCTATCATTACTGGCAGTACATTATTTTAACCCTTGCTTTTCCTGCTGTGACAAGTCAGAATGTCTGCTGTGAAAACAGACTATCTGAAACATCTTAATTGTTTGGAAATCATAAACATAAATATAATCTAAATGTTAATCACAGCAGTGATAAAGGAGGCATCAAGCCATTCATTCATTTGTAGCTGCTCTGAAAATTTATATAATGAACACAGGTGTGTGTGTGTGTGTGCTTGTTTATCACACGTAGACTGTAGCCAGTATGGTGTGTTTACCTCCCGCAGCAGTATAATTAGGCTAAAGGAATCACTAATCACTAACACCAGGAATGTTATTGGCACAGTGTTAGCATTCACTCAATACTTACTGCAGGATCTCCAGTGCTGCACCATTATGCAAAATGTCAGGAATACGTTACCTGGCGAACACACACACACACACACACACACAGTCACACACAGTCACAGAGACCAACACAGAGTGAAGAATGGAGGGAGAGTGAGTCAGACAGACTGATGTATAGCTGTTTCTTTTAGAAAACACTGTAATAAAATACGTCACCTTGTCACAGACGGCCAGTTTAGTTTCACTCTCTCATCTTGTATCTGCTTTAGTTATTCTGCACAGGACATCCTTATCCAGGCTCCAGGACGACTGATTGTGCAATTTTAGGCCATATTTCAAGGGAGAGCCATAAAGCCTGTTGGCATTGGTAACCATATGATGCACTGTATACAGATGGGATCATCTGTCTTCTCCGAGCATCTGTCTCTTGTTATGCTTTCCAATATTTCCCCCTTCCATACATCATCTATTAACCAGCAGCTCATTAAAATCATTGTCGTATTGATATTCAAAGCAAACCATGGTGTTTATTGCCATGATCAATAATGCCCTGATTGTCTCCATCAGTTCACAGTCCCTCTGCTGCTGCTGCTGCTTTTTTATTGATACTGGATGGGCGGAGTGTTTGTTAGTCCTGACAGGTTCTGCAGGAGAAGCAATCACTGGTGTCACCAGTCAGCCTGCGCAATAATCAAAGTGCAGGAGCAGATTATATTATCATGTAACGAGGTAATGTACAATGACAGCTGAGCAGACACCAAGACATTGTCAGTGCTGGTTAGAGAACTGTGTCAACTCAGAATTTGTTAGTTGTACTAGTAGCTGCTATATGCTGCTGCAGAAATCATGGCTTTCCCTGTGTATTTTTAAAAAGTCAGTCTAGATGATTTGAAGGGACTATTTGATGTGTAGTCGTTTTCTTTACTGTATTACCGCTCTGAATCAGGGTGAAAGGTGGTGACAGAACATCTCCCAGCTCTGTTGAATGCATGTCACTGTTTTCATGGAAAACCGTATTAACAATAATTACTCAGAATTGTTTGATCATATGTTTTCCATCACATTTTGGGCCAGTTATTGCAGGTACCGAGGAGGAAAGTCCTACAGCCATTTCCGCATGTTGTTTCAGTGATTTGAGGTGCAGGAGAAGTGTCTTTGACCAGTCATTTGGAACATAATGGTGCTCTTCTGAAACTTCACACACCACAAGCCAGACCCAGCCACTGCTAAAACCCCTGGGTTCCTGCAGCTATTTTTCTCAGGAAAAAGGAGTAGGTTTGTGCAAGAATAGCTGGGAGCTCTCAATTCCTCTAATCCCAGCATGTATTTTTGCAAAGACAGAAAAACAGTGTGGAGTTTGGCATTTGCCAGCAAACTAATGATGTGTCACTTTGCCAGTGTTTAACAGGCAATTATAATTGGATTTATTATAGTTATATTTAAAAGATACACATTTATAAATTTGAACTGAAAAATAGCATAAATGAAGGTATTAAAATTTATCAAGCAGTAACTTTGTTCCTATAATCTTTAAAAGAATAGTTCAACATATCGAGCTGCTATTAAACTGTTTTTCATTTTCTTTCGAAGATGAGATGATAACATCAGTATCACTCCCAAGCCTGTATGTGATGTACAGAGAAAGCATCAAGAGGTGATAAACCTGGTGTAGTATACATACTGAGACGGGGGAAACAACCAGCCTCGCTGTTGTAACATTTCTTCTTGTGTCCCTATTAAACAGCCTACATACAGCATGTCAACCACTGAGCTGTAGAGGTGATAGTAGGTGTTATTTATGAACTTTTATATATTTATTTTTGTGTTTCTGAGCTTGTGACAAAGCAGCAGCAGCAGCAGCAATAATAATAAATAAATAATAATAATAATATCATCATTTTACCAATACTACTAAGGAAACCTCCAGTGCCCATCAGAGATGCACACGCCTGTCTGTCTCTGCTGTGTTTAGATGCTACATCACCCTGACCCAGTCCCTCCACCTGACCATGAGTGGGGCTCCAGCTGGGCCTGCAGGCACAGGCAAGACTGAGACTACCAAAGACTTGGGCCGAGCCCTTGGCATCATGGTCTATGTATTTAACTGCTCTGAACAGATGGACTACAAGGTGAGCTTGTGCGCATGTGTCTGTGTCTGTGCATGTAGCTAATGTGTCCATATTATGTATGTTTCTTTTCATCTTTGCCTTTGTCAGCAGTATGGCATGTATTTGTCATTAAAGCTGTCAGCCTACATTTACGCCCTACTCTTTTCATCTTTGTTCTTTTCATCTTTCGTTTCCCTGAAAGAAGAGCTGCTCAGTTAAAATCTGATTATTTCTTTTCTAAACCTTGACAAAATGCCCCCTCTGTACCCCCACTTTGCTTTATTATCTACTCTTGTATACTCTTTCTGCATATAGAGTGGTCTAGGTAGACATAAACATCATCTTGTCATCGCCTTGCTCCTGCTTTCCCCAGACAGGGGCATCATTACAGTACAGAGGCGTACAGCACCCCCGGCTATACACGCCGCAGCGAGGTGTCAGAGAGAAGTGCTAATATACTCCAGGAGGAACACAAGGACTAGAGGCTGGCTTCAGACCCCCACACTGTTAGTCATATTCAGTTATTCACACACACAAGTTAAATCAATCCTCTAGTCAGCTCTGGTTTGCGTCAGAGAAGGATTCCTCTCCCTTGTAATTGGAGAGAGAAAAGTCAGTTGCCTCCTTCATCCCAGTCCAGCTGCTCTCCAGAGCACTGTTCACTTGCTCACAAGTTGATCCTGTAAGAGCTAAAATGTGGGTGGCAGACATTTTAGCCTTTCTCTTCTAGCCATCAGTGCCTTGTTTTATTAGTGTGACGCCTTGTTTATGTATCATCCTGTTATTATCCACCCACTCTCAACCTGCTGTGCTACTGCAATGAATCTTTTTCCATATATCTTCTGTGTAATTGGTGATACATCTCTGTCTGCCATATCATTCAACTGGACCAGGTCTCCGAGACTTCCTGTTCCACTTTGTCAGTCTGAATACCTGTCTCTCTCTTTCTGTCCACCAGTCCTGTGGGAACATCTACAAAGGCCTGGCTCAGACGGGAGCCTGGGGCTGCTTTGACGAATTTAATAGGATCTCAGTGGAGGTGCTGTCTGTGGTGGCTGTACAGGTAAGAGCAAGTCCAACTCCTCTGCCTCAGGTACTCCCAAAATCCCTTTCAGGTCAAGCCTTTATTGTGACGACAGTGTGTGTCTGTGTATTCATTCTGGGTAGGTGAAGAAAAATGCGTAAGCATTCATCCTATTTGCAGAGTGGTCTATCCAAATGAAGTTGTGGTGAAAATAAGCCTTTGAAAACAGCACAGCAGAAGTAAACACCCTCTTCATCACTGATTGCAAGCATAAATTGCTTCAGCTATAAGTCTAATCCACCAAGGCTAGCACCTTTGCACCCCAGAGCTTCTTCATAATTTGAACCTTTTCTGATTTGATTTGAAAGTCGAGGAATGGAAACTGCGTCCTTTGCCTGCCGGTGGTGCTGGCCATGATGCTCAGCACTAATGGCGGCAATTGTGAATGCACAAACTTCAAACTCTCATAAAATGTGCTATAGCAATTTGGGTGAATTTGTATTTGCTTAGTTTTAGCGCTCTAAAGACAACATTTATTTGCAAAAGTGTGTAAATAACACATGATTATATTTGTAATTAGGAGTTATTTGCTTTTGAATAACTCATTTTGCTGAAGAAACATGCAAGAATTCCTGTAGTTCCATTTACTATATAGTTCAAATTTTGTAAAATACCCAGATTCCATCCATCCATCCATTCATCCATTACCTATACGACTTATTCCTGAATAGGGTTGTGGGGG
>NW_018127997.1:219400-220965 GCF_001952655.1 Monopterus albus
ACAGCTGACACGCGGCAAGAGGCGGGGTACACCCTGGACTGGTTGGCAGTCTATCACAAGGCTGACACTTAGAGACAAACCACTCATACTCATACTCATACCAAGATTCAATCAAATTAAAATCTTTCATTCACATTTCATGTTTGTTTTGCCTCCCTCTGACCCTAATACAGATACAGACAAAGAGAAAAACTGACTGATGGCATATACAAATGTGTGATAACTCAGTGATGCTGTTGTAAACAACAGACATGGGGGGGGCTGACTTAAATGTTCAAAAGTCAATGAAACAATTGAAAAATGTAATATTTACAGCAGGGTACTCACAGCTTAGGGGGAAACAGCAGGGCCTTTGTTTAAATAACTACTGTGCCACATGTTAAAGATTTATTTGTTACTCACTGAATGATGAAGTAAAATTAATTTTATTTTCCCTGTGTTGTTTTAACTTGAGCTTCCACATCTTGTGCAGCTGCAGCATAGTTTATGTTAGAGTCAGTGTCATGCTCGTCTACTGATCGGTCTGTAAATCACAATTAACAACTACCAAATGCGCTGTGCTATCCTGATTAAACAAAGAGCATTTTCCCACTGCACTGAGGGAAATAAAATCAGCACAAGAAACTAGAGATGTCCTGAGCTGATCCTAAGGATTGTGATCTGGGCCGAGTTGAGCATAATTTAATGGATCAGTATAGGCTAAAATAATGTTAATCCTTCCTTTTACTTGTACTGAAGTTTTTAACCTGGGGTTCTCTTCTCCTCTCTCTGCCCTACTAACACACAGAATGAGGCAGTGGGGAGATTAGATTTTACTTGAGTGGACCACAGTGCTCATTAACTGCACGTGCAGCAAAATCTGCCCGTACTGGAGACACTCTGAGCACTTTATCAAACAGCTGGTGAATAAGCAGAACACAAATGTGCAAAAATATGTCTTTGCAGCTTTACTGTGGTCAACTTGCTGAAGTCCCCTTTTCACCCCTAAAACTGTTTAAGTGTATGATTACACAGTCACACGCGGTGCTCATTATGCTAATTTTAGTGAACTGTTGTAAATGAGCTCAAAGCAAACATAATTAACTATCAGATTTGCTGAGTTTTTGTAGACCTGTCAGTTGACACCAACCAGCTCCTCCTCTTCATCCATCTCTAGAGCAATGTGTGCGTGTGAGTGCACGCCTGGTATTACTCACACTGTGGGGACTGAAACCTGTTTTTCATGTGGGGACCAGATGCTGGCGCTGTAGTGTAAGCTATGGTTTGTCTATATAAAGCTTGTGGTAAATTAAAATGTTTTTGTGGATCAGTAATAATAATGATAATACTAATGCTTTATTGATCCCCATAGGGAAAATCAGGTGTTACTGCAGCAGAACAAAAAAATTACAACAAATGTAATAAAATAGAAAATATAAAGTTACAATACAGTAAGGTGCACACTCAGGGTGTCCATGAGCTCTGTGAGGTGTTGTCCACTCTGGCAGTGATGCAACAACAGGTGACAAGGTGCAGAGTTGTGAGTGCAGTCTGATGTGAATGAAGCAAGTCCCCTGCGGAGTCCC